>NC_081843.1:62767913-63087913 GCF_963259705.1 Myotis daubentonii
TAGTGTGATCTGAAGGACCTTCGACATGCCAAGGACTTTCACATCTGCATCTCCAGCCCTGACTCCTACATCCATCCACCTCTTGATATCACTTCCTGCATACCCACCAGGCCCAATCACAGCTCTTCCTCCACTCTTCTCTAGCTCAATAAAACCAGCCTCATTTACCCAGTTGCTCAAGCCCAAAATGTAGGCAATTCCTTGATTTCTCTTTTTCTCTACTCCCAGATACAATCTATGAACATGTCTATGGTGACTTTACTTCCATAACATTCAGTATGTCCACCCTGGTCTCAGCTATCATGCCCTCGTGGACTACAACAGTCATTTCCTATCTTGTTTTCCCTCTGCAATGCATTTTGCCTAAAGGGCTTTTAAAAATGTAAATTAGATCATGTGATTCCTCTGGTTGAAACCCTGATGGCTTCCCATCACACTGGTGACAGGATCCCCGCTCCTGACATCTTCCTGGGCCACTCCCCCCTTTGCCTGGCCACCTGTCCTAGGCACCCTTTATTTCCTCAACAAGTTAAGCTGGTTTCTCCCGCGGAGCATTTGCATCACCTACACTGGTTCCCTGGGCTGCTCCTGGTTGCCTCCTGGTCATTCAGAGCTTGTTCTGGTTATTGCCTTTTGCTTCTAGGTTGATCCCTCACCCTTTCTCCTGAAAACCACATTTCCCAGCTCCCTTGACAATGGCTTTTGGGGAAAAGAAGGGAAAACATGACAATTTCTTTCTCCCTCTCTCTCTTTCCTCTTTGCCCTCCCCTGGGCCCACCCACCTCACCACCTCTGAGTCAGGGGGCATTTTCTAGGAGTGACTAGGTACTGGATCCCCTCGGTGTGTAGCTCCCCACCAGAGTGAGACAGCTTCTCCTCCATGATCACAAATACTGCTCAGCAGCCCTGTCCATGGCTCCGGCTTCTGCCAGTGGGTTTGTGTATCTAGCATCTGCGCCCCAGAAACATCCCCTTCGTCTGGTAGTGGCTTCCTGCATTCCTAACATCTGTCCTAACATTCATTTGATTCTCAGTTCTCCCATCACCAGCGTAGCTGCTTCACTATGTTAAATTCATTTGTGTGAAACACCTAGAGCAGTTTCGATTTCTCAGACTGAAACAGCTCCCAACCACACGGTTCACTCAGGGCAGCCCTCTGTCCACTGGCTTGCTCTCCAGCACATGCACCTACTGTGAGTCTCTTCATTGCACCTTCACTTCCTGCTATTTTTCTTCTTGATTTCTCTTTGTTTGGTGCTGTCTTACTTATCACTGTATCCCCAGAGCCTAGAAGGGTGTCTGATATGTAGTTGGCATTCAATAAATATTTATTGAATAAATGAATAAAAAGAATAGACTCAGATTTAGCTCCACAGGATACAGTTCAAATGGGGAGATGATGCGAATGGAATGAATGATAATCAGGATTCTAAATACAAACTCCAGGACAAAAGAAAGGAAAATAAGAAACATTAGGGGAACAAAAAAAGTTACCCTTTGAGAAGAAAGACAATTAATGGGGTGATGGAAACATTTATTTAATATCTATTAATGTGCCAGCTGCTTTATATGCATGGCTTCATTCTGTTCCCACATCAACACTATCAGGTAGAGATGATCTCCATCTTACTGATGGGGATACTGAGTAGCTAAGAGGTTAAGTAACTTATACAAAATCACACAGCTGTGAATGTACAATGGGCTTCAAGCCCACAACATCCATCTGCCTGATTAGTACCAGGCCAGGCAAGTACATCACAGCCTCAATCCATGTCCGTCCTTTTATTTTATAAATGCAGAAATTTAAATGCCAAAGTATAAACTACTATTTCTGAAGCATGTATTGTATCCTATTAAACTGATGGCCATCCCCAGTGAAATAATTTGAGATTTTTTTCAAATTGCTTCCCAAGGTTTTCTTGCCCTTTCCCACTGCCTTCCTCCCCTCCCCAAATACACTGAAAGACAGACCATAATCCAGATAACAAAGTAAAGAACAATGTTGCTGTGAGCTGGATAAAGTGGGCCTTTGGTGCTTTCTTCCAGGTTGACCTCAGAAGCCTGTTTTAGTGTTATTTAGTCTGCAGTAGGGAAGGTGTAGGACAGGCCCGCCCCATGTATCAGCAGCATCCCATAGAGCAAGAAGTTGTTCAAGTATGTGCTCCATATGGCATTAATAGAGGAGGATGGCATAGTTCCCTCCAAATTCGCCAGGCCCTTTATTTGTACCAGCATCATCCCTGTTTTGTCCGCTTTCATTGATGAGCCCTATTGTCTTCTTAAGGAAGACAACTGAGTTCTCAATCATGTCTTTGATTTTTCTAAATTGTGCCAAGGCCTGAAAACGGTAAGGTATATTATATTATGCAGTTTATAAGGTCAATGAAGGGGAAAAGCCCCTAACAGTAGAGCAAATCATTTTTTCCTCATGCTGGCTTTCCTTGTTTGGTTGTTCAAGTCAGGCCATTAACATGGCTTTGCCCTGATCTGTTCTTAAGAGTTTTCTCTATCCCCAAACATCTTGCTCTCAGAACACCCAAAACATACAGCAAACAAACAAATCATGGAAATTAAATAGCAATAAAACTGTTGTTGGCTTCATATAAAAAAATATTATCCAGTATTTAAATGGCGATTATTTCCAGAAACTTGGCAACTGTAATCATACAAATGATGAAATTGATTCCAGTCACAGTCCATATTTGTTTGGAAAGGAAATACCAGTAGTGTTTGAAAAATGGATTATTAAAGACCTTGGTTTTCTGAAGGTGGTTCATATGTTCTATTTGCTAACACAGCATCTTGTTGGGGGAAAAAGAAATAATAAGTGCAGCTTTTCCCTAACCCAGATTATTTTCACTACAGATCTTTAGAGCAGGAAATAAAAAACAGCTAATGGTTCATGGGGCATGTGGAATTAGTTTAAGCAAAGCTGAGCCCTGATCCTGCTGACCGCCTCCTCTTTCCTGTGCTGTTTTGTCTATGCCGGCCTTAGAATATGTCAACAAATCTCTTTTAAGCTCAGATGGGAAGAAAGGATGGTGATTCTCTCTCTTTCTGTAAGGGAGTAATTTGCAACAGATGTGCTTTTTTAAAAAGGTACAAGTTTGTCTTGTAAAATATTTGTAAAGAAAAATAGCCTCCGGATTTCACGAAGTAATCCTGACTTGGTTTTGGAGATGTCACAAAGAGCATTGTTTTTATAATACTAATATGATTCTTTTCTCACACAATTTGATTATAGCTCAAGATTAGTTTTTGGGAAGAGCCAAGTTTAAATATCTAAAACAATATAGTGAGGAAATACCATATGTGACTTGATGGGTTTTTGACAGTGACCTGAAAGGAGCCCCATTTCAGTCATGAGATATTGGTGAAAGTCCCAGAAACTCTTTTTAATTGGTAACAAGATCTTAACTTCTCCAAACCTCAGTATCCTTATCTATACAGTGGGGGAGCCCCCTGCCCCTGCAATCCAAGTGGTAAGATAAATGAAAAATGCTTTATAAACCATAAAAAGTCCTATACAAAGGTAAATGAATAAATGATTTTTTTCTTAACAAATCTATTCAAGAAAAAAAACCTTTGAGGGTTCCACACTTCGTGTGTATATCCTTTTGTACATATAATAAAACTAGAGGCTCTGTGCACGAAATTCATGCACAGGTGCGGTACCTAGGCCTGGTCGGCAATCGAAGTGCGAGTGTCTGGTGTGGAAGGGCAGGTCCCAGCTGACCGCTTGGCCCTGGGCAGCACCTGGGCCCCCCACACGCCCCCTTCTGCTTGAGTCACGGCACCTGAGTCCCCACGCAGAGATGCAGTGAGCGCGGCCAATGCCATGGGCCAGGGCACAGCGTGGACCTCTGGGCCACCCAGTGGTGTCACACGGAAGCTGGGAGGGCGTTGCACGCCCTCGCAGACCGGCTCCTGTGCAAACCCACAGGGAGCCTGATTGGTCCCTGCAGCTGCAGCCCAGCTCTACCAGAAGAGGCTGCGCAGGTGTGGGGCGGGCTCCTCGTGGGCGCCCAGCACCTGAGTACAGGGGCTTCCCCGGCGTGCAAGCCCTGGCACCCCGAGGGAGGGTAGCAGGGCGAGTGAGAGCGAGCTCGGCGGACACCCCGCATTCTCAGTGCACCTCTGGCCCCAATCATCCATGCCCCAGGTAGCCAGTGAGAGGTTGGGTGATCAGGGCCTGCTGGCAACCATCTGTGGGGCGATTGGGCTCCCGCTTGCACCCACCTTGGCCTGGTGCTGCCCACTCACCTGCTTCACCATCCCACTGCAGTCCCACTCTCATTGGACCTCCACTACTGCCCGCTGCCAGCACCATGTTGCCAATGCCTGCCATGTTCCGTGCCGCCCCGGTGGTCAGCGTGTGTCATAGTGAGCAAACTCCCAGTCAAGGGGACAATTTGCATATTAGGCTTTTATTATATAGGATGAATAGTTTTTAAAATTAAAAAATCTACACTAGTAAGTAGATTAGCAACAAAGCTTATGCTGTTTGAAATTAAATAAGTTCTGGCCCTGATTCAGCCATAAGGCTTGTTGAAGGACAAATCACTGGTTCTAATGGGAAGTTTTACCTGCATAGGCACATTTCAAAACCCTATGATGAAAACGTGTGTGCCTTATATGAATGAATATGACTAGCATTGGTCTAAGAAGAATACGTAACTTTCAGCAGGGAGTACTATAAACTGAGAAACTTTCTGCTCAATTTTCTTTTCTCCCCCAAATATTTATTGTTAAGAGTATTACAAATATCCCCCTTCCCCTTCCCATTACCCACTCCTCCTGGTTCCTGCCTGCCCCAGGTCTTCACTACCCTATTGTCTGTGTTCATAGGTAATGCATATAAGGTCTTTGGTTAATCTCTTCCCTTCCCACTATCTCCCCTTCCCTCTAAGATTTGTCAGTCTGTTCCATGTTTCCATGCCTCTGGTTCTGTTTATCAGTTTATTTTGTTCATTAGAGTCCTTGTTCATTTATTTTGACTTTTAGATTCAATTCTTGATAGATATGTATTTATTGCCATTTTATTGTTCATATATTTTATCTCTTTTTTTCTTCTCCTTCTTCTTCTTAAAGAATAATCTTCAACATTTCATGTAATGCTGGTTTGGTGATCATGAACCCCTTTAGTTTTTTGTCTGTGAAGCTCTTTATCTGACCTTCAATTCTAAATGATAGCTTTGCTGGGTAATGTAATCTTGGTTGTAGATCCTTGCTATTCATCACTTTGAATATACCTTGCCACTCCCTTCTGGCTTATAAGGTTTCTGTTGAAAAACCAGCTAACAGTTGTATGGGTGCTCCCTTGTAGGTAACTAACTGCTTTTCCCTTGTCGCTTTTAAGATTCTTTGTCTTTGACCTTTAGCATTTTAATTATGATGTGTCTTGGTGTGGGTCTCTCTGGATTACTCTTGTTTGGGACTCTCTGTGCTTCCTGGGTTTGTAAGTATATTTCTTTCACCAGGTAGGGGAAGTTTTCTGTCATTTCTTCAAATAATGAAGGTGTTTTAATATCTTGCTTGCTCTCTTCTTCTGGCACCCCCAACGTGCAAATATTGGTATGCTTGAAGTTATCCCAGAGGCTCCCTACAATATCTTCATATTTTTGGATTCTTTTTGCTCTTATTGGGTGTTTTTTTCCTTCCTCATACCCCAAATCATTGACTTGATTCTCAGAATCCTTTACTCCACTGTTGAATCCAAGTCTCGATGTACTTTCTTCTTTACTTCTGTAGTTGTAGGACATCTATTCAGCCAGATTTCAGGCAGGTCTGGATGATGGTTGGTCTGTATTTTAGTTGTAATTTTGATGTGAATATGGGAGGTGAGAGTACTGGCATTTATCTATGCTGGCATCTTGGTCTCTCTGCTCAATTTTTAAATGCCATGTCTCAGGTGAGAACAGATATGGCTGAAGGCACCAAAGAAGAGGGAGCGTAGACTGCAGTAGAAGTTTGAGCTGAAATATTAGGCAACTGTTTCCTCATGTGGGGAATGAAAATAATACCTATCATTGTAAGGATCATGTGACTGTTGGATCATGTAAAATGGCATGCATATGATAATCCATGATTCTATTAGATGACAAAGAAGTTATACAAACATAAAGTAATATTCCTGAGAGATATCACAAATAAGAAGGGAGAAAATCCTGTCATCTTTATTAAGATTTAATAAGGTTTAGCATTCAAAAGTTTTATAGTATTTCCTTTTTCACTCTTTGAATTGTTAACGTGTATTGAGTACTTCCTATGTTCCAGACATTTGTGGTAAATGCTATAAATGGGTTAAATTCATTTAATTTTATAACAATTACAAATATAGGTGCCATTATTAACCCCATTTTACAGTTGAAAGTAAGTAAATTGCTCAAAAAATCACATAGCTAAGAAAATAATGGAGGTGGGACTTGAACCATGCTTAGCAATAGAGCCAGTTAGTCAGAAACCTAGTCATTTTCTAAGTAAGCTCGTAGTCATCTAGAATAGAGCACTCACAGCCTTCTCTAAACTCTCAACTGCCCTCTCAGCTCTGCATTTGAACTCTAACCATATTAAGACTCCTTTACCACTCACTTATTTTCCTCTCTGGTTACTTGGGAACAGCAGCCTCACAGCTTGTTGTGGCTTCTATCAAGGTTAGTCTAGAGCCAGGCTAGCCCTTTCACTTGGGAGTCCTTGTAAAAGCAGAGTGTCTCATGGGACCAAACCTGACATGGGATAATCTATAAAGCCACTCACTGGAAAGTGCGCTTCCTGCCTGCTGGCAAGGAGATTAAGTCAAAGGTTTTGATATTGATAGATAGTCCTAATCTTTTAAGAGCTTTCAAGTACTAGCAGGGCAGTTAAAAGAACTTTTCTTAAATCATTAGGAAGAGGGAGATTTGCCAGTCCCTTAGGACCTACAAGATGAGGGGCTTCAGTATCAAGAATTGAACTTCAGGGAACCCTCTCCCTGACCACAGGTACATCCCTGGACGCTATCTGTAAGGTTTATTTACATTTGCATTAAATGAAAATGAAATGTTTTATGGGCAGCCTTTTACAAATAATTATTTTGGCTTAATTAGAAGGTAACAAGATTAGTTAACAAGTTTTGTTTTTGCCTTGGGTTTGTCATTTTTGTTTCTGATCCAAGATGTTTTCCTTCCCTTCCTCCCACTCACCCCCAAGCCCTAGGTCTCCTCATCCCCCTTCAGTCTCTGGAAGTGTCTTTTCTACAAGTCTTTCCCTCCCTTCTCCTTTCGCTTTGCCTCAGTCTCTGCCACTCTTTTCGCTTTCCTTCCCTTCTATCTTCTTGCTCTTTTCTCCCTTTCTTTTCCCTTCCTTCTTTCTCTCTGGGCTTTCAGCATAACCCTGACAAGTGCCAGCTGCCATTTCAAAAGTGCCTATTGTTTACACTGTCCAGCCTTGAGGACCCTTTTTATTTTAAGTTACTCTTTATCACAAGACACTTTTTTATAGGCCCACAGTAACAATATTATAGGAAAAACAGATTGTTTTAAAGTGTTAGATTTTACATAAGAAAATGCTTAATGAAAAATTAAATTCCTGAAGAAATGTGATCCCCCACCCCCTCTGTCAAGAACAAAATTATCGAGTCATGTTCCTCATGGCTTATTTCATGAACTATTGAACAATCTATCACATTTGTTAAACACATGTCCTCTCATCACTGGCCCCATGGTTGTAGCTTCTGCATGGAATAAATATGGCTGGTGCCAAATAAAGTTGTTTTTGTTACTTCTGGACTTCAATTCTGCTGCAGTAAATGACAATCTTGTCATTTCAGAAAGGAATAGAGTAGGGTTGTGGCTTGTAAGGACACTTTTAATGTTATATGCAAAATGTACGACATTAAACTAACAGGCCAAGGCACAACTACATGTGATTAAAAATTGCACTGTAGAAAGTGAGTTCTGAAAAGCATAGGCTTACCTTGCACAGAGGAAACAAAAAATTAAGACCAGGTAAATGCTCATTCTGCACAAAATATGTGCAGAGTCAGCAGAAGGGGGAAAAAGATTTAATGTAACAAAGAATCTACCATCGTTTTCTGAAATGGAATCTGCCACATTAACATTATGTCATCTGGGGCAACACTGAACATGTGTGAAAGGTGTCATATACTAGGTATTTGGGAATTCAAATATTTCAAAATTTTGTTTTTAATATATGCATAAAAATAATCTGAATTCTTTTAATAAGAAATTTTAGCCATACCTTTAATACTACTACTGATACAATACTTATTATAATAATTATAGACAGTGTATTTGTACCCAGCATTGTACAGAGAGCTCTACATCTCTTATTTTAGTCGTCTTTAAAACCCTGAAATGCAGATGTTTCTGAGAACTGTTTTATATTTTAAAAGAAAAAAAAAAGTTTTAAATGGTGTCCATCTGTCCTCTTAACCTGAAATATATCTCAGAATCCTTTAATGTCTCAATGGAGGGTTCCTATTTTTAATATGAGGAAAAGAGCCAAGGCACCAAGTAACCTGGGTGGGACTTGATCAAGTAATAAGAACTGAGTAAGACACTGAGCTAAGGTTCAGTAGGTCAAGGTTCTCTGTGAGTTGCTAAGCTTCTGTGAGAATTTCAGTATTCTAGATTTCAGGCTGAAACATAATTTTCTGTATCTGAAAAAAAAAAAAAAGGGAATAATGGCACAGAGAAAACATTTCATCACTTTGTGTGCATTTATTCAATTTATAGCTCTTATCAAATATATTTTCCATGGGTTAGAAGTATAGATCTGAGAGGAAGTTTGTTTTGCAGGACATTTTCCTGAATGAACTAAGAAAGTTGTGCACCAAAACTATCTTTAGCATAAAAAATAAATCACATCAAACAAACATATTCCAAACACAACTGTACACTTTCTGCTGTGTGAGGCTATATTTGCTCATAGAAGAGCTATAGTCAATAATAAACTATAACAGTTTCTCATAGCAAGTATCAATCTTGTCACTTACCTTTTGCCAGAAGCTACCTAGCAAGTAGACTTTAAAGGAAAAGCAAAATTATGAACAAGATTAGCTTTGGGGTGGCAAGTCTGAAAGCCTCTGCTAGGAAGTAAGTACGGTGAACAGATGCCCTGGTTTGCTGGGACAGTTCCATGTTATGCTAGTTCTGATGTTAAGATTTAACAACTGTCCCTGTCCTCCCCCCTCCCCCTGCCAAACCTTGCACTCTTAAGACAATCTCACCCTAGAAAGTGAAATAGCAATTTTATAACATTAATATTTCAAGCAAACTTTCTGTATACCTGCTGTGACTGATAGAGCACAGGTGTTCAACAGATTCATTTTCTATAATGTCAACAGGGCTGACAATGACCACTTTGGCAGGCCCTACGTAGCATTAATTACCATTATAGGATGCATGAGGAGCCTACACCCTCAATACATATCTCAACACCTATATTGTTGGCTTCTTGTTCCCATTTGGAACAGAATCAGTGAATGGAGGCACTTGTCATTTGGTTTGAAATCAATTAACAGGATTCTCCAAATATGTAAAACTCTCCTATAGATTCTTTAGGCCTTTAGATTTTCCTAAATATCGCAAAGCCAGGAAGAAGATACTTCTTTGGAAAAATATAGTAACTATCTGTTGTGATATGTGATAGTAAAGTAGGTGACAATTAAAGAATCATTGTATTTCATGTTGCAGTTATTGATGTTTTATAGACTATTTAAATATAATAAGATTTTAAAGATTATATAGAATCATTAGAAAAAGTTGTACAAAATAAATCTCACGTTCTCAGATTTATAGTTCTAGCTCTTTTTTTATGGGTAATTTTTTTTTTTTACATCTTCAAAAAGAAACCTTAATAATGCTTTTTTTTTTTAAACAACCAGTGAGACTACCAGGCCTCTGGATGATTAACTACCCTATGATATTTCTTTCATCCAAGCTGGTTTATAAAGGAAAGCAAAAACGACAATAAAAGAAATGTACCAATTTATTCTATACTAATAAAGTATTGAACATTAGTGAAAAAAGTATGAAATATTGGAATGCAACACAGAGCAATTCTATTACCCGTTGCAGTTTTGGGTCATATACCGTATATAAAGAGTAATTACTTCACTGGTTGGAGACCACAGTGGAGGAATACGGAATTTGATGAAAGATTTTAAAATAAAAATTTTATCCCAAAGCATTTGCTTTTCAAAACTTTGCCAACAATACAACTATCTTATTTTGGGTTTGGGTGGCAGGGGTGAGGATCTAGGGATCTAGGGAGTGGGGTGAAAGTGCAGGAGAAACAAGAATGAACAGATTTTAAAAACTCTTTAGCCAATAATTACATATCAGCACTTTAGATTTTAAAGTGTATACAAAATATAATCTTTGAGATGCCTTAAATAACACATCTTATTCATAAGGATTTTTGTTTTCCTTATTCTCTTTAAACAATATTTTGCAATTTCATATTAGTCTATCAGTTGTATCATATTAGTGATTTTTACTTTGTTATTATAAACAAAACTGCAATATTTTTTTCAGGTGTTAATTGAATATAGTGAAAATCCCATTCCTTGATGTCATATTTGTTGCTAATTTTTTCCCCCACTTTGCCTTTTAAATTTATGACTTTTGGCATAATGTTTTTAATTTTATGAAACTTTTGCTGTCAGTTATTTTCCTTGGTGACTTCCTTTACTGCTTATATGCTTAGAGAGTTCTTTCTCATCCTTAGGTCAGTAAATAATTTACCTGTAGTTTCTTCTGTTTTTATAAGTCACTTAGTGTTTCACTTTTTAATTAATCTAGAATACACTGGGCTATTTTAGATAGATGCTAAGGTAGATTTTGGGCTATCTCAAATAGATTTGAGGCTCTATTAAGGTAAGAATCAACATAATTTTCCCCAAACAGTTAACACAATTACCAATAACATAATACTTCATTCTTTATGATGGATTTGTTGTGCTTTAATCATACACCAGTCTCTCCTTCAGTGCTCCTCTTTCATACTTTAAATACTTAATGAGAAGGCATTTATTGTACTATATCTTTATTTCTCTTTTTCAAAATTTCTTGGTTATCCTCATTTATTCTTCTAAACAGATTTTGAGTACACCATTTCACTCCACTTCAGACACATTGGGATTTGTTTAAAATTGCATTAAACCTGTACGTTCAACTGAAAAAAATAATATTCTTTTAATATTCAGTGTCTCGATGCAGAAACACAGTACTGCTATTTTCTGCACATGTCTTGTTAAGGTCATGCCTAAATATTTTATATACTAGAGCCCCGGTGCACAAAAATTTGTGCACTGGGCGGGGGGCAGGGGGGGTGTCCCTCAGCCTGGCCTGTGCCCTCACAGTCTGGGTCTCCTCGGGGGATGCCCACCTGCTGGCTTAGGCCTGTTCCCCGGGGGGATTGGGTCTAAACTGGCAGTCAGACATCCCTCCAGCAGCCCGGGAGCCCTTGGGGGATGTCCACTTGCCAGCGGGGGGCAGGTCTAAGCTGCAGTCAGACATCCTTAGCACTGCCGAGGTGGGAGAGGCTCCCGCCACCACCGCTGTGCTGGCAGCCATCAGCCTGGCTTGTGGCTGAGCAGAGCTCCCCCTGCCGTAGGAGCACACTGACCACCAGGGGGCAGCTCCTGCATTGAGCGTCTGCCCCCTGGTGGTCAGTGTGTGTCAGTGACCAGTCATTCTGCTGTTAGGGTCAATTTGCATATTACCCTTTTATTATATAGGATTTTTACTGCTATTATGAAGGAAATATTTTTCAAGTCATAATTTCAAATAGGTAAGACATTTTTCTCAATGAGCTTTTGCTGTATAACGAACATGCTTCAATTTCAGCTTGATTTATTCTGTATGTAGAAAAGTATTTATAAGAGTACTTTACTTCATAGACATAAATGAACTCCATACTTGAGAGAGGACACTGAAGGCCATGAAGATGATTACAGCAGATTAACTTTGTAATTATGAAAGGAACTAAAAGGAGCCACTGGTTATCCATTTTATTCTAAAGTGTAAAATTGCGTAGGTGCAATTACACATTTATTTTTATTACTGAGGAGGGAAAAAAAAACAAGAAATTGATTCACCCATGTCTGTAATAACAAGTAAAAGGCGAATTGAAGATAGTGGGGACTCAGAGTACCTAATTTTTCCTTATACTTTGAGCCTAATGCACCTCATCTACCTCATTGTCTGACAGTCCATTGTGGCATAAGCAAGATGAATAATGTAGGCAATATCTTCCATGGGAATTAAATTAAAAACAAAGGCTCTAAGTAACCGGTATCTAAAGATCATGTTATAAAACTGGTCCCCATGTCCTCAGTCCCACTGGACCCTGTTGTCCCTGGAGGCTGCATACACACCTGTCATTCACTTGCCCTTGGCTTTGAAGGTGGCAGGATGCCAGCCTCAGTCAAGTGTTCACAGTGCAAAGTGCTTCAGAGACTCCTCTGAAATGAAAGTCAGTATGTAAATGTGCAACATGACGACATTATTATTCTAGCTTCCTGGCGGCTTTCAGCAAGCACTGCCTGCCACATGAGGTCTCAAGTGTTCTGGCACAGTGTGCAAGCGTTCGAAAGAAGTTAAAGGAATGAAATTGGAGCTACATTTTCAGAGCTATTCAAGCTGGCATGGAGGAATGGAGTCATGGAATCAGGGTTGGATGGTCTCCACCAAACAGCCCAGGCGAGTGCCTGTGATGCCAGGCTACTAAGCAGAATTTTCAATCGTGAAAGGCCACCAGTATTTCTTCCTCTGGGTCTAAAATTACAAAATGTACACACCTCCCCCAGGCTCACACCATTCTCTGGGTGCTTTCTGTTCAATCCCCATCCACCCGTTCCCTGGAGCACACCAGTTTGCTTAAATCCAGCGTTAAGTTTTAAAATGAAGAACTAAGTACAAAGAGGAGAAAAAAGTTTAGTTAGAACCCTAATATAGCATAAGCTACTGTATGACGTCTGTGGCTATTATTTTTCAAAGGGGGCCAGGCTTACTGTATATCTCATCTGTCTTCGGTACTATCCTAGAAATTGTCCACTTAGTGGATTTTAATTGACTTTGTCATTTAACCAATCAGAAAAGATATATGCACCCCTATGTTCATAGCAGCACAATTTACAATAGCTAAGATTTGAAAACAGCCTAAGTGCCCATCAGCAGATGAGTGGATTAAAAAACTGTGGTACATCTACACAATGGAATACTATGCTTCGGTAAAAAAGAAGGAATTCTTACCATTTGCAACAGCATGGATGGAACTGGAGAGCATTTTGCTAAGCAAAATAAGCCAGTCAGAGAAAGATAAATATCACGATTTCACTCATTTGTAAACTATAATGAACAACATAAACTGATAAAAACAGTTCCAGAGACAGAGAAGCATCGATCAAACCTCAGAGGGAAGGCAGGGGAGTGGGGGGAAGGGGGAGAGATCAACTAAAGGACTTGTATGCATGCATATAAGCCTAACCAATGGACACAGACACTGGGGGATGGGGGGGTGGGGGGTGAGGGCATGAGTGTGTGTGTGGGGAATATATTTATTATTTCAAAGAAGGGGAGGGAGAGAGAAACATCAATGATGAGAGAGAATTATTGGTTGGCTGCCTCCTGGACTTCCCACAGTGGGGATCGAGCCTGCACCTGGGTATGTGCCCTGACTGGGAATCAACCATGACCTCCTGGTTCAAAGGTTGATGCTCATTCACTAAGCCACACTGACTGGGCAACCTTGTCATTTTTGTTTGCAGTTTTCATTCCTGTCAGGTCCTCTAATTTGTACCCAGCAGTCTCTGCTGATGAAATATCTGAAGCTAAAACCAAACTCAGGTGTGTGGGTGGTGGGGTCAAAAAATAAGGTCTACTAAGTAGTGAATCATGGTGGGTCCAGGGTCAGCACAGATCCTGGTTGTGGTCATTCTGAGACACGACCTATCTCTTAAACCTTTATACTTTCTTTCCCCCTGGCTGACATTTTTCTGTTCATCAGGGCACCAGCAACAGAGTCTGAGTGCCCTGCTTTGCAGCTACCTTTTATACTAGCACAGCTCCACAATAGTGGCTACTCTTCCTCCTTCCCCTCCCTTTATATCCTGAATTCTCAAGTGATCCTTGTATGTAAGAAGACATAGAGTTTAAATTTAAAAATGTTAAGACAGGGACAATGCAAAGAATTCAAGCACTGAAGAATACCATTACTCATACAGAACCTCTCTTTTTATTATGTTTTAGGACAGTGAAAAGAAGGGGTTTATAAATAAAATCTATGCCATCCAGGAGGTATGCATCAGTGTCCAGAACATCCTAGATGAAGCGGCTTCCTTAGGCGAAAGGATAAAGAAGTAAGTGGTGCTGACACGTGGACCTGGCCTTCTGTGGAGACAGAGTGTCCATTTGTTTCTCAGAGGGTGAAATGCCAGTTCGTTTTGGCAGGGGACACTCCTTCTGGATGATCTATTGCTCAGTTTCATCATCATTTACTTTGTTTCTGTCAGCCTTTGGTTTTATGAAAGTTCTGTCAATTTCCTTCCTGAAATTTAGAACATATTGGTTGGAAAGAAATTATACTTGTAGCTTTGGAGAAATAACACCATTCTAAATTTTAGCACATTTTCACAGTGAAAGGCTTTGTTCTTAAACAGAATATCAACTCGTGATAAAAAAAAAAAAATAAGCAAAATGAGGAGTTCGGGTAAGGAAGACACACATTTTATTGTTGGCTGAGGTATATTTTCAAATTAATCTAAAATTTTTTGAAAGTGATATTATATATAGCACCTTACCAAAATATACTTTCAAATTTGTGTATTTATATAGCTAACATATTATACATGAAATAAACTAATGCTCGGCCATTAAACATTTTTTAATTCTGTGGATTTTTAAAAATCACCTTTATTTTTTTGAATAAGAAAATATCTAATGCAAAGTTAAGAAACATTCTTAATTTTATATTAATTGTGTTTTACTTGAAATGCTATTTTACTAATCTACTTTTTAAAACAACTGTTTAATTATAAAAACAATAAGGTGATTTACAATTGATTATCAGTAAAAATATACTAAGGCCTCATACTACTACTGAACTATATAAAAATTGGCCCACTCAAGAAGGGGTGCTGTATATCCAGTTAAGCCTACATTTTCCTAGTTTCATATATCCACTCATTGTTTATTGTTCATAACCCAAAGTGTTCAGATTTGACTCTTTGGGCGTAAGTTGAAGAGGAGTAAGTTATTTAAACTAAAGGTTTGAGTCATTCATTTAGTGCCTTTGATGTTTCAAGGGATAATGAGTCTTATTTCATGTAATTTTTTTGTTTAATACATTTCCACACATGCATAGATGCTGAGTTTCCACATTCTCGTATCACATTAGACAGAACAGCCTCCCTCTCACTCCCAAATGTGCCTCGAAGCAACAGTCAGTCTTAGACTTCTGAAAATTGATTCCCATGTCTTTCTTTTCCCTTCTTCCTCTCAATGTTTTTTTTTCTCCATCCCTAAGAACGACCCCCTGTTCTCCACGAAGCACAGGGTGAAGTCCTAAATGGGGGCTTTCCCTACTGAGTGAGTATTGTCCTTTCTGAGGTACGCTGGGTGTTAATACCTGATGACAGCATCTCATTGATACCAGAAGACCCTGGGTCAGCTCTCGGGCCAGGCTAGTGAATGCCTGAGGGAAAACGGTTCTTTATCTCTCTGGATGCTAAGAGACCTCAGAACAGGTGCTGGCTGGAAAACATGAGGGCCAGTTGAAGCATAGGACCAGATCCTGGCTGTGGACCAGCCTTGTGGTACACGGGGTTTTGCAGAACTTCCATAGGTACAGTAGTGATACAGGTATAAGTATAGGCTGAGGTGCAGCCATCTTCTCTGCACAATCTTTTGAATATTAAAAAGAGAAATTCCCCTTTAGTCACATGGGATATAATGCATCTATTCAGAAAGCAGCTTCAGAAGCAATATTTAAGTACAAAGTGAAAAGTCTCTATAACTGCATTTTGTTATTCATTCCAGAACTTTCTTGAATGGGGATCATATTCTAGATTTAGATTCCACAATGCATTGTGGGAAAAGGACAATCTTATTTCCCCTGACATTAGCTACACTGGTAAGGATTCTTATTCTTCCAAGAGGAGAAAGAAAGAACACAGGGAGCCCTTCTGTGAAGCTGCCCAGAAGACGGGTTTTCTGAGGGAAGAGCCAGTGCCCTTCACAAGGAACAGTGTGATGGATGGCTCTGAGCTGCGCCCCAGGAGAGCAGGCAGACCCTCAGCCTTCTGTTCTCTCCACAAGCAGCAGAAGCAAGGGAAGCACAAGTGTAAGGGAGGGAAGACATGATTCTCTACCTGGCAAGTTATAAGTCGCTCACTCTAGCCATGGGAGGAAAATGATAAAGTCCAAAAAGTCAGACCCTGAAAGTCATTGAAAACAAGACAATCAGATTGATGCAACTTTGGTTGTTTTACTAAAAAAAATTTTTTAAAAATATTAAACATTTGACCTCAGGATACAATAAGCAAGCTATATGCTACAAAACTAAGGAATAACTAAGTTATGCTGAGACACAGTACTGGAAGAAAATCTCTTAAAAACCCCACTCTGAGTGAATATCACACACATTACCAGGAAATTCGAACAAAAACACTAACATTTATCCACATCATGTACAATTTCTTATTCCTTTAAATATCTTTTGAGGCCTAATCCCTTCCTGATAAGAAATGCTACATTGCTAATGTTAACCTTTCATTCAGTACTTTCAACTGGACGGTCCCATTCCTAAGCTGGCTGGCCATCGTGGCCCTCTGTGTGTTCACAGTCGTGCTGTACTTCATTCCACTGAGATACATTGTCCTGGTCTGGGGTAAGTAAAGCCTTTTTCTTTTCTTTTTTTACTGTCTTAGCTGCTAAGAACAAACTATTTTTAAGGGATGAATTATCCTGTCAGTAGTTCCATATATTTATGGTCATGAAGCTACTCCATGATGAAAAGAGACAGGTCGGTTAAAAATCACAACAGTATAACGATTTAAGTCTACCTGCAAAATGCATTTTTCTCATCTGGCACCATAGGCTCCATCATACTATAAACATGTTGCTGTGCAGATTCTTCATATATCAAAGAGTAGCTCGGTCTAGATATCACTCTGATTTATTTTCACCACTTATATGTAACAGAGGCATTTCAAGCCATATGGTGCGTTCAGGACAATATGCTTTTGTGCTATGGTGCTTTGTCTTGTGGAAGTGTCTGTAAATATGGTACTATATATGGTCACCTGTAGGATACAGAAAAGGGTCCCTGTCATTGACAGGCTGCTTAGGAACAAGAAACCTGCTTTATGTGTACTAAATAAGAATGCTTCTGCAAAAACCCCCTTTAAAAATAGTTTCAGGCCCTAATTTTTAATGCAGTTATGCCGCATGCCAACAGTTCCCATGTACCAAGTTTCAGCATTCTTGATAGTTTTGAGGTTCCTCCCGCCCCCCGCCCCATGTCTGACAAAACTCTTGGTTTGGAAAATTCAATTCTTAATCTCTAAGAATGACTAACATATAAAACTATGACATTAATTATATACATACATACATATATATACATACACATATGCATATACACACACATGCATACATATTACATATACATATGCACACACACAAGACTGGGTAGAAGTAGAATTCTCTACTTGCCCCTGGTCTCCACACACCTAAGCTTGCTAAACCTATACAAAATGCAAAGAACTGAAATGGGCCTTAACTCCAGACAACATGTGCTCATACAACAAAAAGACCAAAGAGAATGTTTTGTTCTTTTCTTTTTAAGGCTTTAACGCACTATACTGGAATAACGGGAGAAGGGGTCAGATGTCTCTAAGCCCTCCAGTTTTAGGATTCCTTTCTCCCTACTGTTTTTGGCCTCTTTTCCTATCATGAATACGCCCTCTTACCACTTACCATAACCTTACCTCCGTATCTTGGGTGGGGAGTAGGGTAGTGGGAATAGTGACTATTTGTTCTTAATTTCTATAGTTTAAATAAATAGTTTCACCTAATACAGTACTTCCACTATACTAGGGAAGAGGCTTTTTCCACCATGTCCTTTTTCCCTAGTGCCGTGGTCGGAAAACCACGGCTTGCGAGCCACATGCGGCTCTTTGGCCCCTTGAGTGTGGCTCTTCCACAAAATACCACGTGCGGGCGCACACGTACAGTGCGATTGAAACTTTGTGGCCCATGCACAGAAGTCGGTATTTTGTGGAAGAGCCACACTCAAGGGGCCAAAGAGCCGCATGTGGCTCGCGAGCTGCAGTTTGCCGACCACTGCCCTAGTGTATGCTCCAGCCCTCATCTTGCATTCCTTTCTCTGATATTTAAAACAGATGCTCTTATCATGAAGGAATTAGAGTAGAGCATTTGGCAGTTTATTACCTCTAACCAACTGAGAGCCACTCCTGCCATCTAGGTTGTGATAGGTGGTGAACCTCTGGTTTCATTTGCCCAGGTTCTTAGAACCTGGAGACCATGGCAGACATCTCGCTCTGTAACTTGGGAGCCACTGGCTGTCTTAAATGTAATTTTTAGAGAATGTGTTTGGGCCTCTTGTTTCATTCACTGAAATGAAACAAGAACAGTATTCCCTTTAGTAGTACGTGATTGCTGAAGTACTAACCAGAAGTTTCAGAGGGACCTCACATGGGGACACAGGAAGAGAAGAAAATCATTCTGCTGCATACCCTAAAGAAGAGCCACAATGCTCTAGCTTATGGCCCAGGTCTCACCAGACCACTGCTTTCATATCAAGTTGCTTATGTATTTCTATGTGCATGTTTGGTAATTTAAGTGCCACATAAATTTAAAAACAGACTTTTCGCATTGAAATTCTACATTATCACACAGAATATGTAGGATAGATACTTCTAAGTTTTATACATTGTTTTTACATTTCACCTGCATTGACCCTTTATCCACACTGACTCTTCAGGTAGTACAGAGGATTAACTACTGAGTAATTTAGCATGGGTAGATGTTTATCTCTAATGATTCTTGGCTGTTGTGATCCAAGTTAGTCAATCATGGCAGCATCTTTTGCAAGAATTTAATGTACACTTCTAGTAATTTAAAAGAAAAACTGGTTTCTAAAAATCCCAATGCCAGAGATACATTTTTTTCTTGTGATGAGAACTTTTGAAATGTACTTTTAGCAATTTCAAAAATGCAATTACAGTATTATTAACAATAGTCACCATGCTAGTCATCAAATCCCCATGACTTATTTATAACTGGAATTTTGTACCTTATGACCCCTTTAGCCCATCATCCAATTCCCTCTTCTAGTAACCACCAATCTGTTTTCTGAATCTATGAGATCATTTTTGTTTTAGATTCCACATGTGAAATCATACAGTATTTGTTTTTCTCTGACTTATTTCACTTAATGTAATGCCCTCAAGGTCCATCCATATAGTTGGAAATGGCAAGATTTAGACCTATTTTTATGGCAGAATAACATTCCATTATATATCACATTTTCTTTATCCATTCATCCATTGATTGACACTTTGGTTGTTTCCATTATTTTGGCTATTGCAAATAAGGCTAAATGAACATGCAGTGCACATATATTTTTGAGTTAGTGTTTATTTTATTCAATTAAATACTCAGAAGTGGAATTGCCTGTTGATACTGTAGTTCTATTTTTAATTTTTTGAGGAATTTTCTATAGTGGTTGTACCAATTTACAATCCCACCAAGAGTATACAATGATTCCCTTTTTTCCACATCCTTGCCAACACTTACTTTTTTTTTTAACAGGTGTGTCATTTTGGTTTTGATTTGTATTTCCCTGATTAGATTCCTGTTGGCCATCTGTATGTCCTTTGGAAAAATTTCTATATACAAATGGCTCAGTTGGTTGGAGAGTCATCCCATATACCAAAAATTGTGGGTGTTCTCCCAGTCCAGGCACATACCAAAAGCAACCCATCAATGTTTCTGTCTCTCTCTCAAAATCAATAAAAACATCCTTCAGCGAAGATTAAAAACACAAACAAAAAACACCACAATGAGATATCACCTTACACCAGTAATAATGGCTATTATCAACAGGACAAGAAATAACAAATGCTGGTGTGGGTGTGGAGAAAATGGAACTCTTGTGCACTATTGGTGAGACTGTAAATTGGTATAGGCACTACAGAAAACAATATGGAGGTTCTCCAAACAATTAAATTAGAGCTACCATATAATCCAGCTATTCCACTTCTGGGTATTTATCTAAAGAAATCCAAAACACTAATTTAAATAAATAAATATATATATAGTGGTACGTGATTGCTGAAGATCATATATATATATATATAATCTCCCTCTGTTCATTTTAGCATTATTTATAATAGTCAAGACATGAAAGCAACCTAGGGGTCCATCAGTAGTCAAATTACTGGTACATATCCATCTAATGGAATATTAATCAGCCATAAACAGGAATGTAATCTTGCCATTTGAGTCAACATGAATGGACCTAGGGAGTATTATGCTATACATATTTCCTATATATAGTAACACTGCTGTATTATATAAAGGAAAGTTGTTAAGAGAACAGATCCTAAGAGTTCTCATAGCAAGAAATATTTTTCCTTTCTTTGCTTTGTAGCCCTATGATAGATGTTAAGTAAGCCTACTGTGATAATCATTTCATATGCTATACACCTTATCCCTATATAGTCAAGTATGTCAATTACTTCTCAATAAAATTGGAAGGAAAATAAAGCTAGGTAGTTTGGGGGCTTCTCTCTCATGTAAAAGTCTTTAAAAAGTGGGGATGCCTGATATGGGGTTCAGATCCTATGCTCCTCAGGGAGAGGCTCTGGATTGGAGTTCCCTCCAGACGGTAGGTGCTGCACCGGGGGTGGGGTTTATTGTGACATTGTGCCGCAGACACTCCTACCTGTTTCCATGTGGGCCTTTTCTTGTCCATCCAATGTGTAGTATTCACTCAGCCAGTTTTCAGAGAAAGTTTTCCCATAAGCAACTGTAGATCTGGTGTGTCCATGGGAGTTCAGGATCCTTTTATACCGCCATCTTCAGAGCCGGTGATAAATCCTTTCTCATTTAAAGTAACTTTGAAATAAAATCAAGGTCTTCTACACATTTAGCCTGCATAACAGTGACACCTCCCCGCCCCCCCCCCCCCCACACACACTTTATCTTTTGAAAAAGAGAAAATCAATAAATGAGACTTCTTGCCTTAAAAACAATCCCAACCAAAAATGCAGGAAGACAATTTTCATCATAGATGGGACACTAAAGCAAAGCTGCTACGTACAGTAACACTGAGGGGAGAAGCAAATAAGGTCATTGACTATTCTTGTCAGGTGGCTTTTGTTTCCCAAATGCAAAGGAAGCCACTAAAATACAAAGAGAAAAACAGCATCCATTGGGTTGGGAAGGAGAGAGGAAGGGTACAGGGAAGGAAGAAAGACAGTAGGATTTATTGGTTCATTCAAGGTTAAATGGCACCTTAATCTAGAGACCTTCGAATCACTTTAATACATTTGCCAGAAATGTGTTTTCTACAACAAACTTTGGAGATTTCAAAAATCTATCACTTTTTCAGGCATCAATAAATTTACAAAAAAGCTTCGGTGTCCCTATGCAATTGACAACAATGAACTGCTTGACTTCCTTTCTAGAGTCCCTTCAGATGTACAAGTGGTATGTAGATTTCATTATTACTACTATTTTAATGTTGGGTAGCATTAGTTTTTACCTTTATATTCTTTTAATTTCAAAGGTTTCAAAGAGACAGGTAAAGTTAATAAAGCCTATAGCTGATCGTGCTGTTGAGAAATTTAGCCTACTTGGGGTACTAACCTAGCAGAACTCATAGAGAAGAATGGGGAATGAGAGGGGTTGCATCAAGAACCTACCAGAGCCGTCAGTGACTAGGAAGGTTCAGCTGGAGACTGTGAAGGGAAGTCACCATGACCTGAAAGGAGGAAACAGGAATATTAGATGATGAAAGCAAAGTGTGCCAGTGGACATTTGGAGAAAAACACCTCTGTGCACAATCACACAAATTGAATGAATTTTAAAGATGCATATTTGAAGTCAGTGAGTGGGGGAGAAGGCTTTTTGAAGACTAGAGCATATCTCAATTCTTTAAAATCCTTGCAGGTTAATCAATACCCATTAATCAACTATTTTCAAAGTAAAATGAGAAATGTTTTTAACAAAATCTTGAAACTGGGTTACAGTGATACCTTTTTCCTTTGTTCCAGCTGAGTTTATTTAGTATCAGACATGAGAGTGAGCTGGATATTAAACCTATATTAAACAATAATCTGTAAAGAACCATTATCCATCCCTTCAGAATAGATGAGATGGTTTTGCTTTTAATGTTATGTCTTATGGACAGTGAAAACCCAAGTCTGTTACCAGAGGTCACATCGGGGCTCTCATGTAGCTCCTGGCAGGACTTCCCTCAGACTCTTGCTGTATCACTCTATTGTTTTCTGTATCCCAGCTGCAGATCTCATACAGCTTCCAGAGTGAGCACTTTTTTCCTCCAAGCAGTCTTTCCTTCCTTTGCCAGAAAGTGGCCACCTGACCAGTCTTTCTCTGAACTCTGTTTAAACAGGTGCAATACCAAGAATTGAAACCAGATCCCTCTCACAGCCCATGTAAAAGGAAGAAAAACAATCTTGGCTAGCTAGCTCCCAGCACTGAGAAGACCAGCATCTGCTCGGGAAGATAAAAAAGCCTTCCAGCCTCAGCAGCATTTCCTTTCTTTCTGCTTTTTATTTATTTTACCTCTTAAAAAATGATCGTGAGAATTTGTAAATAGTGTATAAGGGCATATGTCTTTGAAAATATACTTCCATTGTACAGAATCAATTTGATAAAAAGTTTACTTACTGCTGTATGAAAGCCTTGTTAGTGGTGGTAATAATATAGCACACTGGAACAACAAATATAAGGATGGTAACACTGGGAGACACACACTTCTCTAATTACAAGTGGAAGAACCAGATTAGATTATATGCTTTGTTTTGCCTGATAAAATCTATATACATGTTAAAGTTTTTTTCATGTGACTATTTTTTATCTGAAAAGTACATTACAGTTTTCTATGTTTTACACTTTTTAAAAGGGAGGAGGGAGTCCCAAGACGTGAATAATGGAACAGATGCATTTCAATTTCACATAAATTCTGATTTCAGATCCTGACATTTATTCCTGAGCAAAGATTTAGATATGACTAGGCTGACTTTAAGCTAGTAAGTGAAGGTATATTCACCCCTCAAAAGAATCTTCTATACTCTGAAATCCTGCAAAGAAAACTTTCCTTCTATCATTCCATCTAAAACCTTAAAATCTTTACAGGATTACACATAAATACTGCCAGGTTTATAAATGAATGCCTATCTGAATTTTTATACCTACCACTACTTTAATTTGTATCAAGTTAGAAAATTAGCAAAATTTCAGTAAACATACTAGCAAACTAAATCCATATTGCTTTTGGTGTCAGATTATACCCCTGTATATCTAAAAATATTTAATACTCACATGTTCTCACAGAAAAAAGTTATGTGCTTTCTCATTAGATTACTGAAATCTTTAATGCATACTATGATTTTTGTTATTAGTGTGAATTGTAATGTAGAGGAGAATGCAGTGTGCTAAGTGATATGCCAATGTTTCATTACATTCATTTATAGAAAAAAATAATCATTCTTGAAAATATGAATGCATGAAAACCTATTTTGTAAAATAAACTGTATGGGGAGGGGGAGTTTGCCTTTAAAAAGATTTCACTACTTACTATAGACTCTATATTTAAAAATTGCATTCCCAAGACTCTTGTGGTAGTTTTTCTATTTAACTTCAAGTGAGTATACCTCTGGAAAGAGAAATAATTTGGTGAGTATGTCTTACCCCCTCCCGACTTGGTAGGGGATTAAGCTTGCCTAAAATTGCTACAGAATATTTTGCACTACTTTATTAATAATAGACTGAGATAGGGTGAAGATGGGGGTTGTGTTGGAAAACTGTAGAAAAGGCTGAAGCAAGAAACATATCTCTCTCTAAATTCTTTAACAATAAATTTAATCTCATCAGAGCTGATTTTTTAAAGTATTTTTATTTTAAAGCTATGTTGTTAAATACTATTTCTTATGATAGAGCTATTTTGATCTGTTTATACACTATGGTTGAAAGATTGTCAATTAAATCCCTTTCTATAGAAAGGCTTTGACCTCAATAAGCTCCATTTAGTGCATCATGTTTGTAACGACATGCTTATATTCACACATCATCACTATATGTTGCTAAGACAATACTCCATGAAGTTGATGTTACTACAGAAAGTTTGCTGATAGAATAATTTGTTTGAAATTACCTTTGATTATATCTTGTGTGAGGTTTACATTTCATGCTGACAGTGTCTGCTCAAATGTCTACAAGCCTGATATTCTATGACCCCAGATGTACCTAGTGGATAGTAACCATTAACGGATTAGTAAGTTTTGTTTCATTCTATGAAATTTCAGATGTTTAGTTCAATGGTAATGTTGACTATACATTCACTGCATTAAATAAAAAATCTTTTCTAAGTAAAATCAGTACTCTTTTTTTGGTGGCTGAGGGAGGATTGTGTGCATATTCTTATAAGTGACACTTAGAGAAACTCATGTTTGGTTTGAACATATAAGGCTTTCCCTGATCCTAGACTTTTTACAACATTCAGTACCTTCTGAGGGGTGAGCATCCAAGGAAGCTGACAGAGGAGTAAGAACTCTCTGGAGGTATGAAAGTGATATTCTAGGAATCTTCATTGCTTTTAGAAACTACTACATTCAAGGCTAAAAACAAGAGACTATGTCTAGTAAAATTTTAACTCTTTCCCCTATGTGAGGGGTTTACAGAGCTGTTTAACTTTAGTTTTGAGAGATTTGCCATGTAAATATTTCAAGATGTCTGACACCTATTTAGATTGCTAAATACAGAAATCATGTGAACTACTAAATATGTTCCTCAGTATTTTTTTAGTGAGTCAACTCATTGAAGGTCATTCATAGTCCAACTATGATACTTCATAAGAAATGCGTATTTTAACTTTTTTTCATCTATAAAAAGAATTCAGTACTTCTGGTTCATTTTGGTACTGTTCCACAGACTCAAATTGATAGATTCTGTAGGGATTCCAAAATACTTTTGAATCATTCTATGCACAAGGAAAATCTGAATAGGCAGGTTCTTTAGATGACTTTGCTCTGTGGTATATTTATTGAGTACCTACTATATGACTTGCCCTGTCATAGGCAATGATCACCCCAATGACGGTGTATTAAAATCAAATCTGGAGCTAAAGTATAGTGAGAGCAAAATTTAACTGACATGTTTCTGAAAGTATCTTTTATAGAGTTTTATTCTGTATTTAAAAGTGAAGAAAACTTCAGTGGTAAGCTCTCTTACTCAGGGACCGTAGGAACTTTTCCCCCCCATTTTTATCTCAATATCCAAATGTCCCTAATACTGAATGTAGTCTACTCTTGTATTAACAAGTCTTACTCCGAAGCTTTTAGTTTCTACATTTGTTAAATGTAACTGAATATTTATCTTTGACTTTTGTATTCACTTAGCTTAAAAACAAACCAAAAAAATATATATATAAGGCAGCTAATGCTCTAGAAATACAAATAAAGACAGCCACCATTACATTTTTTGCAAAAGCCTCAGATTATTATTAAGTTAATACTTATTTAAATTCTGGGACATATATCAAGTGTGAGTATGAGTATGTGTAAACAGATGCCTATTCATTTGGTTAGAATATCTAGAATCATCCTTTTCTAACTGCTCAGACAAGTATGAATTAAAACCACGAGAAAATAAGATAATACTTACTTACAATAGTGTCATTCCTTTAAATTATAATTCTCTTTCCTAGGATGACTGGTATAACTCACTGAAGACAACAACAACAACCCACAAACATATTTTTTTTTAGTGGAAAATGTAACCTCTTATACCTCAGGCTTTTTACTTTTGTACAGTGGCAGTAACAACATAAGGTTTATTCTAGCTGAATCTCTGAGATTTAAGAAATATCAAGGAAAATCTCTCATTATGTAAGAACATTATGGAAATAAAAATGTCACATGCTACTGAAACTCACAACACTGAAAAGTTTGCTGAAAACATAATTTTTACATTTGTGCTTTTACCAAAGGATCTGGATTAACCCCCACCCCCTACCCCAAAAGTGAAACAACCAAATATATAATTGGTCTCAAATAAGTTTCAACTTATTGGTATCTTCTGTCCTTCACATTCAAAACTGACAATATAAAACTGTTCTATGCACAAGCAATGTTTTTGTAGACAGGTTTATTTATATTATGGTTGTGTCTCCAAATGTCACTGAAAAATTATATGACTCCATTTTTAAAAAGGAAACCAACTAGCACAGCTGCTCTGCTCAATTAACAGTGTTACTCTAAACCAGGGGTGGGGAACCTTTTTTCTGCTAAGGGTCATTTGGATATTTATAACATCATTTGATGGACATACAAAATTATCAACTTAAAAATTAGCCTTACTATATTTGGTCAAACATTTAATTAACTCACTCCTAATGCCTTGGCAGGGCCAGACCAAATGATTTTGAGGGCCTCATATGGCCTGTGGGTCGGATGTTCCCCACCCCTCCAAGTTGAAACCTTTTTTTTAAAATCAAGCTAAACAAATAGTTATGAAAGTACCTGTGCCAAAGTATTTTCAGTTGTAGCAAAAATAAAATAATTCTCCCAAAGAGAAAAGGAATGACCAACCTGAAAGTCAATGAGCAAACCTTCAAACCACCTCTTAGTTTCTCAGGAGGAATGCATCTGATGAAATACCAAGATCTGGTTGAGTATGGCTGCTGCTGCTGCTTCTAAGGCAAGGTGATAATATAACCTCATTCCACTTTCTAGTCAAAGACAAGCTTCATAATGCCAAGAGTCAACTTGAGGCATGCCATCTTACCAGAGTTCAAAATGGTAACAAGTTTAGGGGAAATGCTACCTGTATAGCGAAAGGTGCACACCTGGCCCCAACCACTCTTGATTGTCTCTTGATTACTGGAGACATACCTGCAATAACAGTGAAGAGAAATTATAGTTACAGCTGGACCACAGAAAAAAAAGGTAAGGGGGAGGAAATGCCATTACTTGTTCTAAGTTCAGAGATCTTCTTTTATAAAGCTACTCAAAGAAGTGGAAAACTTTAAACTCTACATCATCTCCACAAAACATTCTTCCTTTTATATAGTAGTGAGTATGACAATTACAAGTCAAAATTTGTGTCTAATATGTAATACTGGAACCATGTAAAACAATTTATTGGTGTCAAATTTGATAAAGATTGAAATATCTGTTTTCTACTGTACAGCGAGGGATGTCTGTGATTTTGTCGTTTTATAATAAGGGAGGTAGATCACTCAAGTTCTGACCCAACCTTACATAATGGCATATCTACCACTTACCTTTTTCCTGGAACTCTTAGACTTCAGATTCCATTAACACAGAGAACTAGCAAACCATAGCTGGGTTTTTGAAGCACATGGGAACGCACCTGGAAAATCCCACATACTATGAATACTTAAAGTAGTTTTAAAACAGACCAAATTGGTGTTCTACTTTATTTGAAGTTGCTGAACAGGACTTTATAAATTTCCTTGGATGAAAAAAATGCATTTTCAGGTATAACAGAGAAAAACATTTTTTTAGGGGGTGGGGGGGAGAGGGGATGTTATCACAAAACATTCAGCACTTGATAACCAAGAGTCAGGGAAGTGAATCTTGTGGGGTAGGGTGCCAGGTACACACCATCCATTCTTGTGGCACTCTGACGCTAACACAAAGAACACACACCAAGTTACTTGATTTCCCACAATCTCTTATGACTGATACATTCCTGGGAAGCAGGTGAGAAATCTCCCCCTCAAAAACACCTTGATGTGATATTCTCTCCAGCATTCTGTAATTATGATGTAGGCACCCAATGCACTTATAGAAAACAACTGTTAAAACAGTATATTTTCATTGTACTACTTAGAACAGAACCTTAAAAGAAGCCGTTTCCCTGGCCTTCAAAGAGGGGCAAAATAAGAATCTCTGGAGCACTGTAGGAAGATACTTTGACTCAGATTTCTCCGTAGATGGCTGGCTGTTTGTACCTGCACCGATGTTATAAATAATAAGACCTACATTAACACGTTAAGCGCCGAGCCTGTGTTGTCTTCCGGACAGAAAGTATAGGTGTCAGTCACCGGTGACTGACTGGGAGCTTAACGAGCTTAACACATTCACTGTGTTAAAAAGTGAATGTTTTGCAGATCTATGATGATACAAGAAAAAAATTCTCTATTTAATATAGTAGTGAACTCCTTTCAAAAGTCATTTAAGGTACAACCTTTGATAAGTGTAGCCATCATTTAATCTTCCTGTCTCACTGCTTTTTGGTGTTGAATCTGGGGTGGGGGGGGGGGAGGTGGGGGAGACAACCCACCAGAGGAGAATTTTGAGGTTCCATGGATACTTCTAAAGTCAGAAAAGGTGATAGTGAAGACATGTATGACTCCACAAGGCATCTGCATGAAGTTCAACCTTTAGCAACTTAAGAATCCCACTAAGGAGTCATGACTCACCCAACATGGTGAGGCAATACTTACAAGGGAATTACAATAAAGATTAAACAAGTATATGAGTGACAAGATAAGCCAGATTTACTCTCAAAGGAGGGGCATACAGTATAAGTGTGTTATTTGAGATTTGCAATAGGTAATATTATGTTTAATTAAATCCTACACTGACAAAAAGTGGTATATTTTAAAATATACTTTATATTTTAAAAATCCAGTAGATGCCAGCTTAAATATGACACCTTTAGAAAACTTCAGGACTGATCCTCTTACCTATATCAGGAGCATTACTTTCAAAAATAAATTGGCTATTGGTATTAAAAACAAATATGTTTCATTACAAAGAAATTTGGGGAAGTGAAAATGAAATATTCAAAATTATATCACAAACACAACCATTATTAGCAATGCATTTGCTTACAATCCTTTCCCCTGTGTGATTTTACTTAGAGAAAATTTTAATTACATTGAAATAGTTTCTCTTTTTAAATATTACTAAAATTAGTCAATAAAAATATCATTGAGTGGAACCAATTCAGCCACTTTTTTATCAGCCACTTTTTGTAAATGACGTCGAACCTCCTATTAAAACCATTTCCTCCAATAACATGACAGTATGAACTTAAATGTATTTTGAAAAGAGTAAAAGAACTGAAATCACGAGAAAATAAAAATGAGAAATCTCGATTTGCCTAAACTTGAGAAGAAGACTGAATATTACTAGTGAAAATATCCTATTTCTGATGATACCATTAAAACTGGTATTTTTCTTATTTTTTGTTTTCTATAGAAATTCACTTAAAAGACCCTACCACAAAAGAATTACCTTCAACCTTGATATATTAAACATTATTAACATTTTTTCAAAGACACAATTTATTCCTGAGATTAGGAGATTTGTCTATATGCCTTACATCTGATTTTATACCTTCCCTAACTTCTCAATCAATATATTAAACAGCATCTAAAAATTTTAACCCTTTTAATTCCTTTAAACCAGAATGATTACTGCCCACTTTCCCCCTCATCCCTTTGCTCAGTTTTCATTACAATTCTTTTTAGTTTTCATAAAATGCTCTTTAAAATGTGTATTTTAATTCTACCAAATTTCAGTTATTGCTTTAATTTTGTCTCTAGGATGCAAAAGAGAAGCAATACAAAATTTTAAAAAATACATTTTCAGGATGAAGTCGGAACAAAAACTATTATAAATCAAACAATTCTGGTCACTAGAAAAATTTATCAGTGTCATGACATAAACCATTGCTGACCTAACCTTTAAGTTGAGAAGTACTGGCAACAAACTAAGTTCTTTTTTATCTGTCACCACTTTAAGATTAATGATTTTATTCAACATGACTATTTCATTTGAAGATAGAAGAATGGAGAATCATTGGAAATTTTAGTTCATCTACTATTAAGATAAATGATAGCATAATCGGTGTAAATTCAAAGCTGAACTCCAGATTTTCAGTTCAGTACAATTTACCTGCTGGAAGTGCTAAGCACATTTTTAAAAAATGTCCATTCTTTGGTAGAACTAAATCATATGTTCCAAAGGAGTTAGCCATTCTCTATTAATGTGTAACACCCATTATGCATTAAAGTTCACTTGATCCAATTTAGATACTTTTGAAAGGAAGTAAATTAGATTTACCAAATCTGAATTAAACATTCTATAAAGCTTGGGGGTCATAATAAAAAAAATGGAGGAAATAGTTCAATTTTAATTGGAGACAGCTTGTGTTTAAACAAGGAACTTTTATTACTTTTTTGGTCTATGTTAAAGGCAATATTATATAAATAATAGATACTTATTAGAAATACGTTTATATTAAGTTTAATATAAATATTATATACTTATTAGTTTTTATAAGTGATTACTAGTTACTCTGCTAATTACACTGTTTGATCGTAATTCAGCAGGTAGTTTAGAAAACCAGAAGAGTTCACTATTTACTTGTTTTAAAAATGAAAATATATGTGTATATTCAATAGTACAAAGACAGCATTTAAAAAAAATCAGTCAATTGTATCTAATACTAAGGGTTATATACTATATTTCAAGATTTTCATGTTTTTTAAAAATGATAGTATAAGTGCATCTATAACCAAAAGCACATAGCTAAGCTAATAAAAAAGACTTACAGTACTGAATTCAAATATAAAAATATTAGAAAATATTTATATATAAAATATGCAAAAAATGTAATTTTATTTGTAATTTATAAGTACATCCAAAGAGATTATTAAAAAGCTTCTTTTTCAAATAATTTAATAGAATTTTCCCCCCTCTAAATATTCACATAAATTCACGTCTCAAGAAACAAAGATGTTTATGAGTCTTTGTTGCTTGGTGCTTTTATAAACTGGAAAACATGATTAAAAATGTTTTGGATGTTCTCAAATATTTACTTAAGAGGGAAAACTCTTTTCTAAACATCTAACAATCAATGATGTCAAAATATCTTACATTTGTTTCTTCTGAAAAAATATTCTGTTAGTATTTTTAGGATTTGTAGTATCTTGAAAGATGGATGCCTGGAACTAAATAAAACAGTACCACAACTTTTTCTAATTAATTAATAGTCTAAAAATATTTAATTCTTTATCAGAGCAAGCAACTACCAAAATATATCCTCCCAAAATTCATTTTAACATACAAGGTGAATTTTTTGATAGTTAACTATTGCATTTCTCCAGTTTTGACATCAGCAGCCATTAATTTCAAGGATGCCATCACTGACTTTCTAACTCAATCCACATTTGTTATAAAAACAATTATCATTCTGAATTCTGCAAACTGCACGTCAAAAAGAAGTGTGACTGGTGTGGAAGCCACAGGATAAATGCCTGAGGGAAGGAGTGCCTCATGTCACTCAAAGATGACCCCTTCCTACTGATTAAGGAGCAACAGTGACAGGCTCTCATCAAGTTTATCACTTAACTGGAAAGGTGTGTAAAGTCATATGGATTGCACATTCCACCAATAATGGAGATATTCATTTCATTTAATTCTCTGTAACAGCATAAATAAAACGACAAGCATTTCCTGGCATTTATATAAACTATACTAGCATTAATGCATTTGTGTTTACCTAGGAATGAGTACTAGTTCATTAAGAATGCAAAAGCATACCCTATGTTCTATTCACTCTAAAATAAAATTGCTAAAATCATACTGATCAAAGGATTAAATTCTTAAACCTTTGTAATATTCACATTTAAAAGCTAAAACAGAGCACCATTAATGCGAATTTTAGAAATGTGCAAAACTGGAATTTATTCAATAGCCTATACAGAAGACAATAAAACTAACAATATTTGAGGCCAGTTTACCTTCCTGGACTGTACGCTTTCCTCCTTTCATGGTGGACAGCCCATCAAGCACACCACCTGGTAAGTAACAGGTGTTCAAGAAACGAAGAATTTAAGACAGTGGTTAATTTCACACTTGATTTATACAAGGATTAATGTTTTCCTAGTCATCTTGGAGTTAATGATATGACAAAAAATGTATATACTTCAACCACTTTATTGTGCCTAGGGAATTAAGAACTAACAAGCTAGAAAACTCTAATTTTAGAGACCCTTCCTAAGGAGTTTCTGGGACCTATTTTAAATTTTTTATATTCCAAATATTTGTGGGGACTACACATAATGAAAACTGAATTTCAACAGCTCAGAAATCTCTTTTTCAAACTGTATTGAAATAAATGCTTTTATGGGCTCCTTAAAAAAAATTCCATTGAACTATGATATGAATTCTGGCAGAGTAAAGTGAAGAACAGCATTACCCAGCCTATCTTCAGCCACTAACTAAAAAGCCAGGATTCGAAGACTATGAATTTTAATTTATTTATTAAAAATTTGACTTCCTCAACCTCTAAGATAGATTTGAGGCAATTATGTTTTCTAAATTGTAAGAAATTATATTGGGAATGTTCTCATTGCAGGTTTAGTTAGGTTCATATACATTTATTGGTATTGCTAACTAGGCCACCGAGCATAGTAACTTATGTTGGGCCAAGTTGTGCTTCTGCAGAAGTGCAAAGCTGCAACACCTTCTTAAAGACAGAGACCTCAATGGCCTTAGAGTGTTTAATACTTCGTGTCATCATGGCTTGTAGAAGTTGGCAATTAGGAATTCAAATATACTAATTGCAACTAAATGAGTATTTCTTTGGAATATTAAATTTAAAAAGCTTTTTCTTAGCAGTGCAAAACCTTAACTTTTCACTTAAATAATTCATAATAACTAAAAAAGGGAGGTAAGAACTAGAAAGGAAGTAACTTTTATTAGTGCCGTATCAGGTGTTAGCACTAACAATTCTTCACAACAAAGATACCTGGTGTTATCTCCATTTGATAGTTAAGGAAACTAAAGCTCAGAAAGGAACTTGCTTTGCAATTTAGTTACCAGTAAAGAAATTAGACAAGGATTTAAAACTAAGTCTGATGTCAAAGTCTATATTTTTAAGTTTATATTAGTTTACAAAGCAAATGTTATTTTGGATTCCTTCAACTAAAAAGTGGTTACTCTTTAGAATAAAAATGTTCTTATTCATTATCTGGGGAATCTATGAACATTTTAATGTACCTTAATGTCCTCTCATCACTGGGATTTTGGCAGATTAAGATTAAAAAGAAATTTGAGCCCTAGCTGGTTTGGTTCAGTGGATAGAGCATTGGCCTGCAGACTGAAGGGTTCCAGGTTCAATCCTGGTCAAGGGCACATGCCTGGGTTGCTGGCTTGATCCCCAGTAGGGGGCATGCAGGAGGCAGCCAATCAATGATTCTCTCTCATTATTGATGTTTCTATCTCTCTCTCCCTCTCCTTTCCTCTCTGAAATCAATATATTAAAAAAAAAAAATTTATATGTCACATTTGAAGGCTAACTAGAACTAACATATTTATAAGTATGTGTAAAAATAGAGAAAAAAAGCTTTGATTTTAATCGGAGCTGATATACTAATATAGTTTTCAGTTTAGATTATAAACTCAATAGTAAAGCACTCAGCATTCGTATTTTATTAAAAGATCTATTTCTAAGATAAAATTGAAGTGTGTTTCTTTAGCAGATTAATTGCTGGAAGATCATGAATATAGTTACATAAAAGCTAAATGTAAGTTTTAATGTTTCTTTTCCAGCTGTATCACAATGTAACTATTCCCACTAGTGAAGCAACTCCAATTTCAAAAGTGGCTATTATCCACACCCTTTCTTTTAGTTTTACAATAAATAGCTATTATGAAAAAAAACTGCAAATTGAAATGTTATTGCTCTGTAAATTCATACTGTACATTAAGATTTTAGATAATCTGAAATCTATTACTTAGCTGTCACTTATAATCTTAATATTTAATAAAACTTATTAAAGAGAATGTTCTCACTTATAGAGTATTGGTTACACAGAGTAAAAACACTTTTATGTGAACTGATATAATAAAATAGACCAAGGGATCATATTGTTAAATTCTGCACATCCACTGCACTAAAAAAACAAAAGAATTATTGTAATTTTAGAAATGTTTATTTTAGAAACACACAAAACTAAAATAGATACTTTAGTCCAAGAGTCTACAGAGAAGAAACAGCGAACTACATGTTTATAGGTGAATATTTGCATGAATATCTTTGCCATGATTCTAAGACCTGGAACACCTGGAATAGAGAACATTACAGTTTGATTGGAAAAAAAAAATATTTAAATTAAAAAATTTTTACAAATACAATATAAATAGATAAATAATATCACTTTTGGAACAAAAATAATCATAAAGATGAAAGAAATTAGTGTATATCAAGCAAAACTATTTTTTTTTAACTTTTGAGTCAAATTCCACACTGGAAAAAGACAGAAAAGCCTAAACTATAGTTTTGTACAAGTTGTTTAAGTGCTTTTAAAATTCATACAGGATGCAAATTCTGTCAATAAATCAAAGCAAAATATGTTAATGAGCAGGTAAATAACAAAGCAAACTGAGCAGGTTTAGAAAGTTGACTCATATTTTTTGGCATCATCATGAAAACTCTGTGACTGACCGACACATCATTTCCAATGTCACAAGTAAGGCCTCAGTGTGTACTCCAGGACAGACTTTCAAATTCTCAGGGAGTTCCTTAAGAATATTTGGGAGTTTCAGCAAAGTCTTTATATTTTTACCATAAAGATCCAACAACCAGTCAGTATGAGCACTGGTGGTTTCCTTATAATTCTTACAAGCCATAAGCATTTCATTTAACTGAGTTAACCCTTTGAAAGCTAAGAGGAACTCTGAAGATAAATCAAAAATTGAACAAAAATTTAGCAACATCCTACTAAGTAAAAATGAGCCGAATTCAAGTTGCTGGTGGTAAAAATGTTTCTCTGTTTGTGCATGAAAGTTCTCCACTGTATCTTCTATTTTTGTGATAGCAAAGAGTTCTTCCTTGACGTGAGATGATAAAACATAATCCAAGGGCAGTTCCCCCTTAGAGTTCCTTTGCTGTAAGAGCACTGGGCCTGTGAAAAGAATGCAAAATGTTAAACCATTTTTATTTTGGCAGCTTAAGAGCTGTTTTCTCTCTTCTTTTATCTAAAGCACCCAGGACTCTGTTTACAATCATATTTTGTACTAATTCATGTTGACATTAACTGGCTATACATATTGACTGACTAAAGGTATGTTTAGAGAAACCAAAATTCTAGTCCATTGCCTAATGAGAATTGTCTAAGTAATATATATGGTTATAATTTAAAAAAAACTTTTATGAAACTTCATACATTGTTATCTTGAAATAAAAATTTCATTGTTCCTAGAATACATTAACTAAAATATTCATCTTAAATTGTGTAAGAGTCTTAAAGTATCTCATAAATCAAGGGGAAAAGTAGTGCCCCTTCCATTGATGACAGGTGATTGCAGCAGTGCAAAGGCTGCAAAACCTTGCACAAACACAGAATCTTTCATTATCATTGTTCATGTTCAATTTTTAGTATAGGTAACTGATGTTAAAAAAATAAAGTGTTAACTCTTCTGGGTCAAACTCAGATTTCATCCATCTATTCTAGCTAAACCCATCTTCTAACCGTCTACTTAGAAACCACTGGCAATAGAGTGTGTCCTCTACATAGTAAAGGATGATGAAGGAAGAGCAAAACAATAACTCCGTATTTGGTCACATAGTACAGTACAGAAATATTTGTATATATGTCAGTCAACTCTTGTAATTATTTATATACTTTGCCATAAAATACAAAGTTTTTAGTGTTAGCAGGCAATAAGGTCTTACTATATAATATAGATCATATTGACACAGAAAGAGCATAGTTTATATCTACTAAAATTTTTAATGATGTGATCAGATATATGTGGGGGTCTATATGAAATATATTTCATATAAAAGATCAACCACTGATGATATGATTCATATGTAATTTATGAAAAAGAGAATTCTAAATCAGTATTACGTTTCTTTTCATTATGTTGATATTTCAAAAAAATTGCTACAAGTTACTCCTGTTAAAAGAAATTACATTGCCTGGCCAGTGTGGCTCAGCGGTTGAGCATCAACCTATGAACCAGGAGTTCATGATTAGATTCTTGGTCAGGGCACATGCCTGGGTTTTCAGGCTCGATCCCCAGTAGGGGGCATGCAGGAGGCAGTTGATCAATTTAATCATTGATGTTTCTATCTTTCTCTCCCTCTCCCTCTGTGAAATCAATAAAAACATATTTTTAAAAATTACCAAAACATTGCAGATACACGAGATACCAAAAGTAAAGATTTTGGAGACACAAATAAACTCTTAAAGTTATTGCTCTTAAGACTGAGTGGCTCACAATGAAAAAGTAATATAGTTATTAAAACCATGGTATCAAAGCATTTGACAAGTCCAAACTTAGAATATGACTAAAGCACAGATAAGTCTGTATGATTGACAAAGGACCTTGATAAATGCAAGTACAAGTAGATTTCCTCTTAGGGCAAGGGACTCATTTTAACCAAGGACCCTAGAAAAATTCACATTGGTGGGTATAATCCTGTTCTGAAGATTTGGACTTAATATAATAATGGCTGTTATATCACTTAGAATATTTGAAGCAAGGACAAATATAGGCTTGGGATGTCAGATACACGGTTGAATAGAAAAATAAAACACTTAGAAGATAAAACATTATGTTTCAATAAACATATAGTACTAAAAAATGTACTGAAAAATATATTTATTATAAAATGGTGTCAGTAAAACACACACATGAAGGCCTTTAGGGGGCAGGAGAAGACTATAAATAACCAAATATCTTCAGCTGCCAAGCTGTACAGCCTTTCTTAGAGAGAGATATAGTGTAAAAAGACATCAAAAGAAAATTAGCTTTTTATTTTCATGCAGAATCAAATAGCTTTAATTATGAGAGAAAGAAATTTTAAATTTCAAGTTAAAATTAGTATTAAAAAAATCCCAGTACATCTATATAAATCTTTACTTTTGCATTGTAAGCTAGTCATCAGTTTTCCTTTGTTTTTCTTTTAAAATGCAAATCTGCTTTGAATATTTTGATGTAAAATTTATATTATTAAGTTCATATATAAGAAGAATGTCATTGAACAGGGGTGGGGTAATGAAAGCAAAGATTAAAATATCAGCAGAAAAAGCAGTAGGTGAATATAAGCTCAAGTTGCCTCCATTACCAAATCCCTGCACAACATTTATTACCTTTTAAAAATCTTCCTACTTTAACTTAATTGACTGCAAAATGTGAATGAAGATATTCTAGGATACTTTTTTTTTTAACAGTCTGTAAAGAAATGACTCATTAAAAAAATTGAGTTAGCAGTTATATATAGGAAATGAAACAAGAATGAAAAATCCAAGTAATCACAATTGAACATTTATATCCATTTATTAATAAGATAATAAGATTTCAGAAATGGCTATTTCACAAAGACATTACACACTTTAAGTATGAGGATTAATTTAAAACAAACACACTCAATTAAAAATACATTTTCATACACAAACTTAAACAGGCTTAGTTCTACAATAAATAAATATTATGAAAAGGCTTTTAATTCCTTCTTAATAAAAGGTGCTCAGATTCTAGGAGACTTTTCTTCTTTATTTTTTCATTAATATTAAATAAAGCATCTTTCCTTACAGATCTTAAATATATAAAATGCTATCTACCTCTGAGAGATTCATAAAAAACTGGATAATTTATCAAAACCCGTTTAGCATAAATGCACTCACCCCCATGCTGGAGCAGCAGCTTGCCAATTTCTACATGTCCGTTTGACAGTGCATCATGCAAAGGAGTCACCCCGTCCACTTGAGTGAGCAGATCTACCTCTGGACAACGTTGCAAAATTTCCTGGACACACACTGTGTTGCCATAGTTACAGGCTTCATGCAAAGGCGTCCAGCCAGCATTGTCTACATTAAAAATCAAGACAAGTTTTAAAACAGCAAAAGTAGGACTTTAGGTAGTGAAGTAATGATACTCTACTTTTCTTGTCAGTGCGACTTTCTAGGTGCTTCATATACAAATAGAATGCTCTGATAAAAATGCTTAGGGTGCAATCATATTTATAAATGTAAGGAAAATAAATTTAAATATATTAAAACAATTTTAGAACATTGATGTTGGGATCTGATCAAAATATGAACATCAAAAAATGTTTCTGCACTACTAGCTATAAATCAATTTATAATAAATTTCTTGGTGTTGCTATTGGTAATATTTTAAATATATGTTAGGAAAATATACTTAAATTATTTTTCTTAACACTGACATTTAATTATTTAATATCACAAATATTAAGATATTGGATTAGATCACAAAGATTTAGAACTTACCTTTAACATTAATGTCTATTCCTGGCAAAGAGAGAAGAATAATCAATTTCTCCACTTGGTTATTTATGCAAGCTCTATGGAGGGCTGTTTCTCCTGCCATAAAATATTAATAGATTATTCCAGAGAAGACAAGATAGCAACTAAAGAAAATAATCAAAGGGCATGAACTAGGAGATCTGGCCCCATAACATAATTTATTGACTATTCCTTTTCACTGGTTTAAACATCTCTCATTAAATAAAGAGGGGGAGGGAGCCCCACCAATCCACAGAGCTTCTGTTCTATCAGCAATTCAGCAATGAAATTCTACTGCAAAAGATTTAACACAGGCATTGTCTCCCCATAGTTCAAGGTTTAAAGCTTCAATCCTGCTATAAAACCCCAAATGATCAGAGAACACCAAAAATACTAGGTTTTGTAGCAATAAAAGTTTAAAGTGCAATTGCCCTCTCTTAAATTTATTCATGAACCTACGTTAAATGTATGGCTCTTTTTAATACAGCATTTATAGCTTAATTCAAATGAATGTTTCTGGCTAAGCACGAGTGCCTCTACACACTCAAGAACTTCAAATCCATTAGATGGTTTGCTGCTTCTCAATAGGCTGTCTGGCTTGGCTACAGCAGCACAGAGAAGGAGAAATGGAGGAATCTTAATATAAACACACACACACACACACACACACACACACACACACGCACACGCACACACACAAATCCCTAGCACCATTTAAAGCCGAACAAGAGTGACAAATAGAATGGCAAAGTTTTTTCTAGGAGAAAAGCAATTAGTGCCTGCTGGCTAAAATAGTCTACATCTATCAATGCTATAACCAAGATTAGTAAGATATAAGTGATCTTTTGAAGTAAGGGGAATAAAAGAAAAACTTAAAAGTACTTAAAAACAAATGAAATGCTGAATCAAATTTTTTCTTGCTGTAAAGTACTAAGCACATTTTCAGTGTTGTCCTTTATAGACTATCTCTGTAACTTCTACCAAAACATTCTTTTACATACATTGAAAAGCTTTTAAAGTTTTTCTCTACTACTTTTCAATTTTCTTTTCCCTCCCAGTTCCTTCTGCTGTTCAGCCTAGTCATTCATATTCATTTTACTTTCTGACACAATAAACAAAGAAAAAGGACACTGTTTTGTGATGTTAATACCTGAGTTTTCACTTAATACATTTTTTTTCACAGTTCGAGCTAAATGAGCAGTTATTTTGAATTTTTGATATGCAATTATGAACTTATATCATGTTGTATGGGTATAAGAGCTTCACTATTACACTTTCCACTGGTGTCATAATGATGTTTGAATTAAAAAGACAATACTACACATAAGAGACTCAGAAGTTTACTTTGACCAAAAATAGACATGTAAAAGGTAACTTATATTTGTGAGTTAGGAGATGCCTAAGTAAAAGAGGTGCTGGAGTGAATTATTACAACACTATTCTTGTTACTCCATCCTTTAAGTACTGAGGTTCCAGTATAGTTAGAACCAAAAGCCAAACACATTTCATAGTCTGGGCTCAATGCCTGGAAGAAAAGAGTCCATATGTTTAACACAGCTATGTAACATAGCCTAGTCCTCATTCTTTGTTCACAAAATGTCTAGGACTGAGAGAGATGAAGACTGAATTATACTTTCAAATCAAAAGACACTGATCCTAAGCAGCACAGGTTGAGATAGAAAAAGTAAGGAGGGCAAGTCTGGGAAAACCAATGTGAGCTATATACACTGTGTTTTGTATTTGAGAGACGGGGAGAAAAGAAGGGAAGGAATACTCTATTTTACTGGGTATTAAAAATTACTTTCTTCAAATAAATGACAGTTCAAAAAAATAATACTTTTCAGAAAAATGTTTCCAGGACCTACTCTAACAGTTAAGTTCAGGTACTCGTCAGGGCCAGTGTACAAAACTTGCAAATACTGATTACAACCATGAAAAGTTACTAGCATATATTATACCTTTTAAATTAGTCTTGTGGAAATTCATCTTTTTTACTAAAGAGGGGCAATTCTCCTTAGAACAAGACAATTCTCCTTCTGACTTCTTTTTCCACCTTTTTAATGATGAGGAACATTTAGCAAGGTTCAGTTCTCTGAAAAGAAAGAAAGAAATGTAAAAGCCTTTTTTTTTCACCAAGGCATGGCAGTATACATTAGATGGTGGGTATTTAAAAAAATCTGGCCCTCTTTTAATTTAAACCCTTTTATTCATTCAAATCTTTACTGCTTTCTATTTTTACAATTATTTCAACTGTACAGAAACAAATTTTATATATTAATTGTTATATTATTAACTTTGTATCCCAACTGCCCACTGAAAAGTTTATGAATATGAAATGTCATGTAGAGAAGGACCAAATAAATGATATTTGGCAGAGAGAATAAAGCAAAATGCAAAAATTAAAATGCAGGCCTCTGCTGCCCATTCTTGGTTTAATATCTGATCCTATTCTCTTCTTCCTAAAAATATTTCTGGTTTTCTGAGTTTTATATAACAAACTTCTAGAGAAAAGTTTCTCATTTGGGAGGTAGCTATTATACCAATTCAAAGTATCTCACATGACCATATATTCTGAAATCCACCTTTATTATATTCAAGTAGTAAATTAAATCATAGGACAATAATGTGAGGAATAGTTTTATTTCTTTTGGAAAGCATTTAATCTTATAGAAAGAAAGCATGTGCCCTGAATTAAAGAAAGGGAAACTCTGGATCATGTGCATTTATAGGTATAAAACTGAGTTTCGGCTAATCAATATAATTCAGAAGATTTCACAGATAACCATAAAATTCAAGGAATGTTTCAGAAAAGAGCTGTCTCTAAAACAAAGCATATTTGGCATATAAGCATTACATACCGTAACTCTGGTAGCCCTTCAACTTGTTTCCGTTTAGCGCCATTCAGCATTAGTAAGGCCCTCTGAGATTCAAGACAAGGCCGCTGTTCTTTTTTCTTTAGTATCTGCATCTTTCCAATACCATGCACACCAGTTTTCCCCACAGCTGGCAAATATGAATATAACTGTTGAAAAAGAATAATATATTAGCTTATCCACCAAAAAGACCTGGGAAGCAGTAAAAATTACTTGATTCATTTCACCATATAATTTTGTTTATATTTTCTTGTCTTCATCACTATGGTGATCGCCCAATCTAATTTGAACATGCTAATAAGAAAGCTACGAGTTCCACAAATGACGTACATAAAAAAAATGCCTTCTTAAAAATAATTACTTTTTCAAATTCAATTGTGATGCTCATTTAGAAAAGTTCTTTTGATTAGTCTTATTCCCAACCTGTTATAATTCATTTGCATATTTTAAATATTTATGGTTTATGTACAACTGGTATTTTGTCACTTCCATTTTAGTAATGTCTTCCTTCAACAGAAAACAAGTCTGGAATAAACAGAATAAAGAGTGCAAAAGTTGTTAAAGACAAGGATTGTTGCAAAAACAGATTTGCCCAATCTGACCAATTAAAAACAATGTTTCTCATTTGTTGAAGAAACTGCTGGAAATACTAGATATTAATGAGGTAAACCACTGCACCACTGCCAAGTGGTTTGTCTGGTGTGGCTCAGTTGGTTGAACGTTGTCCCATGTGCACCAGGAGATCTCTGATTCGATTCCCAGACAGGGCACATGCCTGAGTTGTGAGCTCAAACCCCAGTAGCGGGGTATGCAGGAGGTAGCCTACTGATATTTCACTGATGTTTCTCTCTTTCTCCCTATCCCTTCCTCTCTTTCTAAAATCAATGTCTAAAAGAAAAAAAAGCCAAGAAAAAACTGGAAAAAACTTGGATCAAATGTAGCTTACGTGTGTGTATATACAGAATAAACAGGAACCTTGGGAACCATTTGTAATTTTAAATACTACATAGAATATTTTTCAGGTCTAGGTCTTTTTTTTATTAAATTTATCGTGGTGATATTAGTTCATAAGATTATATGGTTCCAAGTGTACATTTCTATGATATGATCTGTATATTTCATAGCGTCCCCACCACCTAAAGTCGAATCAATTTCTGTCACTATATATGTGGCCCCCTTTACTCTTTACTACCCCTCACCCTTTTCCCTCTGGTTATCCCATACTGTTGTCTGTGTCTATGAGTTTCAGCTTTATATCCCACATATGAGTGAAATCATACGGTTCTTAGCTTTTTCTGGCTGACTTATTTCACTTATCATAATATTCTTAAGTTCCATCCATGTTGTCATAAATGACAGTAGTCTTTCCAAAAATAATAATCTTATGTGCTATGGCAAATGATTAGGACATGAAGATTCTTGTTTTTTTTTTTTACTATCAATCCTTAATTACTCTCAAGTATTTAAACTCTCTATTCACTAATTACTCAATTATTACATACTCATATATAGATTTAAAGAGTTATGATTAATATGCTATAATTATTAGAAACAACTAAGAATATTTTAATGTTGAATTTACAGACTCACTTCTTGGGAATTAAAAGTGGTGCTTACCATTTTCTGAAGAGAGAGTGGCTCAGAAGAAATACTGATGGAACTCTGTAAACACAACTTTTTAAAAACTGCCTCTGCAACAAACATTTGAAGCCAAGAGGAGGAAAAGGAACAAATGAAAATCTCTAATTCCTGTGAAGAAAAGTCTGTAGAAAACAAGAGAAGTAAATATAGTTATTGCTACACCCGATAAAATTTCATTCTATAGACTATCTCCTTCATAGATTTTATTCATGATTTCTACACCAGTAAAATTCACCCACATAATTTTAAACCATGAAAAATAGATAATATTCCTATTCCTTGCCTTTGATGATAAATTGTTTTATGGTAATGTTCTCACATTTGAAACAATCATTACTTTTTATTATTTTAAATAAAAGTCTCGAAATTATATATGTACATCTGAATAGACTGATGATATATGAATAGATAGACATGGGATTTATTACTATACTTTCCAATTAATGTTCAAGATCTCTTCCCACAACAGGGTTGCACCTTTGGAAAACCAGTACTTGTTTTTTACATGGGTACAAGTGTATTTAATTTGCAGTGATCAATCTTGAGCTTATAGGAAGAAATAAATTATACCCCTTCCCTGACAAAACCCATGAATCCTGACACTGCAGAGAAGGAGAAAAAACAGAAAAATGTAACACAGGAGAATGTATAAGGATTTCATAGAAGTTTGTTTCCACCCTACTGTGGTAAGTGGGAAGAAAAGTATAAATTTTAAATGACAAAACAGAAACACCAAGAATCTCAAGTCTCTTCTTTTCAAAATTCTCCAATAACATGGAAATGCATAAAAGTACACATGACTCAAAGTGATAAAGAACCAGAGTGACTATTTCCCATGAAATATATTTAATATGATGAGTTCTCCACTAATACTACTCTCTGTATAAGAGAATGGATAATACAGTGGAATGATAAAGAATTAGAAAGACCAATCAATAGGACACCAAAGAGCTAAAATTAAGCAAAAACAAACAAAATAAAAAAGTTGTGAAATATAATGAACAACATAAACTGATGAACAAAAACAGATCCAGAGACAGAGAAGCATTGATCAGACCTTCAAACCTCAGAGGGAAGGTAGGGGAGGGTGGGGGGAAGGGGGAGAGATCAACCAAAGGACTTGTATGCATGCATATAAGCCTAACCAATGGACACAGACACCAGGGAGGTGAGAGCATGGGGGGGGGGGGGGGGCATGGGGAGATAATAACACATATGTAATACCTTAATCAATAAAGAAAAAAATGTTGTGATATTATACAATAAGGCAGATTAAACTACAAACACTAGAAAAATATAGAATTAGAAAAAAGTCAATAAAATTAGCAAAATAAACATAATAGATTGAAATACATTTTAAAAATTGGATAGAATGGCCAGATAGTTTTGATGTTCCAGCCAAGATGGTGGAGTAGGTAAATGTTGTACTTGCCTTTTTCCACCATCATGTCAAAATTACAGCTAAATTATAGATCCCTGAAAACCACCTGAAGACTAGCTGAACAAAAGACCTATAGCTAAGGAAATATAGAAGTCATCACATGGAGACAGACAGGAGTAGGGAAGATCCAAAGGGGCTGGTCCTACACCCATGTGCGGCAGTAAAGAATTGGGTTTGCTGTGGCGGTGAAATAAGGGATGCCAACCCCACATGGGACTGACTCCCCAGCCTGGAGCACCAGGGCCTGGAGGAATATCCAAAACATCTGGATGTGAAAATCAACAGCACTCCATCTGTGCAATGGAGGGCTGCTGCAGACCCAGGCTTCCTCTTAAACAGCCTGAGCACACTTGTTCACAAACACTCGCCCTAAGTTCAAGCAAAGGGTCAGCAGCTTGAATAGCAAGGACCATGTTCTGTTTCATTTTTCCATTGCATTTGAAGTGTTTAGATCAATGACTGCTAGAGGGCCAATAAAAATATGTTAAATAAATGAAAGGAATAGAAACATTTTGACTGAGACAATTAGTAAATCATAAAAATTTAATTTGCGGAAGAGGTTTGAAGTATGAAGAAGGATTAGAATAGAGATTTTAAAAAGGAGAAGAAGGTTTGGAAAAAATACTTATCAGCAAAAGATGATGATGATGTTGTAGGCTAACAAAGGCAAAGAAAGCTTTATTAAAGTTATCTAAAAATGTGAAAAATACAGATTTTGATAATGTTTTCTTCCCACTGAAGAGGAAAAATAAGCTTAGAGATATGCAAACTATGTCTTGTTGTCTATTATTATGAATAAAGTTTTACTGGAACACAACCATGTTCATTTATGTATTCTGTATCACTGCTTCTTACTGTAACTGCAGAAGTAAGTAGCTGGGACAGAGACTATAGAGCAAGGGTGGGGAACATCCAGCCCACGGGTTACAAATCATTTGGTCTGGCCCTGCCAAGGCATTAGGGGTGAGTTAATTAAATGTTTAACCAAATATAGCAGCTAATTTTTAAGTTGATGATTTTGTATGGCCCAAGAATGATGTTAAAAATATCCAAATGGCCCTTGGCAGAAAAAAGGTTCCCCATCCCAGCTGGAGAGTTTGTAAAGCCAAAACTATTTATTACCTGCTACTTTACAAAACACAGTTTGCCAATCCTTAGTTTAAGCCAATACATCAGAATTTTCAAGGAGGCATAAAAAAACAAAATTCTGATCACTTGATTATAATATATAAAAAGAATAGAAGGAAACTCTGTTCAAAGTGTTTAGAAATAAACAATCCTCTCTGTGGGCTTGATGGACACTTATCTACTAAAATATCTTCTGCCTTAATTTTCCATAAAACAATTAACAACTAACAACAATTTTATTAAACTAAAATTAATTAAATAGATCTGAATCTGAGTAACTTCATAATATAAATTTTTTCCTTTTGGACTAGGAAAAACTAAAACATCCAGTATGCCATAAATGAGAAAGATGGACCAATATCTTCAACTAGAAGTTACAGAGCAGCCAAATTATAACATCTTTACTAATGACTTAGGAAAAGCAAAAAATAGTAACTGAGCTGAAGAATAATACAAAGGAATATTTTTTTAAAAGAGGGAATATTCTCAGAGAAAAAAAAAGTGGTTCATCAAAATATCAAAATATTGACAAAAAGAACATTATTAGAACATCTTGTTCACTTTTTGGGACAAGTGTATTATTATTCTACCAGCTCTATAATAAACACTTTAATTGTCATGTTAGCAATGGCAATGTTAAAGTCTAATTTTAGCTTAAGTCAGTTACAGGCTCAAACTTGTTGTGTTTAAACTTGTCATGTGAAAATTGGGAATAACAGTGGATAACATCATCTTCCTTTAAAGTGAAGAGAAATTCAGAATATGAGTAAAAAAAGCACCACAACTAATGTACCCCATTGATAGTAGAATCCTGTTAATATAAAGGTTCATTATTTCATGCTTTTGGCTAAAATATATTTCGTTAGATACTGGAAACAACACATATAACTATATTGTTGGTCTCTAAAGCCACTGCTAATCCTATCCTGAGCTACCAAAATCAAATAGGTTTCCACTATGGAATTAAAACAGGGAATCCCTTTAACTGAATGTTTAGGTGTCGTGCAAGCAAATACTGTCAGAATCCTGCTGTATTTAAAATGGGAAGAAGGGAAAGAAAAGGAAAAACTACCTAGTAGGAATGGTGGGAAAGAAATGATAAGAAAGGGTTCTGAAGGAAGATTGAATTTGAGCTATGAAATGTTAAAAAGTCATGCAACAAAGGACAGCTACTCCACAAAAGGAACAGTAATCACCCCTCAGCTCAATGAAAAAGAAAAAAGAGGAGATAAAATGCTTTAGATCAAAATCTTCTAACCTCAGTAGTGTAAGAAGAGACCTCACTTGCAGAGGGCATTATTGAATAAATCCTGAGCCCAGTTATAACCTGGATTCTTATTCTAGATTCTCTTTACAAAGTATTAAAGTGATTGACAACATATCCAAGAACTTTTTCTTTTATATAACACAAAGACACATTAAAACACATATAACAAAACAGAATATTTTACTTGGCAGTCTAAAATATTTTTAAGTATATACAAATCATCTTTTATATTTGAGGGCAAGAAAAAGCTCACTTGGTTTAAAATATGTTCATTTGAGGAATTTAGGATTACAAAAATAAAGATAAAAATACAGATAGGCAGGAATAAAAGGATTCATAGCTCCCTAAACTGGCTTTGTAGTTTAGGAATATACATAAGGCCTTATATGGAAGCCTCCCTTATTCTGGAAACCCAAAAAAGTTAGGGAGAAATCTTTTATAAGGTGAGCACTAAAAATGAGTTTTGTCACCACACTGCTAAAATAATATTCTTCCCCCAACTTATGTGAGAGAAAACCTTAAAGTAGATAATGGGAAGAAAGATTAAGAAATATATATACATATCTATTACTTCTATTTGCTTCATCCATGCTCATCTGTTAGATTACCATACTCAATGGGGCAAAAAATAGTAGCAGCTCTTTATGTTATAAATAGAGGCCCGATGCACGAAATTCATGCAAGGGGCTTGGCCCTTGCAGCCCTGGCTTCGTCTGGAAGGTTGTCTGGATGGTCATTCCGCCATTTGGTCAATTTGCATATTAGGGTTTTATTATATAGAATTATATAGGATAAGAAAAATTATACAGCAATAGGCATATAGAAAAATGTTTTAACTAGTGATATAACCAAAGTTAATATAAGTTACTTTAAAACGTAACTATTCTGATTCAATTTATTTCATTTTTTAATACTGTTAAGTATTCATTCAAGAAGAGACCTAGGAACTGTTCATATGGCATAGGTAAGGATAGAGACGCACATGCTTTCTCCTCAACTTGAAGAACCAGAAGTATTAAAAGGTACTGAAGAGTTCCTACCATGTGAGATTCAAAAGCACCATACATAAAGAAGCAACATTTCTCTCTAATGAAGAGGATAAACTGATAAATGATGTGTGTTGGGGAAGGCTCATGGAACATTTGGAGGAGAATAATAAAATTACATATACACTATGAACTCAACTATATAAAAATGCTTAGAAATACTAGAAAGACATATATTAAAAGCTCAACAGTGGTTATTTGTGCGGGAGCATTCATTATGGGTAATTGTTACCTTCCTCTTTATATTGTCTACATGTATGTGTGTGTGTGTGTGTGTGTGTGTGTGTGTGTATAAATATTTTAAGGAAAGCTTCACATGAAGATATGTTGAAGATTACAGACTACCTAAAGGAAACTCAAAACTAATTTCCACAATGGGTCTAAGAAAAACAAAGCACAGACAAACTTACCATCACACAAAAGGGAAACATAACTTCCTAAGTCATCAGACATGTGGCGTATCACATTTCTACCCATTTTAAGACCAAGGAAGATCCAATAATCTATTGCTGCTCCAAGAATTCCAGTCAATAAGTAGGCTAGTTCATGTTTGAAGACCTAACATTAAGATGAGAAATGTATTATTAAAATATATGAATTCTCAGCATTTATTATTAAATTATATCCAATATTACCTTAGAGATGTATAGAGATCATAGTTTTAAAAGTATGAGTGTTGTTTATATTATCACTTCTATAATAAAAATTATTAAATTCCTATAGCAAGACATACAAACCTTACTTATTTATATTAAGTGTGCTTTACCCTACTGTTTAAAAATCTTTCTAATACGTCCGGCTGGTGTGGCTCAACTCATATTAGGAGGTTATGGTTTGATTCTGGTCAGGGCAAATGCCCAGGTTGTGGGCTCAAACCCCAGTAGGGGGGCATGCAGGAGGCAGCCAATCAATGATTCTCTCTCATCATTGATGTTTCTCTTTCTCTTCTCTTTCTCTCTCTCTCTCTTCCTCTCCCTGAAATCAATAAAAAAATATATATTTTAAAGAGTCTTTCTAATACATAAGCTATAAAAATGAAGTATAGAAATAATATTTTTAAATATTTGATTGAAATATAAACTCTTTTTCACGATGACATTAAAACTATGTCACTGAAATGCCTGTATTTTTGGTATTTTGTCTAGGCATGAAAAAAATCACTAAATTAACAGTAGGGTATAAGGCATGTGAAAAGGTTTTAATAACTATTAGGGTATCCAAATAGATTATAACTGCTAAATTCTGCCATCATACTACATCATACTATGCCTAATAGGGGATTAGTGACAGAGAAATCTCTAGCACTTTGAACCCTCAGTGACTACTGGGTTATTTCCTTTGCCCTTAGCAGACAAGGCTCTTACAGGTATATATACCTATAATATTTCACTAAGGTATCATTTGTTATCTCAAGAAGCTACTAGTTAAATAATTTTAAAACTGAAGTTCTATTTCTGTTTTTTGTGTGCAAACAAGGAGAGTGCTCAAACAGCACAAACATCAGGCATGGCAAACAATGTTTACTGAGCAAAAAACCAGTCAGGATCCTTAGTAGGTGTGCAGGTCCCCTGTTGCCCTATCACTCTGTGGAGCAAGCACACTGTATTCTCTCAGGCTAGACATTAGAATCTAGGCAACAGACTCTGAAGAATGGGGCCACGAGGATTTTCAGTTTCATGATTAGGGAAGCACCGCTCTTCCTCTGAAATGATCAGGGACCACATACAGAATCTTGACTGCAGCCTGATCCTGACAGGTCAGACTTCATGAGAGGGTGTCGGCACCACTTCCTCTCCTGTCTTGATTAGAGGACTGGATTTAAGCCATTGCAGTTATAGTTGTGTGACTTGGGAAGCAAGCAGCAAGACTGGCCTTAGTAAGCGGGAAAATTACCAATGTCTCCTCTGTACCCTGGGAGGGTCCGAGCATTGCAACTGACCAGAACTGACTCCTTAACCACTAGGTCTTAGCCAGAACTTTGCAGGAAGCCAACTTCATTCCTTGTAAAGCCAACGTGTACATGGATCACTCTGAGTAAGTTTTACTTCTCCTGGTTCAAGTTATCAAGAGAATATAAAACAGAACAGTGAAAATCTATATTTAAACAAGCAAACTGATCATGTTAAGATCCATGCCACAGAACTGTTCCTTCTAATAGAATGTGAATCTGAGTATCAGCCAAGACAATACTCAGAAAGAGACTGGTAGATTTTTGATATCTCAAAGTACTCCCCAGCTTAAGCAAATAGTAAATCAGAATCACTTCAGATCCCTGGTCATAGGATGCTAAATAGGTAAAAGGGAGGTTAGCCCACAGAGCTAATAAGCCTCAAAGAAAACCACAATCCAGCACTTCTAGCAGTTAAAAATAACAAAATCAACCAGTTGGGACTTTTCCTCTTTCCTTACACAAATATATGTACACATGTACCTGACACAAGAAAATACCAATATTGCTTAATCAATTTTCCCTGATATTACCATTATTAAACAGAAATAGGTAGGCCTTACAGTACTTTCAAGAAATAACTGTAGGTCCCCTTACCATGATTAACCAAGATCCTGCCAAAGTATTCTTATCTGGGTGCCATTAGCTAAACATACATAACATATAGCACATATCCAAAATAGAAAATTTTACATAAAAAGACACTTTCAAATCCAGGTTTTAGATCCTTTTATAATATACTCTTAACTGTGGCATTTAATATAAACAGAAGGCCAAGACACTGTGCTATGGTTGTATTCACTGTAACTTTAACAGGGTATAAACAATGCTACTATTTCTAGCATAGTGGATATATATATGCTCTAGAAATGGATTAGTGAAAAAAACAGCAAATAAACCACCAAAATAGAAAAGTATCATGAAATACTAAAATGACTGCTAAAACTTAAAGAAAAGAACATGAATACCCTAAGAATTTAAAAAATGAAAGATAACATGATTTGCACATATGACTTATTTACCTTAGAACTCTAGTATGTTAAAGTTTATTACCAGACAGTCTGTCAATACAGTTCTCTATGATCAGCCAGTACAAGTAATCTCCAGTTTAGAAACTTGGCGATCATCCAAAAATTGACTAGCATAAAATGTAGAACAAACTAGAATCTTGGACATCTGACTCCCAGGTAGGGCTGTCTACAATATCCCACTGCAACAAGATGACAAACTGCTCCTCTAAGACCTCTGTCAGGAAGATGTAAACATAATGCACACACTGTGCCTTTTCCTGTTTTAAACACTTGCATTTGAATGAAACCAGAGAAAATATGATACAGTAGAGACTTGGGCTCTATTAAGGCTTTGCCCTAACAGGCTGTGATATCTTGAATAAGTTACTTAAACTCTTTATCCTCAAATTCCTTATCTTTAAATGTAAACTGGGTTCCATTTCTACCTATAATTGTAGGGATATCATGAAACAGCACTTAAGGACATCATAAAGAAAAGTAGGTCTAACCACCAAGCTTAGTAAAATTTGTACCTCAATAACCTTGACACAATCCACCTCTGCTCTTTGCCAAGGAAAGCCCAAAGCTTTCTTAGATTAATGGCAATGAAATTCACTGCCATGGTGTCACTCAGCAATACTTGCTGACTGGCATTATGACAAAATGATATTAGCATAAACTGAGGAAGTCTGTTTAGCTAATGACTTAAATTGAATGCTTCAACTTAGCAAATCAAGAAACAAATGCTTTATAGCACAGAAAATGATGTCTGTGAACATGCATGGAATTCTTGAAATTGGAAACTGCCAAAAAGATTTAATTAAGTACAAGACTGAATTCTAACAGATAAAATAACATAATACAAAGACAGTTTATATGAACTTAAGCAATTAAAATGAAAAATAAAATATTAATTTGCAAAGTTTAAAACCAGTTCGCACTTATAACCGATGCAATAATTTATTGCACATTACTTCACAAATATGTTGACTTTATTTATAAATTTGAACAAAAATCTTCAAGTTAAAAATCTATAAATCTGTTACTATTGACATCAGTATTTCCTGAGTAAATTCTTTTTTTGTTAATCCTCACCTGAGGATATTCTTTCCATTGCTATTTTTTTAGAGAGTAGAAAGGAGGAAGGAAGTGGGGAGAGAGATAGAAATATCAATGTGAGAGAGATACACTGATCCTGCATGTGCCCGACCAGGACCTGGGAACGAACCTGGAACCCAGGTACATTCTTACCCATGATAGTCCTTTGGTGATTTAGTAAAATTATGAAAACATTAGTTTTATTACTGATTTTATTCATAAGTGAGCCATTTCATTTATATAATCAAGTGGATAAAAAATAAACATTAAAAATGAGGACATATTTTCTACCAAAGTACACACAAAGGCAAATGAAAATTAATAAGAATGTTTTTAGTTTTAGTTTAGAAGTACTATCCTCAACTGGCAATGAAGTAGATAGTTCTATTTCTGTTGACTATTTTAAATTTATATACATTTACATAATCATATTTCTTTTAAAATCAGATACATGTACAAGAAAATGGCTATTCACCTGATCAGTGTTACTAGTATATACTAGGATTACTTGATCACAAAGTCTAGCTACACAGAGAAATAATTTTCCTTTTCTAATGTCAATTAAAAAATAGGACCCTCAAAAGAATTTTCCTCTTTTAAGCATGTCTCAGAAAGCCCTCTAAATAGAATTTTTAAAACCAGTAAGGGCTTCTGTTTCAGATAAGGGAGGCCTCGATTATTCAGATAAAAATAACTATTACAAAAGAAAACTAAAAATATTGAATAAAATAGATAAAACATCTTCTGCAAAGTTATGAGAAATAGCTAAACCAAGATCAGAGGGAAGGTAAAAACCAAGTGAAGCACTCAAAAGTAGCCCTAAGAATATTTTCTAACTCCAGAAAGAGAGCTGAGATACAGCAGTGTGGTTTTTGGAGCCTTGGGAAAATGGAGTATAAAAGTCCTAGCCCAAGACCTTACACCTAATACTCTTAGACCCTGAAGAATTTCACCCTCTGAGTAAGTGAATCAGAAGCAAAGACATGCATTTGTAACCCCGTACTTCACTTGGACTGTACAGGAACCCTCTAAATTAGACATTGGATTAGGGTAGTCATGAACTGGTAGGCACCTGGCAGAAACAAACAGAAATTTTCTTTGGAGAAAGATATTCTGTCTTTGCCACAAAATTATTGTTACAATTTCTGAAATGCAATTTACAGCACTCAGTAAACAATAATTAGCTTGCAAGGGAATATAAAATATGTAAAAGAAGCAAATAACAAAAACAAATAAAGGAGGTCCACAAAGACTACAAATATGGAATTATCAGAAAGAGACCATAAAATAACTACTATTGCCATGTTCAAAGACAAAAGAAAACCTTGAAAATTTTGTAGGGAACTAGAAGCCATAAAAACATGTCATAGTAATTTGGAAGTAAAAAAGTCCAAAACTGGAAAAAATATTCCAAGTATAACTGTCATGTTTACCAACATATTAGACACAGCTAAAAAGAATAGTGAACTAAAAATTGGATGAAAAGAACTATCCAGAATGTTCCAAGTATATACACAACTTGAAAATGTAAATAAAAGGGTAAAAAACACAGAGGATACAAAGAAGAGGTGAAATATTGGAATTTTAATAGTAGAGGAGAGAAAATGGATCAGAAAAATTATTAGGATAGAAATGATTTTCCTTACTCTTAACATAGAATAGACTTTATGGCATTTGACACAAGAGCTCTCCACCTTACTACCATGCTTACTGATCCTGAAAAAATATTACCTAGCTGGCAATTATGATAATTTATCAGTAATGAATAATAACAAAGCCTAACTATATATAAGGCAGAAACTGTTACAAAAATAAATAAATAAATAAATAAATAAAACAAATCCACAAAGTAGATTCAGAAGAGTTAATTAAAACAATTATCAAACTTGATAGAAAACACTGTAAAACAACAGAGAAAACACATTTGCGCCCCTAATATTTTAAGGAGTAAAAAATAAAAAGTTCAGTTAATTTCAGAAATCAGAAATCATGTACGGCTCATTCTTTAACCAAAATTCACTATTAGAAATGAACAACAAAAGCATAGACAAACCAAGAAAATCCATTAACAGTAAGAAAACCCATTAATTTAGATGTTGTAAAACACTTTCTTAAAATAATTCTTGGATCAAAGGGGAATTCATTATTGAAAGTAAAAACTACTTTGAAAAAAAAAATAAAATAAAAGCAGCCTAAAGTATCAAAACCTATGGAATGGATCTCAAAATGTACTGCAAGGGCAATTTACATTGTGTATGTAAAATGAGCCCTAGCCGATTTGGCTCAGTTGATAGAGCATCAGCCTGTGGACCAAAGGGTCCTGAGTTCAATTCCATTCAAGGGCACATAACTAGTTTGCAAGCTTGATCCCAGAGCCTGGTGGGGGCATGTGCAGGAGGCAACCAATTGGTGTGTCTCTCTCACATTGATGTCTCTCTCTATTTCTTCCCCTCCCTTCCCCACTATCTCTAAAACAAACAAACAAAATCAATGGGAAAATATCCTCAGGTGAGGATTATCAATTACAACAAAAAAAGAATAAAATGAAAAAAAGAAATCCAAACATTCAAGTACAAGAGACAGTAAAAGAATAAAAAAATATATATGAGCAGAAATTAATGATATAACACACGAAAAAGTAGGTTAAGTCCCAAAGGCAGAGATCATTTTGAATAGGAGAAAGCAACTTTTATGATGCACCCAAATTGTGACACAATATGTTGCCATGCACTTTACATATTTTACTGTATTTAACCTTTCCAACTATCCTTCACTAAAATCACTCTATATTAAATTTCTAATGACAGGCAAAATCTACCTACAAAGAAATAGTTCAGGAAATAACTTAACATCCAGAAAGGTAGTTTTAAAAACAAGTAGGAATTTTTATTAACACACACAAAGAATTTATAAAAATTATAGGTTTCTTGGGAATAGAAATGTATAAAAGTAAAAAATCTAGAATGCCAAGAAACTATAGATTTCTTATTAAAAATCAAATAACTGTCCCTAGCTCCTGCATCCAAATGTGAGATGACAAAGAAACATGTTTCCAAAAATCTTTTACCTTAAATTTAGACAAACTAAATAGAAAACAATGATATATTTGGTTCATTTTAATATACTCAAGTAATTGAAAGAATAAAGAGAAGAAAAACATGCACCATTCAAAGATGTACTTTTTTCATAAACAATTATTCATTTATAAGTTAATCCTACTTACATCATTAGACTTGCATTTTTCCTTGTGAGAATATATAGTCCACTCCAAAAGCATATATACTGGTCTGGTCAAAAGCCCAGAGGTCTCAATTCCTGACCAGAAGATTTCAAGGAGAATTGCCTTTCCCGTTATTTTCAGACTCTGAGAATCTGAGCAGTCACACAACCTAATGAAAATATTAACAAGAATTATGTATTTACTAGTGGCCTGGTGCACGAAATTCATGCATGGGGGAGAAGGGTCCCCTTAGCCCAGCCTGCACCCTCTCTAATCGGGGACATCCCTCTTGCAATCTGGGATTGCTGGCTTCTAAACGCTCACCTGCCTGCCTGCCTGATCGCCCCTAACTGCCCTCCCCTGCCGGCCTGATCTTGCCCCAACTGCCATCCCCTGCCACCCTGGTTGCCCCCAACAGCCCTCCCCTGCTGGCCTGATGTCATCCCTAACTACCCTCCCCTGCCAGGCTGATCACTTCTAACTGCCTCTGCCTGCCTCATCACCCCTAATGCCCTCCCCTGCTAGCCTGATCTCGCCCTCAACTGCCCTCCCCTGCTGGCCTGGTTGCCTCCAACTGCCCTCCCCTGTCAGACTGATCTCGCCCAACTGCCCTCCCCTTCCGGCCTGATCGCCTCTAACTGCCTCTGCCTCAGCCTCAGCCGTCAACACCATGGCTTTGTCTGGAAGGAAGTTGGATGTCCAGAAGATGGCTGGTCAACCTGGACTAATTAGCATATTACCCTTTTAGTAGTATAGATAGATTATATAGGATAGGATTGCTTAAATGGGGTGGAGGAAGCCTTTTTCAGCAGAAGGAGATGCTCTTGGCAGACAAAAACATATAATCCCTATATCTGGACTGATAGCTAGCCATATACACTATACTATTAAACCGGTCATGAAAAAATTGAACCACTTTCTTACACCTTACACCAAATAGCTGTTGCCCTTAAAACCCCTCCTCAGCCCCCACCTTAGGTTCTGCCTTCACAGGTCACCCAGGTTAGGTTCTGATTGGTCGGTTTCTATGCCAGTCAGCGTCAAAAGCTCTGCCTCCTAGGCAGCCATTGGCTCCTCACACTTCACCCAGATTAGGTTCTGATTAGTCGGTTTCTATACCAGTCAGTGTCTTTGGGCCTATCTCTGGGCCTGATCAAAGAGGAGAGGCTGATCAGCAGCCCGCAAGGCTGGGAGAGAAACAGAGAGGCAACAGCTGATCAACAGCTTCCACGGAGGCTGTGGATCAGACCCTGCCTCTCTCTCTGCAGGCCTCTCTCTGGGCCTGATCTGCAGGCCCCTCGGCAGTCAGTGCTGGATCGCTATGCTGGCACCACTGGCTGCAGTCGGTGCTGGGTTGCCATGGCTTCCAGTATTCAGTTGAGCCTTGGTCATTGTGGACTTTATGGACCCTGGCTCTTTATATATATAGACTAGAGGCCCGGTGCACAAAAATTTGTGCACTCAGGGGGGAGGGGGGGGGGGTCCCACAGCCCGGCCTGTGCCCTCTCGCAGTCTGGGACCCCTCGGGAGATAACGACCTGCTGGCTTAGGCCTGCTCCCAGGTGTCAGAGGGCATGCCCAATCCCTAGGTGCAGCCCCTGGTCGGGCTCAGAGCAGGGCCAATTGGGGAGTTGGGGGCTGCCCCCTGTCATGCACAGAGCAGGGCAGATTGGGAGGTTGCGATGCCACCCTCAGGTATCTGGTTTGTTTGGGTTCTATAATCGAAACGTTGTATCAACTCCAGCTCTGAGATCCCGGCCTCGCTGAAAGCAGGTTTCTGGGATTTTGTTTAGCTTCTATATTTGTAACAATGTTTCAAATTGCAAGCTCAGAGGCCGGCAAGGCAGGCGGGGAACGTTGGTTTCCTCCGTCACTGAAGCAAGCAAGCCTCATGTTTGCTTCAAGCTGCCTGGCTGCCAGCCACCATCTTGGCTGGCAGTTAATTTGCATATTGCCCTGATTAGCCAATGGGAAGGGTAGCGGATGTACGGCTAATTACCATGTTTCTCTTTTACTAGATAGGATGGTCAGTATGATCACTATAGTTATTAGACACAGTATCTTGTCAGTAGACAAAAAAAAATTCTAGCTAGGGCCTAGGAGGAAGGGAGGAAAAGGGAGATATCTGTAATACTATGAACAATAAAAATATATTTTAAAAGTTCTAGCAATTTCTGAATAGAGAAAGGTCATAATACATAGAATTTATCTTTATAATAAAAGCCTAAGCGGCCATTATGGCAGAAGAACCAGAATGACCGTTCATTATAATGTGAACTGACCACCAGGGGGCAGACTTTCAAGTCAGGAGCTTCCCCCTGGTACTCAGTGCGCTCCCATAGGGGGAGTGCCACTAAGCCAGAAGAGAGGCTCATGGCTAGTGAGTGCAACAGCGGTGGCGGAAGCCTCTTCCACTTCCGCAGCAGCTCAGAGGAGCAGGGAGCCTAGCAGTAAGGAGCAGTGAGCAGGCGGGCGGGTGATAAGGAATGAGGGATCCTGGACTGTGAGAGGGATGTCTGACTGCTGGCGGGGAGCAGGCCTAAGCCAGCAGGCAGACATCCCTTGTGGGGTCCTAGACTGAGAAGGCCCAGGCTGGGCTGAGGGGATCCCCACCCCACCCCCACCATCAGTGCACAAATTTCATGCACCAGGCCTCTAGTAGTTTTAATAAAGGATAACATATAAAAAAATGTCCTGAGTTCAACATAACCACCAACAAGTACACATAGTAATCTAACTTTAAGAGCATACACAAAACTTATGATTATTACAGATTCAGTGTCAAAACCTAAAATACAGCTTTTTACTTAAGCATTCAGTTACTTAAAATTCAAAAGTATATAAATTATAAAAAATAAAAACACTCTCACATACCTAAATGTATAAGCTGGGAAAAATTAAAATCTGAACTAAGGATACAAAAAAAGACCTCTAATGCCACTTAAGGACTGTGTGTAGAAATATGTTTTAAAAATAAATCTACTTCAAACTGGAAAACTAGGTGATTTTTAAAAAATATGTATATAGCCCTAGCCGGTTTGGCTCAGTGGGTAGAGTGTCAGCCTGGGGACCAAAGGGTCCTGGATTCTATTCTGGCCAAGGGCACATGCCCAGGTTGAGGGCTCAATCCCCAGTAGGGAGCATGCAGGAGGCAACTGATCAATGATTCTTTTTCATCATTGATGTTTCTGTCTCTCTATCCCTCTCCTCTCTGAAATCAATAAAAAATATAAAAATAAATAAAAATATGTATATAAATGATTATAAAAATGGTATGTAAAACAATGTAAATATAAAAAAAATGGTGTGTTTTTTTGTGATTAAAACTTACTTTTGACTCAGTTGTCGTACTTCACTTTCAGCTAAATTGAAGAAAAATTTGAGCAGTGTCAGGTAGAGTACCTTAGAGCCAGTAATATTTTCTGAAATCTGATGACAAAAATTTTCATTGAAAAGGCAAGACCTGAAAAACATGAACCCAACAAAAATACAAACAATTTACTGAGTAATTTGTGGACATAGTATTTTTTAGAGTATTACTGGAATTGTAATAAAATTTGCTTCAACAAACTATAAAGGTCAGTAAAATTTATTACTATTTTCTTCCTTTAAAAAATTAAATCATGTCAAGTATTTCATAATATTACATTTTTAATAATACAGGTCTAATTTCTTTTTCAATGATAGTAATGTTTAATAACCATCTGGTACTCTCCCTCTGTACTCTTTATATCACTGATAAAGAATAAAAAATAGCCGAAACCGGTTTGGCTCAGTGGATAGAGCATCGGCTTACAGACTGAAAGGTCCCAGGTTCGATTCTGGTCAAGGGCATGTACCTGGGTTGCGGGCACATCCCCAGTAGGGAGTGTGCAGGAGGCAGCTGATCGATGTTTCTAACTCTCTATCTCTCTCCCTTCCTCTCTGTAAAAAATCAATAAAATATATTTTTTAAAAAAAAGAATAAAAAATAATGAATTTCATTAAACCCTTTTGATTCAGATGACCAGCTATACTCTCAATATATAATACTCTCCATAATCCCCCTCTTACTCAAGAGAATTTTATTTTTCATTATTTAGTAAAATGAAGATTATTTTAGGGCTAATTTTTAGAGTTCCAAAAATTTAGAATTTATTTTCTTTCTGACAGTAGTCCTGTCCAACAGAATGTTCTGTGATGATGGACATGTTTTACTGAACTGTAAATTGTGCAATGAAGGACTTAAATTTTTATCTAACTTTATTATTAATTATATTAACGATATACTTGTAACTTTGTCCTTCTATCTCTACCTTCCTCAATTTCTGTTTGAATACCACATTCTCAGGTTAGGAAGGTTCTTAGGAGGTATTAAATTTGACAATTCATTTAATATTCAAATCTTTTCTACAAGATCCTCCATGCCCACAATCAGTTACTCAGTGTATCTGAAAATTTCCAGAGATGGGTACTATAGTATCCTTTCTTAAAAAAAAAGTACATTATAAAAGACTTCAAATATATTAAAAGTAGACTAATATCACCCCACTCACCCATATTCATACCACTTCTCTAGGTTCTTTTCCCCAACCCTCATCAAACCCAATTATTTTGAATCAAAATCTAGATATTTCTGTTTATCAAAAAATATACTTTAAGCTGTCCAACTTTCATTTCCTATAGATTCAATTAATTCATCCAAACATTTATTAAGCACTTTTTATGTTTCAGGCATTAAATTTAAAGCACTGAGGTTAAGGCTTAAAGGTGAGCATCTACTCTTATGTCAAAGATTTCTTTGGAAAGAGCATACTGGGGTACTTTGAATATAAATTAAGAGGAAAAAGTGAAATCAAGGTCAATAAAGCAGGTATTACAATACTTTTACATAAGAAGCATTTAGGGCTTTTAAAATAAAGGCAATGACAGTGAAGGAAGAAACAGATTTGGAAATTAGAAAGATGTCAGTTACATAAAGCATATATCCTCATATCCTCTACCGTGCTAGGCTAATGCTATTGTGTTAGAATTGTATTTTCATACCAGTCACCTTCAAAAGTGAAAAAAACTGTTTGTTATATTTATCTTCTTATCCGTGAAGCGTAGCACAATGCCTGGCTCCCAGTAAATATTCAATAAACATTTGCTGAAAGAATGCATTAAATGCATGCTAGCTAGTAGTTTACTAGGTGTACCAGTTAATAATGTGGATTTTTTTTCAATAGATGGAGTTACACATATGTTGATATAGATGCCATTTGATATTTATGCTATTTTGTTGTATTGACAACAAGCTTCAAAACTTCATATGTCAAATTTGCTGAAGGTGTTAACATCATAGATATTTTTACACTTAAAAATGTCAAATTTTGGCAGAGACTACGCCATCTTGAAGGGGAGAGTGGCTGTGATCAGAAGCCTAGCCTTATCTTCAACCAGAAAGAACTCAGACACCTCCCAGGACCCTACAACCACAACACCCAGGGACCAGCTGCAAACCCACAAACACAGGGTCTCACGCAGAGCGAATACTCGACGCAGACGAGCCCAGCACCTTCTCAGGGAAAGGTCAAATATCGCCTAGAGAAAGTCAATGCAGGAGACAAAGAGCTACATAACCAGACACCCAGAGAGGAGCAATCATGGGGAGACAAAGATACAGCCCGCATACGAAAGAAAAAGAGACATCACCAGAAAAGGAAGTAAACAAAATGAAGGCAAGCAACATGTCAGAGAAAGAATTCAGAGAAATGGTCATAACGTCGCTGAAAAGGTTGGAAGACAAATTTAACAATATGTGTAAGAACCAAGAGGAAATGATAAACCAAGAAGAAATGAAAAATGACATCGCTGCGATAAAGAACTCAATAGAAAGCATCAACAGAATAGAAGAAGCGGAGGACCGCATCAGTGAGCTAGAAGACAAGGTAGGAAAAATACCCAGGCAGAGCAGCATCTAGATAAAAAACTTAAAAAACAGGAGGAGAGCCTAAGGTAACTTTGGGACAACATGAAACAAAACAACATCAGCATAATAGGGGGGCCAGAAGGAGAGGAAACTGAGCAAGGAATAGCAAACCTGTTTGAAGAAATAATGACAGAAAATTTCCCTGATATAGGGAAGAAAAAACTTATACAAGTCCAAGAAGCTCACAGAGTCCCAAATAAAATGAACCCCAAAAGACCAATGCCAAGGCACATTATAATTAAATTGGCAACAACCAATAACAAAGTAAGAATCTTAAAAGCAGCCAGAGACAGAAAGTTACCTACAAAGGATCCCCCATCAGACTGGTGACTGATTTCTCAACAGAAACACATCAGGCAAGAAGGGAATAGAATGAAATATACAAAGTTATGCAAAGGAAGGGTCTGAATCCAAGAATACTATACCCAGCAAGGCTATCAATCAAAATTGAGAGTGAAATCAGGAGCTTCATAGACAAAAAAGGACTAAAGGAGTTTATTACCACCAAACCAGCAATGCAGGAAATGCTAAAGGATCTGCTGTAAAAAAAAGAAATAGGAAGTGAAGAAGGAACACAGGCGTAAAGAATAAAAATGGTGACAAACAAGTACCTATCAATAATAACTTTAAATGTAAATGGATTAGATGCCCCAATCAAAAGACATAGGGTAACTGAGTGGATAAGAAAACATGACCCATATATCGCCTGTCTAGAGGAAACCCAATTCAGAACAAAGGATTCACACAGACTGATGGTGAAGGGACAGAAAAAGGTTTTTCAGGAGAATGGAAATGAAAAAAAAGCTGGGGTAGCAATACTTATATCTGACAAATTAGACTTCAAAGTGAAGGCCATAACAAGAGATAAGAAAGGCCACTTCATAATACTAAAGGGAGCAATTCAACAAGAAGATATAACTCTGGTACACCCAATACAGGAGCACCCAGATACATAAAAAAACTTCTGGAGGATATCAAGGTAGAGATCGACAGCAATACAGTCATAGTAGGGGATTTTAATACCTCACTAACACCACTGGACAAATCCTCTAAACAAAAAATCAGCGAAGAAACATCAATCTTAAATGACTCACTAGATCAAATGGAATTGACATCTTCAGAACATTTCATGCCAAAGCCACAGAATATACGTTCTTCTCAAGTGCACATGGATCATTTTCAAAGACAGACCATATCACAGGAAAAGTCTCTTCAAATTCAAGAAGATAGAAATCATATCAAGCATCATCTCAGATCACAATGGCATAAAACTAGAAACCAACTACAATAAAAACAATCCAAAAAAATCAAACACCTGGAGGCTAAATAGCATGCTATTAAACAATGACTGGGTTACCAAAGAGAGCAAAGAAGAAATAAAAAGCATCATAGCAACAAACGACTATGAAAATACAACAATCCAAAATCTATGGGACACAGTGAAAGCAGTCTTGAGAGGGAAGTTCATAGCTCTATAGGCCTACCTCAAAAAAAAAAACCAAAAAACGGTGGTAATAAATTATCTAACCCTACAACTCAAAGAGTTAGAAAGAGAGCAACAAGAAAAGCTCAGTGTAAGCAGAAGGAAGGAAATTATAAAGATCAGAGCGGAGAAAAATGACATAAAGACCAAAAAAATAATACAAAAGATCAACAAAACCAAGAGCTGGTTCTTTGAAAGGATAAACAAGATTGATACACCTCTAGCCAGGCTCACCAAGAAGCAAAGAGAGAGGACACAAATAAACAAAATCAGAAATGAAAGAGGTGAAGTAAAAACCGATCCCACAGAAATATAAACGATTATGAAAAAATACTATGAACAACTCTCTTCCAACAAAATGGACAACCTAGATGAAATGGACATATTCTTATAAAAATACAAGCTCCCAAAACTCAACCAAGAAGAATCAAAAAACCTGAATAGGCCGATAACTACCGAAGAAATTGAAATAGCGAACAAAAATCTTCCAGCAAACAAAAGCCCTGGTCCGGATGGCTTTACAAGCAAGTTCTACCAAGCATTCAAAGAATAACTAAAACCTATCCTCCTCAGACTATTCCAAAAAAATTCAAGAGGAAAGCAGACTTCCAACCTTTTTCTAAGAAGCCAGCATTACCCTGATCCCAAAACCAGATAAAGACACCACACACACACACACAAAAAAACTACAGGCCAATATCCTTGATGAACATAGATGCTAAAATCCTCAATAAAATTCTAGCAATCAGATTCAGTAATACATTAGAAAGATCATACACCATGACCAAGTGGTATTTAATCGAGGGATGCACGAATAGTACAATATCCGCAAATCAATAAATGTGATACATCACATAAACAAACTGAGAGACAAAAATCACATAATCATATCAATTGATGCAGAAAAAGCATTTGACAAAATCCAACACCCTTTCTTGATAGAAATTCTCAGCAAAGTGGGAATAGAGGGATCATACCTCAACATAATAAAAGCCTATATGACAAACGTACAGCCAACATCATACCCAAAGGGCAAAAACTAAACCCATCTCCCCTAAGAACAGGAACAAGAAAAGGACGCCCACTTTCACCACTCTTGTTTGACATAGTACTAGAAGTACCAGGCATAGCGATCAGACAAGAAGTAGAAATAAACGGCATCCAAATTAGAAAAGAAGTAGTAAAACTGTCCTTATTCCCAGTTGACATAATACTATACAAAGAAAACCCCAAAGACTCCATCAAAAAACTACTAGAACTAATAAATGAATTTGGCAATGTAGCAGGATACAAAATTAACACTCAGAAATCTATGGCCTTTTTATACACCAATAATGAACTCACAGAAAGAGAAATGAAAAAAAAAAAACACACACACAAAAAAATACCATTTATCATTGCAACAACAAAATTAAGATACCTAGGAATAAACTTAACCAAGGACATAAAAGACCTGTACTCGGAAAACTAAAGGACATTAAAAACAGAAACAGAGGAAGACATAAACAAATGGAAGAACATACCATGTTCGTGGATTGGTAGAATCAACATCATTAAAATGTCCATACTACCCAAAGCAATCTATAGATTCAATGCAATACCTATTAAAATACCAATGGCATACTTCAAAGATCTAGAACAAATTCTCCAAAAATGCTTCTGGAATAAAAAAAAGACCCTGAATAGCCACAGCTATTCTGAGAAAGAAGAACAAAGTTGGAGGGATCACAATATCAGGTATCAAGCTATATTACCAAGCCACAGTTTTCAAAACTGCCTGGTACTGGCACAAGAACAGACATATAGACCAATGGAACAGAACAGAGAACCCAGAAATTGACTCAAGCCATTATGCTCAATTAATATTTGACAAAGGAGGCAAGAGCATACAATGGAGTCAAAACAGTCTCTTTAATAAATGGTGCAGGGAAATTTGGTCAGATATATGAAAAAGAATGAAACTAGATCACCAACTTATACCATACACAAAAACAAACTCAAAATGGCTAAAGGACTTGAATGTAAGATGGAAAACCATAAAAATCCTACAAGACTCCCTAGGTAGCAAAATTGTAGACATTCGTTGTAGCAATATCTTTACAAACACAGATCCTAGGGCAAGAGAGACTAAGGAGAAAATAAACAAATGGGACTACATCCAAATAAAAAGCTTCTGCACAGCAAAAGAAACCATCAACAAAACAACAAGACAGCATGGGAGAAAATATTTGCCAATGTTATCTCCGATAAGGGTTTAATCTCCAACATTTACAGGGAACTCATACAATTTAGCAAAAGGAAGACAAACAATTCAATCAAAAAATGGGCAAAGGACCTAAATAGACACTTTTCAAAAGAGGACATTCAAAAAGCCAAGAGACACATGAAAACATGCTCAAAGTCACTATCTGAGAGATGCAAATCAAAACAACAATGAAGTACCACCTTACACCTGTCAGAATGGCTATCATCAACAAATCAACAAATGACAAGTGCTGGAAAGGATGCAGAGAAAAAGGAACCCTCCTTCACTGCTGGTGGGAATGCAGACTGGTGCAGCCACTGTGGAAAACAGTATGACGTTTCCTCAAAAATTTAAAAATGGAACTCCCATTTGACCCAGTGATACCACTTCTAGGAATATATCCCAAGAAAACAGAAACACTAATCAAAAAGGATATATGCACCCCTATGTTCACAGCAGCACAATTTACAATAGCTAAGATTTGGAAACAGCCTAAATGCCCATCAGCAGATGAGTGGATTAGAAAACTACAGTACATCTACACAATTTATATCCAATAAATTTTCTTAATTTTTAAAACAATATGCAAGCTTAGCATTTTGTTAAAAAACAAAAACAAATAATGATTTGGCTTTCTGTGAATCCATTTCAGGCATTCAATAAACATGTTTTAAATCAGCGGTTCTCAACCTGTGGGTCACTACCCTTTCACAGGGGACGCCTAAATACATCCTGCATATCAGATATTTACATTACGATTCATAACAGTAGCAAAATTAGTTATGAAGTAGTAACGAAAATAATTTTATGGTTGGGGGTCACCACAACATGAGGAACTGTATTAAAGGGTTGCGGCATTAGGAAGGTTGAGAACCACTGTTTTAAATAAACTGATTGACAAACATGACCAATTCAGACGTGACCTTTCTATAAGAGTTCTGCAATAAATACAACACAAACATTACATATCCACACATACAATAAATTTTGAAAGAAAACATTTACTGCTTTCATGAGTTCCTAAAAATCCAACATAACTACTAAATTAAGTTAGATCCTCACATGTGAAATTCCTTACCTGACAAGCACTTCTATTAGGGACCACGCTCCTTTCATACAAGTTGGACATTGAAACAATTCTAAGTAATATCTTGACATCGTTGGGGACTTCCAAGGAGGATGCAGGTGAAGAAGAGCTGACAATATATGAAAGTATCGACCAGAAAATGTATCTATATTATCCTATTGTTTAAAAATAAACAAACAAATCAAACACTTTAGCCAAAAGTATACTTTCACCAGCTAATTCAGTCTAAAACTATAGTAACTATGGCCTAACTTTCTTGCTAAATAAATCTATTTGAGCAAAAGATCAGATAGAAGTATGTAGCTAATTAAATACTACAACATATTTATGTACACTCTAAATATGTATCTAAACATTAGATCAGGGGTCCTCAAACTACGGCCCGCGGGCCACATGCAAATACAAATATTGTATTTGTTCCCGTTTTGTTTTTTTTACTTCAAAATAAGATATGTGCTGTGTGCATAGGAATTTGTTCATAGTTTTTTTTTAAACTACAGTCCGGCCCTCCAACTGTCTGAGGGACAGTGAACTGGCCCCCTGTTTAAAAAGTTTGAGGACCCCTGCATTAGATAATACTAGCTTTGGGGACTAACTTATATAAATTGCCCATTTTACTTTTAATGATTAGAGTGAGATAAGAGTTCCAAAATGTGATCTGAAAGGAACTAAGGGTAAGAAGTTTTTCATGCAACATTCTTTCTTATCCCCAACATTCAGCTGACATAGCTTCAACCTGTTATTTCTTCAATTTGGCACCTTGCTTTTGAACATGATTAGAAAGCTACCTTTGAAAAGCTATTCCTATTGGTTTTCACAATTTAAAAGGTATGTTGCCGAAACCGGTTTGGCTCAGTGGATAGAGCGTCGGCCTGCGGACTGAGAGGTCCCAGGTTCGATTCCGGTCAAGGGCATGTACCTGGGTTGCGGGCACATCCCCAGTAGGAGATGTGCAGGAGGCAGCTGATCGATGTTTCTCTCTCATCGATGTTTCTAACTCTCTATCTCTCTCCCTTTCTCTCTGTAAAAAATCAATAAAATATAAAAAAAAAAAAAAAAAGGTATGTTATCTATACTATAAATAAAAATGGTTATTATCAATGTACTAAAGGAGTAATTTACCAAATGGCACTCTAGGTCATTGTAGTGTAATGTTGTCTATTTTCACTGCCATGACACACACACACACATAAAAAAAAAAAAAAGATAAAATTTTTTCCAAGATAAAATTACCTTGGAAATCCTGAGAAAATAGTAAGTTAAAAGCACTCAGAGTAATACCTGGTAAATTATTTAAAAACAGAAGAGAAATAGTAATAAATGGGCACCACATTTCCTATTAAAATGAGGCAAGAAGTACTGAAGAGAAAATAAGCTGTAAGCATACAAGAAATGAAAAAATTTTCATATTTTACATTCTTTGAAAGACTGTTTTTACCTGTAGAATATTCTCTAGAAGAGCATGAAGAAGGCATACAGGAGGGATATAATGTGCTTGCAAAGAGGAAAGCTCTTCAATCGCTTCTTTAAAAAACTGGCCTTCGATGAGACTTTCAATTAAATTTAATATACCTCTGGGAATTTCAGCATTTTTAGCCTAAGAAAGGAGAGAATCTATGACTCAAACAAAGTAAGGGTAAAATCCTGGGATCAAATCTTGAATTATCAAGGAGGCTTACTTTCTGCATCTGTAAAGTGACAATAAGTCCTGACTTTATAATTTCACAGGATTGTTACATGGTTCAAAAAGGATGATTTATCTAAATGTGTTTGACAACTATAAGGCATTGCAAAAAATATATTACTGCTTTACTTATTCTCTGTTGCCTTAAATAGTAAGGGGAAATACTACCTCTAAAAGAAAAAATTTAAAAGGCATTTACAAAGTCTGGCTGATGATGAGGAAACCTAAGTCAGAGCTACAATTACACATAATTCTTTAGGTGCAAAATTACTTTTTATTTTTCTTTTAAACTTATAAACAAACTATGTCTATTAAGATATACTAAATATATAAAAATTTTTCAAGCACCATCAATATTTGCAAAAGTAACAACTGCATAATGTCATTAAAAATCACTCTGAGAATGCACATTAATACAGTTCTAAGAGTTCCACGAAATATATTCCCCTTGGTCAAAATATTTTTAACAAAGCAAGTTAACCAGTTTGAACTACTCAAGAATCAAAAATACTCTAAAAGACTACATGGAATAAAATAATCATTTTAAAGAAGTGAAAAAGTATATAAAAGATATATACATTTTTAAATATATTTTAATCTATAAGTAGTATTTATAAAAGCTATAAAATATGAGAACAGGGATACAAAACTCATCTATGATGAGCACAAGGTTTTAATTCTTGTTATTAGATTTTACTACCATATAAAAAATGTTTGAGGCTTTGACAGACAGTATTTTTAATTAGGAAAACTCCATTTAAAATTTAATAGGGGCCCTGAAGTCATCTCAATACACCCAGGTGTGGGTTTGGCACATACAAGAATCTACCAATGAATTCATAAATAAGTGAAACACCAAATAGACGTTTCTCTCTCTGTCCCCACCCTACTTCCTCTTTCTTTCTCAAATTAATAAATGAAAAAAAGGAAGATTTGTGGGCAGATAATACATTCCTTTACATCAAAACACTAAAAATAACAAAACATAAAGCTCACTTTTTCCACATCACCACCATACTGCAAGCCCCTTACCTCCACATTGTATACTGGTTGTTTATCTATCTTAATGCAGCTGTATCTGATAGCCTACAAAATATCAATCATATAATTAAAATTTAACATTTTTTTGGTCAAAAAATACATTTCAGTTTACAAACTTCAGCCAAACTTACAAAACAAATTTTGATACTCATGTTTGCTCAGGCAAGGGACGTCTATCATTTTAAGGTAACGGTACTCTGATGAATATGAACATTCTCTATTTTCTCCTTCTAAATTAAAATAACTTAAAAGGCAAAGTCATATTTACTATGAAGATCTGGAGAGGTCCACTGTCCTCACTATTTTAATAATTATGAATATGAATATGAATATGAATATGAATATGAATAGAAATATGAATAGGGAAAACATTTCATATAAGGGTCCATAGAAGAAAAATATGCAGTCATGTTTTCTATAAAGTCACATATATACCTTCCTCTATTCTTATAAAATACCTACAATTATATATTTGTTTAAAATATTAAACTAGAAAAATAATCTTCCACAAACATAAAGATAATATCCTGATTATATGAAAAGCTAAAAAATTTACCAAACCATAATTTTTCTTGAGCTTATCATATAGCAGAGGCCTCTTAGTGCAATCAGCTAAACTGAAATATGAAGAAAGACAGGAGCCTCCAAGGAAACGGGACATGAGCACTAATTTATCTGAAACACAGCATGGTAGAAAGAGAAGGCCTCCATTAAAGAGGGTAAGAAAGTTTCAGCTAAAATTTCCACCACTAGCTATAAGTCAAGTGAGGGCTGCATGAAGACAGCAGAACCCCTGGGAATCAAAGACATAAGGGGAGTTAGCACTCAATGGAAGTATTTTCTCCAAGGATCTCATCAAGGGCACATGGAAAAAAAGGAGACAGGATGGGAGACTAAAGAAATCTTCCCTAGGCCTGGGCAAGGTGAACAGCAGTTGCTATGAGAAAGGCAGCAAACCATGTTACATATAATTTATCTGTAATCATGGAGGTATTAGCAGAGAATTCAACATATTTACTAAGTGGCCAAATAATTACTGTCCATAACAAATTAATAAAGAAAAGTATTTTAAGAAACATTAAACATAATAAGGAGCCATTTATTATTTTTATTAAAATAATTATTATTGTTTTGGATATGTTAAGAGAACAGGAAACGATACAAAATCTTTAATATGCCAAGTTCTACCTGAGTTCTATATATGTGCTTCCTTAAGGCATTTTTTATTTCAACAATATCCACATTTGTCCTGATATCCTTGGTTTTTGATTCTTTGGCACGATCAGCAAAAACAGAAATCTTCCTTTCTTTCTGCATACATGGAAAAGTACATTAGACAGTGTACTATAGATAGTGTCAACACAAGTGATTAGTATCACAATGGACAATATAATGCAAGAGCACATCCATGCAGTGTTAACCACAGCAAGTATCCTTCCAATCATATTATATAAAGATTATACAATGAAAAAAAAGTTTTTAAAAAGCAGACAGTTCGATTTGGAAAGTTTTACCTGATACTTACATATGTATTTTCTTAAGGTATTTTTCATTTTATTTAGCCTGTCCCAAATCTTTCCTAGAATCTCTCGTGTTTCTTTGTTGCCATGCTCACGAAAAATATGATCCATTATTTATTTACCTTTATCATTCTCTAAAGAACCTCCTGAATATATGTATACAAATTTAAATCTACAATGAAAGCATAATATGCTAATTAGACTGGACATCCTTCCGGATGACCTTCCAGACAAAGCCAGGGCTGTGAGGGAAGCCTGGGTCCCAGGTGCCAGAGGGAAGCCGGCTTGGTGCTGGCAGCCAGGGGAAGGTAGGCCTATTGTTGCACGAATTTTGTGCATTGGGCCTCCAGTTGTAAAATAAAGTTATAATCTAGAAAAATTAACTCAAGAAGGATCCTGTTTTAAAGACAAGCTATCTTATTAAAATGGTCTAAATTATACTAGAAAAGAGAACGATAAAAACTAAACTTTAGACCAGAATGTGTTAACCAAACTACATACACATGTAATCTTAAGGTACTTTTCATTTTAACAATTTTAGCTTCTTTTTTCAGAACATTTGTTTCATTTTTTGTTTGTTTTGTTACATTCAGGCAAAACAAAGTGTATTTGAATATCCTGATTATTAACTCAAATTTCTTTGTGTATATGTAAAAATACTTTCATTGTGAACCAAAGTTAACCATAACATTATGTATATCACATCAGATTAACTGAAGAAGGATTTCCTGTAAGATGTGCAGGTTAATATTTAACATAGCAAGAAATCATAAAAATCAGACTATATATGTCTACATTATACTAGGGAAGAGCCAGAAAAAATGAAAACTATTTAGCTTAGCTTACAAAGTTTTACCTGATCTCTATATGTATGTTCTCTTAAGGTACTTTTAATTTTATCATGTTGGACGTCCTTCCTGGAATCTCTCTCTTTTTCTTTTTTGGCTTTTTTCCTCCAAGTATAACTCCTTTGAATTTCTTCATCCTTTTTCTTAATTCCCTTCTACATGTATTTAGATAACAATTAAACAAATCTTAATATATGTTATAAAATCCAAATAAATTTAAGATGAGTCTGACTTATAACAAAATAATACATTTTAAAATTAATTATATATAAACACAATAGGAAAACTCATCCACTGGAGGGGGTATACCATACGAAACATATTTTAGAAAACAGTTGGGTATTGCTGAGTACAACTGAACATGCAGTCCTTATTCCCAACATAGGAATTCTACTCCTAGGAATATATCTATATTTATATATCTATCTATATAAGCTATAGAAACTCTTAAACATGTACACACCAAGAATCATGGAAGAAAATGTTCATACTGCTCATGGCAGAAATGTTTATAATTGCAAAAATCAACCAATTAATCAAACACCAACAAGAAGAAATCCAGCAAAAAAGCAATTCACAGAAAACTATAAATAACATAAACTTTAGATTATTTAAAAACTGTACACAAATGCTTTATAAAAACTTTTGTACATATAATTAAAAATAATTTCATAAATAACATATATAGTAAACTTAGAAAACAGGTGTAAAATAGAAATTATTTTTAATTTGAAAGATCTTACCTGATTTCTGTATATGTGCCTTCCTAAGGCATTTCTTGTTTTAATAAATTTCAAATCTTTATTGGACTCTCTGAATTTTTCTTTTTTGTGATGTTCAGTGAAAACAGAACTAACATTAACATCTTCATCATGCATTTTTTTCTGCATATTTATAAAAATATTTTAGTTACTGTTGATTAACCATGACCTCAAAAAACCAAAGCAAGTCACAACTGAAAAACCCACTCAAAAAGATAGGTTTTGGTGTCATCTCCCTCCAGGGAGCATGTCCACCATGACTTCCCTCTCAGGCTTATCTTATACTCTAAGGGTCCCCATGAGACTTTTTGCAACCAGGGGAGCAATAAGCAGCAGCAGCTTATCCCCAGCTGACTCCCCGAACCTGTCTCCAAGGCCCCCTTTTCTCTGACTTTTCCATGCGCCAAAGCAGCCCTGCCCAGGCTCATTTCTTTCCTATAACATTTCCTATAACATTCCTATAACAAAGCAGCCCTGCCTAGGCTCTCTCCTACTGATTCTTCTATCCCAAGACCTTCCTTGTTTCATTATCGCCAGCTTTAATAAACATGCTCTCAAAATAAAACAATTTAAAAAGGATTTGTAAAACATACATGAGATTAAAGAGCCTTGTGAATTATATTACATCATAGTTATACTAAGATAAAGCAGAAAAATATAGGTTTTTAGGCTTACATTGTGTTTACATAGACATTTAATTAGGTACTTGCATTTTACTAACTTAATCTTTCTGGGAATCGCTGCACTTTTTTCCTATTTGTCAGTTAAAACTGAATATGGTTTTCATCATTATTTTATTTTTCCAAATGTTTGTAAAAATAATTTAGGCTGTAGATCAAATAGAATCTTGCCATTATTAGGCATATAAAATGAAACATCTCAAAAAAATCATATTAAAGAACATAGGTATAATAACATTGAACAGAATAACGTGTATCACAAACTATACGGTTTTTTATTTTATTAAGACATTATTTTAGCCCTGGCTAGCATTGCTCAGTGGTTGAACGTGGACCCAGGTGGTCATGGTTTGATTCCCCATCAGGGTAACATGCCCGAGTTGAGGGCTCGGTACACAGTAGGAGGCGTGCAGGAGGCAGCCGATCGATGTTTCTATCTCTATCCCTCTCCCTTCCTCCCTCTAAAATCAATAAAAAAAACGTACTTTTAAAAGCCTCAAAAAGTCTCTTATTAGGACACTAGAGGCCCGGTGCACAAAAATTTGTGCACTGGGTGGGGGGGGGGGTCCCTCAGCCTGGCCTGTGCCCTCTCGCAGTCTGAGACCCCTCCGGAGATAACGACCTGCTGGCTTAGGCCTGCTCCCGGGTGGCAGAGGGCAGGCCCAATCCCTAGGTGAAGCACTGGTCGGGCTCAGAGCAGGGCCGATTGGGGAGTTGGGGCGCCTTCCCCTGTCATGCACAGAGCAGGGCAGATTGGGAGGTTGCAATGCCACCCTCAGTCACGCTCAGGGTAGGGCCGATTGGGGGGTTGGGGCACCACCCACTGTCACACTAAAGGCAGGGTCAATGGGGAGGTTGCGGCGACACCCCCTGTCACGCACAGAGCAGGGCCCATCAGGGGGGTTGAGGCTCCATATCCTGTCACGCACAGAGCAGGGTCAATCAAGGGGTTGGGGAGCTCCCCCGTCATGCACAGAGCAGGGCCGATTTGGGGGTTGAGGAGCTCCCCCATGTCACTCACAGAGTAGGGCCGATAGGGGAGTTGGGGCACCGCCCCTTTTAACACTCAGGGCAGGGCAGATCAGAGGGTTGGGGTGCCGCCAATCTCACACTCAGGGCAGGGCCGATGGGGAGGTTATGGCTCTACCCCGTCACACACAGAGCAGGGCCCATGGGGGGGGGGGTGTTGGGGCACCACACCCTGTCACACAGAGCCGCAGGGCGATCAGGGGGTTGTGGAGCTCCCCCCTATCAGGCACAGAGCAGGGCTGATCAGGGGGTTGGGGCGCCTTCCCCTGTCATGAACAGAGCAGGGCGGATAGGGAGGTTGTGGCCCCGCCCCCTGTCACACACAGAGCCGCAGGGCGATCAGGGGTTTGGGCGCTGCCCTCTGTCATGCTGATCCCGGTGCCGGGAGGCCTCGGGGCTCCGCTGATCGCGGTGCTGGGAGGCATATTACCCTTTTACTATATAGGATAGAGACCTGGTGCATGGGTGGGGCTGGCTGGTTTGCCCTGAAGGGTGTCCTGGATCAGGGTGGGGGTCCCCACTGGGGTGCCTGGCCAGCTGGGTGAGGGGATGATGGCTGTTTGCAGCTGGTCACACACCCTTCAGGGTGGGGGTCCCCACTGGGCTGCCTGGCCAGCCTGGGTGAGGGAATGATGGCTGTTTTCAGGCCGACTGAAGCTCCCAACTGCTCCTTTTTTTCTTTTTCTTTTTTTATTCTGGGCCAGCTTTAGCTCTGGCTCCAGCTCTGAGGCTTCTGCTGCTGAAAGAAGGTATCTGGTTTGTTTTGGTTCTACAATCGAAACACTGTATAACTCCAGCTCTAAGATTCCGGCCTCGCTGAAAGCAGGTTTCTGGGGTTTTGTTTAGCTTCTTTATTTGTTACAATGTTTCTTAAACTGCAGGCTCAGAGACCGGTAAAGCAGGCAGGGGAACGTTGGTTTCCTCCATCACTGAAGCAAGCAAGCCTCATATTAGTTTCAAGCTGCCTGGCTGCTGGCCGCCATCTTGGCTGGCAGTTAATTTGCATATCTCGCTGATTAGCCAATGGGAAGGGTAGCGGTCGTACGCCAATTACCATGTTTCTCTTTTATTAGATAGGATCTACATGTAGTTAATCAAGAAAGTAGTAGTCTTCTAAGTCACATGAATATCAATTATACTTTGGAAAAGCAATAAAAAATTGCAAGAACATTTTAAGCTCTTATAAAGTTTTACCTAATTTCTCCATATATACTTTTGTAAGGTATTATTCATTTATGAAGTTTCAAATTGTTCCTAGAATTCTCCTTATAAAATTTTGAATAGGTGCAATAACAATAATTTTTCATTTTTTTCCTAGTCACATTTAAAAACATTTTAGTTTAGACTAATAATAATTACTAGGCTAATTAATGATTTGGCAAATCAACTAAAGAGTCTGTTTTATAAAACAGTATGAAATTGAACTAATCATGCCTTTTTTTGGTTGTTGCTATTTGAAAATTTTTGAGACATATGTTTATATCTATCTAAATACATATATTATCTAAATGCACACACACACACACACATATTAGAGGCCCGGTGCACAAGATTCGTGCACTGGGGGTGGCGGGGGGAGGTCCCTCAGCTCAGCCTGTGCCCTTGCATAGTCCAGAACCCCTCGGGGGATGTCCGCCTGCTGGACGGACATTCCCCGGGGATCAGGCCTAAGTCGGCAGTCAGACATCCCGCTCGCAGTCCAGGGCTCTCGCAGTCCAGGACCCCATACTCCTTACCGCCCGCCTGCAGCGGAGGCGGGAGAGGCTCCCGCAACTGCCGCTGTGCTAGCACGGCTTCTGGCTGAACGGTGCTCCCTTTGTGGGCGTTCACTAACCACCAGAGGGCAGCTCCTGCATTGAGTGTCTGCCCCCTGGTGGTCAGTGCACATCATAGCAACTGGTCGTTGTGCCGTTCAGTGTATTTGCATATTACGCTTTTATTATATAGGACTAGAGGCCTGGTGTACTAAAATTTGTGCACTGGCTGGGCAAGGGGGGGTGGAGGGGTGTCCCTCAGCCCCACTTGTGCCCTTTCACCATCTGGGACCCCTCGGGAGATAACCACCTGCTGGCTTAGGCCCGCTCCCCAGGTGGCAGATGGCAAGCTCGATCCCTCGGTTCCTGCCCCGCCTCCCCGGGTCTTGCACACAGGTCGGGTCGCACACGGGACGCCCCGGGTCGGGTCGCACACAGGACGCCCGGGTGGGCCGGCAGATCGCTGCTGCCCCGCACGGCCGCCCTGGGTTGGGTCGCACACAGATGCCCGCTGCCCCGGGTCGCAGATAGCAGGCCTGGAGGGTGGCAGGGCAGGCGGGATGGTGCTGTCCCACCTTGCCTGTAGTATGCAAATTAGCTGCCATCTTTGTTGGCAGTTAATTTGCATATCATTCTGATTAGCCAATGGGAGGCATAGCGAAAGTATCATCAATTACCATGTTTGTCTATTATTAGATAGGATATGCTGTCGCATACATATATGTGTGTGCATATTATATATAAATATATATATATACTAGGGGCCCGGTGCACGAAATTCGTGCACTGGGTGTGTGTGTGGGGGGGAGTGTCCCTCAGCCCAGCCTGCCCCCTCTCACATACTGGGAGCCCTCAGGCGTTGACCCCCATCACCCTCCAATCACAGGATCGGCCCCTTGCCCAGGCCTGACGCCTCTGGCCTAGGCGTCCGGCCCAGGCAGCGGGGACCCGCAGCTGCAGCGGCCCCACGATCGTGGGCTTCGCTTTAGCCCAGGCAAGGGACCCCTAGCTCCTGGGACTGCCAGCTTCGACCGTGCCCAGCTCCCATCGCTGGCTCCACCCCTACTTCCTGCTATCACTGGCCAGGGCGGAAAAGGCACCTGATTCTCCGATCATGGCTGGGGGGCAGGGCAAAGGCGGCCCCAGGGCCGCCTTTGCCCTGCCCCCCAGCTCTTAGCTTCCCCCTGGGTTTCCAATCACTGTCAGTGGCAGGGGGCTGCTTCCTGCTTTCCCTTTCGCCTCCCTGCATTGTGCCTACATATGCAAATTAACCACCATCTTGTTGGCAGTTAACTGCCGATCTTAGTTGGCAGTTAATTTGCATATAGCCCTGATTAGCCAATGAAAAGGGTAGCTCGTACGCCAATTACCATTTTTCTCTTTTATTAGTGTTGATGCTGTCTTAAGGTTCATTTTCTTTGCTTTCAGTTCCAAGTCCTTCCTATTTTTTGTTTTCTATTTTACCCAAAATAGAATTCATCTGTGTCATTTAAAAAATTTTGTTCTATATGCAGTAACATATTTGAATTTAGACAATAAATTATGAACATATATATTGCTGACAAAAATCCTTTATGAGACACGTTATATTAAACATAGAGAGAAGTTCTAAGTAATTACCATGTGTTGAGATTACACTATGTATTAGTAACTATGTCTCTATATACATATAGGCATTATTTCAATTAGAATCTCAAAACAGACATAAGGTAATATCTTAATATGCTCAAATCATAGACTTTAAAACACTGGGTTCAAATACCAAATGTGATTCTAATACCCATGTTATTTCTACCATATATTACCTCTCAAACAATTTTATAAGATCCAGAAATGTACATTTTTTAACCAATAAAGTTTTACCTGGATTCTACATATAGTCTCTCTGAAGGAATCTTTCATTTTAAGAAAATCCACATCTTTCCTGAAATCTTTGTTTTTTTCTTGATTGCTATGTTTAGTACAAACAGAATTGGTTTGGGAATCTTCATCATTTTGAATTTCTTTCTGTATATATGTAAAAATGGTTTAGGCAATCAATTAAGTATAATTTCAATGTAACTGTACTTCTTATGGTATTCAAAATTATCTATAATTGCAAAATACTTTGACAGACAAACAAGTAGATAAAATGCTCTCTCCCAAATTAAAGATTATTAAACCCTAGTGAATTCTTTCAGGGAAATAGCATTACAACAAAGGTTGTGAATAATAAAGTGATTTCTGTGTATTTCAACAAAAGCTATTGCCTTGTTGCTCTAGTAGCAATGCTTTTTACAACTAATCATTGACAAAACTATTTTATCTAGTCTCTGTTCAAATCTACATCAAAATTTTTCAGATTATAGATTACATCTCACAGTATTTTTCAGTTTTTTACTGATAAGACTTCTCATTTGCAAGAATATCACAGAGAGGAAAAGAGGCTGAGTAATGGCTGAATTCACAGCTCTGATTTTATCTGAATAGCAATAAACAATTAACTTCACCCAACTATATTTCAAACATATTTCTCTTGCCAAGAAATCCAAACTGATTCACAAACCACCAATTTAAAAAATACTTGCATATACATAATTCTATAAGTTTAGTAGAATAAAAAGTTGGAAGTAAAGATGAGTGCATGACAATTCCCAAAATGTATTTATGAAAAGGCATTCAGAGATTCACTATCTTTACACAAAGATTATAGAAAACCACTGTCATCCTAGGGAATAATTATGATATAAGCCAAAGTGTGGTAAGGCTTATGGTGTGATCTTTGGTTCCCTTTCACATGTACAAAGCTTCCTATGTGGACACGAGGACCCTTTAGCAGGCTACAATCCTGCAGAGAATGATACCCGAGAGTAGCTGACTAAATTTGTTCAATTATTCAGAAAAGTGAAATAAAAACTAAGAAAAATAAAAACATTTATTCCTTCCAATTCCTAGCATCAAGAAAATAATTACTCTGAATGTACAAAGAACAATTTCTGTTGTGGACAACTTGAAGTGAAATCAAAGTTGTAGACAAAAAGCTTGACATCAAAATGGAATTAACTATTTTCTCCTCAGAAGTGATCATAAAATGCCTTTCTTATTTGGACTGAATAATAATGAACTCCTAGCTATCTATGCCACAACTTATAAAACAATGTATTCTACAAACAAAAATAGAGATTATTTACTTTTTTTAGTTGATAAACTATTGCTTCCCTCCGAATCTGAATCTGAATGTTTTCAGATTACTGCAAAGACTAATGTGGGTAAAACATACTACAAATTACACTTTAATCATTTCTTTCCATAGAAAATAAAAATTCAGATACTTTTACTAATCTATGTAGTTAAGAATGACTTTCATTCTGTTGAAAGTTAATTCTACCTTTAAACTGTTCAGACAGATAAATCAGGATGCTTCTGGCTGCAACAGAAAACCAACTCAAACTAATAAACATGGAAATGTACTGCCTCACAGAATGGCAATGTGTTCTTAGCACTAAGGTTTCAGGGTTGGTTAATCCAGCAACTCAAGTATCTCAACAAGGGTACAGATTCTGTCTCTATACTTCTCTATCTATACAGTTAGTTTTATCCCAAGGCTACCTTTCCTCATAGTCAAAGAATGACTGCTAGTGGTAACATTTAGGTTACATTTTCCCATCTTCATATCTTGTAGGAGCAGGCTGCCAGGGGCTCTCTTTTCAGAATGAAGAATAAACTCCCAGAAACTCTTCTATACCTCTTTTCATGTTCCATGGATCAGAACTGGTTCAAATGGCCATTCCTAATCCAATCACTTTCAAGGGCAATAAAACTGTTTATAGTTCAAGCAGGTCCATCCCTTGAGCTAAAGTAAAATTTCCACTCTACAATGCTGCTATTCAGTAAGGAAAAGATTTATAATAATAAAAGCGTAATATGCTAATTAGACTGGACGTCCTTGCGGACGAAGCCGGGGTTGCAGCTGTAGGATCGAGGCAGACGCAGCGGCTGTGAGGGAGGGATACAGGCAGCTGCCGCGGCTTCGAAGGCCTACTCTTGCACGAATTCCATGCATCGAGCCTGTAGTAATTATCCTATCTAATAAAAGAGAAACATGGTAATTGGCTTACGACCGCTACCCTTCCCATTGGCTAATCAGCAAGATATGCAAATTAACTGCCAGCCAAGATGGCGGCCGGCAGCCAGGCAGCTGGAAACTAACATGAGGCTTGCTTGCTTCAGTGACGGAGGACTCCAACGTTCCCCCACCTGCCTTGCCGGCCTCTGAGCTTGCAGTTTAAGAAACATTGTAACAAATATAGAAGCTAAACAAAACCCCAGAAACCTGCTTTCAGCGAGCCGGGATCTCAGAGCTGGGGTTATACATTGTTCCGATTATAGAACGAAACAAACCAGATACCTTCTTTCAGCAGCAGAGGCCCCAGAGCTGGAGCCAGAGCTAAAGCTAGCCCAGAATAAAAAAAGAAAAAGAAAAAAAGGAGAAGTTGGGAGCTTCAGTCGGCCTGAAAACAGCCCTCAGCCCCTCACCCAGACTGGCCAGGCACCCCATTGGGGACCCCCACCCTGATCCAGGACACCCTTCAGGACAAACCAGCCAGCCCCCACCCGTGCACCAAGCCTCTATTCTATATAGTAAAAGGGTAATATGCCTCCCAGCACCAGGATCAGCGGAGCTGAGAGGCCTCCCAGCACCGGGATCAGTGTGACAGGGGACAGCGCCCAAACCCCCTGATCGCCCTGGGGCTCTGTGTGTGACGGGGGCGGGGCCACAACCTCCCTATCCTCCCTGCGCTGTTCGTGACAGGGGAAGGCGCCCCAACCCCCTGATCAGCCCTGCTCTGTGCGTGACAGGGGGGAGCTCCCCAACCCCCTGATCGGCCCTGCTCTGTGCGTTACAGGGGGCAGCACCCCAACCCCCTGATTGGCCCTGCTCTGTGGGTGACGGGGTGGCGCTGCAACCTCCCCATCAACCCTGCCTTGAGTGTGACAGGAGGCGGTGCCCTAACCCCCCAATTGGCCCTACCCTGAGCGTGACTGAGGGTGGCATCGCAACCTCCTGATCCGCCCTGCTCTGAGCCCAACCAGGGGCTGCACCTAGGGATTGGGCCTGCCCTCTGCCACCCAGGAGCAGGCCTAAGCCAGCAGGTCGTTATCTCCTGAGAGGTCCCAGACTGCGAGAGGGCACAGGCCGGGCTGAGGGACCGTCCCTCCCCCGCAAGTGCACAAATTTTTGTGCACCGGGCCTCTAGTATAATAATATATTTCATATACTGTAGGAAGACTCAAAGTTTTTTCAAATGTTATGTTTGTTAACTTAACAAGATAAAATGAGAACTCATGTGCCAGGCTTTATGAAAGATGATTCAGATATAACTACAGAAAAGATAGGCATCATTCTTGATGACATGGTACTTTCGGTTTAGATGGGGAAATAGACATTAGCTAAATAATCAGGCAATTAATTAATTAGGATTATAGTGAATAGTATAAAGCAAAATAATTCTTAAGAACACATAATAAGTGAATCTAACTTAATATGGTGATCAAGAGGAATCTTTGAAGAGGCAACATTATCACCAGAACCTGAATCATGAGCACAGGGAGTGAGAGCGTAGTGGGAAGAACCTTGCCAGTCAAAGAATGTATCTTTTGAGAAGACACTGAGTTAGAAAATACCTTGGCCTATTAAAAATTGGGAAGAGACCATTTTATTACAGTAGAGCAAGCATAGAAAAAAGTGAAGCAGGATATAGTTTAAAAGGTAAGAGTGACAGGAATCCTATGGGAACTTGTAAGCCATGTAGAGGTTTAGAACTTTATCCTAAGACAATGGGAAGCCATTGGATGGTTTATTTATTTTTTTGTTTTTGTTTTTGTTAATCCTCACCTGAGGATATTTTTCCACTGATTTTTAGGGATAATGGATGAGAGAGGGAAAGATAGAGAGAAACATTAATGTAAGTGAGACATATCTATTGGTTGCCTCCTGGATGAGCCCCACCAGGGCCCAGGGGAGAAGTCTGCAACCAAGGTACGTGCCCTTGACCAGAATCAAACCTGGGACCCTTTGGTCCACAAGCCGACACTCTATCCACTGAGCCAAACCGCTAGGGCCCTTGGATGGTTTAAATAGGAGAGTGACAGGATCAGAATTGTTTTTGAAAGAATATTTTGGCTGTTCCTTCTGAATGAAGTAGCATGGACTAGAGAAAGAAAAGATAAGACTAATTAGGAAATTAGCAAGAGCATAAAAGTAACAGGAAGACTAATTAGGAGTCTACTCCAAGGGCACAGGGTAAAGAGGATAAACTAAATAGCATCTATATCCTCCTATCTAATAATAGCAAACATGGTAATTAACCGTACCTCCGACACGCTTCCCATTGGCTAATCAGGGCGATATGCAAATTAAGTGCCAACCAAGATGGCGGCCAGCAGCCAGGTAGCTGAAGTGAATAGGAGGCTTGCTTGCTCCATTGAAGGAGGAAGCCAAGGTTCCCCGCCTGCCCCTGCTGGGCTCTGAAATTGCACTCTAAGAAACAATGTTGCAATTATAGAAGGTAAACAAACCCCATGCTTTCAGCCAGCCGGCCGGCTGGAGTTGCAACAGTATTTCAATTATAGAACCCAAACAAACCCAGATCCCTGCTTTCAGCAACCGAGACCTCAGAGCTGGAGCCGAGCCTCAGAGGTAAAGCCGGCTCTCAGTTCTAGTGACAGCCATAGAAGGTAAATAAATCCCAGAATAAAAAAAAAAAAGAAAAAAAGGAGAGGTTGGGAGCGTCAGTCACCTGCCAGCCTGAAGACGGCCCTCAGCCCCTCACCCAGGCTGGCCAGGCACCCCATTGGGACTGCCACCCTGAAGGGGGTGTGACCAGCTGCAAACAGCCATTATCCCCTCATCCAGGCTGGCCAGGCACCCAAGCGGGACCTCCACCCTGATCCAGGACACCCTTCAGGGCAAACCAGCCGGCCCCGACCCGTGCACCAGGCCTCTATCCTATATACTAAAAGGGTAATATGCCTCCCAGCACCGGGATCAGCAGAGCAGCAAGGCATCCCAGCACCGGGATCAGCTGAGCAGCGAGGCCTCCTAGCACCGGGACCAGCTGAGCAGCGAGGCCTCACTGCCCTGTGTCAAGCAGAGCCGCGAGGCCTCCCAGCCCTGGGATTAGCGGAGCCGCTAGGCCTTCTGGCCCCTGGAGTAGCGTGACAGGGGGCAATGCACAAATCCCGATAGCCCTGCGGCTCTGTGTGTGACAGGGGGCGGGGCCGCAACCTCCCTAGCCGCCCTGCTCTGTTCGTGACAGGGGGTGGGGCCGCAACCTCCCCATTGACCCTGCCTTGAGTGTGACAGGGGGTGGCGCCCCAACGCCCCAATCGGCCCTACCCTGAGCGTGACTGGGGGTGGCATCGCAACCTCCTGATTCGCCCTACTCTGTACATGACAGGGGGCAGCGCCCCAACTCCCCAATCAGCCCTGCTCTGAGCCCGACCAGGGGCTGCACCTAGGGATTGGGCCTGCCCTCTGCCACCCAGGAGCGGGCCTAAGCCAGCAGGTCGTTATCTCCTGAGGGGTCCCAGACTGTGAGAGGGCACAAGTGGGGCTGAGGGACACCCCTCGCCCCCGCCAGTGCACAAATTTTTGTGCACCAGGCCTCTAGTATATATATAAAAGGATAAGTGTCCATCTGTCTGACCAGTAGTTATGACGTGCACTGACCACCAGGGAGGAGACAATCAACGCAGGAGCTGCCATGATGTGCACTGGCCATTTAGAAATAAACGGCACCACGGACCTGGTGCTGACAAATCAACACTTGGCTTCCCCCAAGTGGGACACAGGCCCCGACACCACCCCGGAGTGACACCTCACCAAATCGCAGCCAATGCTGCCAAGACCCCATGGCCCATAGCCCAGCCCAGCCTGGAAACAGTCATGGTGGGCTCCAAATAATGATGTCAAGTACCAACGCCTGGCTTCTTCTCCCTAGCGACTAGCCTCCTTAGAGTTTCTTCAGCCCAGGAACATGACTTGCTTTAAAGCCAGGTGCAAACATTTTATACTTTAACCAAATGTCTGTGAAGCATTTTCCCATGCCTCATCTCATTTGATCCTCACAGGAGTCCTGGAGTAGGTAGATAGGAGACTTGGTAGAATCCTATTTTCTTTTCATTAGCCGGGAAATGGAGATTTAGAAAGTTTAGAAACTTGACCTGACTGAAAAGAAGAAATGGTGGAGCTTGAAAACGACTTCAGGTTTTCTCACTGCGCAGAATATAGTCAAACACTGCTACAGTTAAATATTTTACCCTTTGTTCTCCCTGTATGATCTACAATAATAATCTGCTTCGTGTTGATATTTACTACTGTGTTGGTGACAATTACCTGAAAGAAATTTGGGGTGCTTCACTGGGCTGGAAAAAGTTTAGCTAAATCAGAAAGCAGGTCTAATTAAGCAAGTTTATTCTATGTATATATATAAAAGGCTAAGTTGACTTGCGCATCATACACAATACATATAAAGCTCTTGCTGGTGCCAATCGCACACATGTGTTTCGATCTGTCATTGTCGATCGTGAATTTGGTTGACACTATTATATTATAGAGAAAGGGCAAACAGTGATAATAAAATATTTCTTCTAATTAATTTCCTTTCAATGTGCATGAATCCATGCACCAGGACACTAGTATTAGTATAAAAGGAGAAACATAGATTGCTTTAAGAGGTATTTGAAATAAAATCAATAAAACTTGGTAATAGACAACTGGGAAATAAGGAAAAAGAAGGTTTTAGGGTGATTCCCAGATCTCTAACATAAATTATTGAACACTTAGGGTATCTATTGAGATGAGAAACACTGAAGGAGGAGCCAGTTTTTCTTGGAATATCAAGGTTCAGTTTTTAGACATATAAGGTTTCTCTTCTATCTTAAGTGACCCCTCTTTAAGATTCTTCTTCGTTTAATTCCAGAGGGTTTCTTCCATTTGAACTACTTAAGGAGTAGTATTTGTACAGGAAGAAGGAGGCAGAAGAATAGAACAGAAAAATATTTCTAAATCCTTAGAAGTAGCTCCCTTTTTTTCCAAATGGTACAAAATAACCCCAAAATTCTCATATGATACTATAGTCCACTGTTATTTTATTTATACCTACATTAAAACACTTAAAGTTATTTTGTAGTAAATATCACTAAAGCACTTGAAAACAAACGTAGAAACTCAAAATAAGACAATTTTAAATTTAATAAGCAAGTTTCTGTTGAAATTATCAAAAGTATTCTTGAATACTTAAATAACTGAGAGCAACTGCCTTAAAATATGTCATTTTAGCCGAAACCAGTTTGGCTCAGTGGATAGAGAGTCGGCCTGCGGACTGAGAGGTCCCAGGTTCGATTCTGGCCAAGGGCATGTACCTGGGTTGCGGGCACATCCCCAGTGGGAGATGTGCAGGAGGCAGCTGATCGATGTTTCTCTCTCATCGATGTTTCTAACTCTCTATCTCTCTCCCTTCCTCTCTATAAAAAAATCAATAAAATATATTTAAAAAAAAAGAGAGAAGCCGTAAAGTGCTTCCTTTAAAAAAAAAACAATAAAATATGTCATTTTAATTACCTTTCATCATTATAGTTTCAAAATTCAGAACATAATTTTACTATGTATCACTATATCATTATTTTATTTTAAAAAACATTTGAAAATGTCTATTATTTATTTTACTTACCTCTAACAGAAAATCCCCTAGATACTGAATTGGATAAAATGGACCCTTAAAGTTATCTTTTTCTTGCTCAGCCTTGATTCTTGCATTACTGGCAATTACATGAGTTATTCCAGTTGGTGAACTTTTTGGTAAAATAACATTTGCTTTTCCAGCCTCCAAAACTCTAAATAAAAATGTAAACAGTTTAGAAAGTATTTTTTAAATAAATTTATTCAGTCAAATTATCTAAATCAATAACTTCCTTAGAGTAGCATTGCAATTTCTGAAAGGAGTTATATTCTTTTGGGGTATATGAGTGCCATGAAGGATAATTATTGCAATGATTATAAGTTGCTCAAGTAAATGTTTAAGAAATTGGGCTATTCATTCTACTTATCAATTTCTTGATATGGGAGAAATTAAAAGCCAGGAATATTAAATTCACTTCTTAAAGAAAAGTTACCTTAATAAGCCAAAGAAATAATGAAAGAAGTCTAAGGAACTAGCTACTTCAGAAGGCAACATACCTCCAAGGAAATCATTCTGAACCATACACACACACACACACACACAAAAATGGAACTAGTTGCCAACCTTCTTCTAATAATTAGGCTTTGAAAAAGTTAAACATTAATCTATATTAAGAAATACTTTACATTTAGATTCAGAAGACACACATACAGACATGCATATCCCAAAATCAAGAAAGTTCTGATTCTGGTTAAGAATTTAGAAAGCTACAAGAGAACACTGCTACCACCTAACAATGAGAAAAAGCCAAATAAGCTACAAAAATTATAATTTTTCCTGAACCTGTCTGAGAACTAAGGTAACAAGCCAATCAAGAAACTAAATTTCCATAGATTAATAAGCAGGTTTGTGAAGAGACCGGACACCCGAACTATTTCACTTTGCCAGAGCGCAGGAGAGAAGTTATTAACATAAAAACTGGTAAGAATCAAGAAATTTTTAAAAATTTAAGGCCAAGTGAAGGTAGCATGGCAGTTTAGTATAACTAGGAGTCCCTGGCCCTCTTACTTGCAAACCTCTTTGCCACAGACCTCCATTAAGTATTCGTGGAAGAGTGTTGGAGCAGGTAACAAAGGAAGCCCCTATTGGTAGCACAGATGGGCCATCTGGGTCTGGCTGCCACCAAGTAATAGATATAAAACCAGATCCACTCCCCTGGATCCTTCTCTCATATAAGCAAAAGCCTTAAGCTATTAGGGTAAGGTAAGAAAGTTTTCTATCTTCAGAATTCAGGAAAGGTGCACTGCTTGTGTTGGAAGAGGAAATAAAACCCACCTGCCTCTGTGGAGGGACAGGAAAACCTGCTGTGCACCCCAAAACAGATTCACTGTTTCTGTTTGAGGGATAGAAGCAAAAGCCATCTGTCCCTGGAAGAGGGGCAGGAATGCCACTAGGGTTTAGGATCCTGCACCAATACAAACTAGACATCTAATACTGGGTAATGGTTAAAAATTCTTTCTTGCCAAAGGCCCTGCCCATAGGTAGCAGGCAAGAATATGGCTACCTGGGGGACCAAGACACAAACACTGAGAAAGTACCAACCAGGAACTAAGAACACAAAGAATGCTTAAGAATAGAGCTATCCAGCAGAACTGACAATGCACATTTCCTTAACCCCACCCCATAAATGAGCAACAAAGCCGGAGACAAACAGTATGGAGAGAGAGTCCTTTCAGGGGTCCTTTTAAGATTCGTTCAGTAGTACAGGCATTACCAAAAGCTCAGAGTGAAGAAAACTAATTAAAATCTTTCTAGAACCCCAGGCTCCACACTAAGCCCAAAGAAACTGTAGCCCATTGCAGCAGTAAATTGAAATAATGCATTGAGGGTGACTATAGCATTAACAAAACCCCAAAACAAGCTCAACCACCCCTAACCAACTCGATTACCCCTACTAACTGTCTTATAGAAGAGGTAGAATATGTTTTTGAATATAAATATTATTTACCTCTTTTGTATGTGATGTCTATGCATACAATAAAAAAATACAAGACATACACGAAAAGCAAGGGGGGGAATTACTGTCAAGAGATAAAGGAATAAATAGCAGAAAGATGATCCAGATGTTGAAATTGTCAGAAAGTGATTTTAAAATAACTTTGGCTGACATGGTAAAGGATATAGGAAAAAGGTGAACAATCTACATGAAGAGATAGGGAATTTAGGAGAATACTTAAAAAATGGTAGAAATGAAAGATACTATATCGAACAGACAATCCAACCTCAAGACGGAAGGTGGGGGGGGGGGGCGGGTGATGCGGCGGGGGAAGAGGGGTGAAGGGCGTGAGAGATCAACCAAAGGACTTGTATGCATGCATATAAGCAGAACTCATGGACATAAACACCAAGAGGGTGAGGGCATGTGCTGCGGGGATGGGAACGACTCGGGGGGGTCAATGGGGGAAAAAGGAGACATATGTAATACTTTAAACAATAAAGAATTTTTTTAAAAAGATACTATATCAAAGGCGGCTTATTAACAGACTGCCCATAACTGAGGAAGGAATATCTGAACTTGATGGTAGGGCAACCGAAATTATATAACTGAAACACAAAAATTAAAAAAACAAACAAACAAAAAAACAGAACAAAGCATGCAAAAAATGTGGGATAGAACCACTTGGTCCAAAATATAGAGATAGCACTCCAGAAGGAAAAGAACACAATAGAGTAAATATTTAAAAGATAATTGCCAAGAATTTTCCATAATTAATATGACACACTAAAAAAAACCAAAAACCTGAATGTGTTCAGGAAGCTCAGAGAACCCCAAGCAAATAACAAACACAGATAACAAATAACAAATAAACACACACACACACACACACACACACACACACACACCTGGACACGTAATCAAAACATTAAAGAGCAAAGGACATATTGTTATTTAAATTTTAATTTCCAATTGTTCATTACTAGCATATAAAAACACAATTTTTATATAGTGAATTATCCTGTGACCTTGCTAAATTCACTAATACAATAACCTTTTTTCGATAAATTATGTAGTATATGGCCATTACTTTCAGGATAAAAGCAATTATTTCACATTTTTTCTTTACAACTCTAGGTTCTTATTTATTTTCTTTGCCTTATTGCACTGGCTAATACCTCTAGTAAAATGCTGAATAGAAGTGGCCACAGTAAGCATGCTTTGTCTTGTTCCCAATTATGGAAGAAAAATATCCATGATTTTAAGTTTAGATTTTGTCATACATATCATTTACCAGGTTGAGGTTATAAAATTCTTAACAAAATATTTGCAAATAGAATCAGCAAGTATTAAAAATGAATAATAGACCATGATAAAGTAGAATTTATCTCAGGAGTATCAGTTTGGTTTAACATTTAAAAATTGACAAAATAATTTAGCATATTATCAGAATAAAAGACAAAAGCCAATTGTCTCAATAGATATATAAAATTTTCAAAAAAGTACATTTATAATAGCATCCTAAAACAATAAGTACCAAGGGTTAAATTTAACATGTGCTAAACTTATGCAATGAAAACTATAAAACATTGTCAGAAATTAAAAAATGATTTTAAAGAAAGAAATTTAAAAATACTTGAAGGAATATACAATTTGTTGAGAGAACAACTCAATATTGTTAAGATCTCAATTCTCTCCAATTTGATCTTAACTTCAATCCCAATCCCAATCACAATCACAGCTTGTATTTTTGTACAAATTGACAAACTGATTCTAAAATGTGTATGGAAATATAAAAGATCCACATCACCAAAACAAATTTGAAAAAGAGAATACTGGAGGATTCATACTACCTGATTTAAAGACTCATTATAAAGCTACAGTAATTAAAACAGTGTGCTGTTAATATAGGGAGAGACAGTTATCAATGGAACAGAATAAGAAGTCCAGAAATAGACCACACAAATAAGGTCAACTGATTTTCAACAACGCCAAGGTAACTGCAAAGCAACTGAACCTTCATACGATGCTAATGAGTTTGTAAAATGGTACAATTTTAAAACAGTGTGCTGTTAATATAGGGAGAGACAGTTATCAATGGAACAGAATAAGAAGTCCAGAAATAGACCACACAAATAAGGTCAACTCATTTTCAACAACGCCAAGGTAACTGCAAAGCAACTGAACCTTCATACGATGCTAATGAGTTTGTAAAATGGTACAACTACTTTAGAAAATGGTTTGGCATTTTCATATAATGTTAAGTGCACAATGGCCATTTGAGCCAGCAATTTCATTCCTAGGTATTTACCCAAGAGGAATGAAGACTCGTCTACCTGAAGACTTGTACTCAATGTTCATAGCAGCTTTAATCACATTAGAAAACAAACAAAAAATGCCACAAAAGTCCATCAGTGGTTGAATAAATAAATGGGTTGTGATATATCCACAGAGAATACCACTCAGCAATAAAAAATAAAGTGCTGATTCACACAAAGTACATAAATCTCAAAATCAAATGCGTAAATACAATATGATCCCATTTACATAAATCACTAAAGGAAAATGACAAATCTAATCTACAGTGACAAAAGAAACCACTGGTTATCTGGTATTGGTGGAACAAAATTAAATGCACAAGGACACAACAAAATGTTGTAATGTTAATGTTACAGATCAGAATGTAGTGGGTTAACATAGATGTATAACTTTGCCCAAACTCATCAAAATGAACACTTAAAATGTGTGGATGTTACTATCTATAAATTACACTTCAGTAAAGGTGACAAAAAAAGTCTTTCCAACTCCCCTCCACCAAAAGTCATGGCAATCTTATAATTAGTTTACCCAATAAGAAGCCTTTTAAAAAAATGATATAAAAGATTAAAAAAAATGAAATGATAGAAACAGTATTAACCATGAAAAATGCACTACATAAACCCAGAACAAAGCCTCTGTGATAACATAATATTTCATCTGCAAAAATTAAAAACTGCTTTAAAACTTAAAAAATTTGTTTGACTCACAGAAAAAATGACATGGAAAGTAAAATAAAGACCACAAAAATAATTTAAAGTAATACTATAAAATACATTTTATTCCATTAGATAGATATACTTAAATGTTAGAACGGCTTAAGTAGGAAATCAAAGAGTAAACCACATGGCTCATTTAAACTAAACTAATAATAGCAAAGAAATAGAGAAAGGTATTCAAGCAAACCAAAACTGTTTTCTCATTAATTGCTTTAGCTTTCATAAGGTCTTATCTTACCTTACAAGAGAATCACTTCGCTTATCAGCTCTAACAAGGAGGACAACTTTCCATCTGTGAAAGGCTCCGGGAGCACCAGTGCGTTTCAGTTCTTCACGCCATCTTTTAGGTGCAGATTGCATTTGAGGTGAGTAATGGGAATTCTTTTCAATTTTATATCCCCATTCGTAAGTTGTTTCATCAAGCCATCTACCACTTTTGGCACTATGAATTATGTAGTCCTTAGTTAGTACCCACTTTCCTAAAAAGTAAATAAGCTATCAATAAGAATTTTGTTCTGATAAGTGGTAAACAATAAAAACCAAATATCAAATAGAATTTAATCTTTCTGAAAACTAAAGACACAAATAAACGGAAGCATATACTGTGCTTATGGACAGAAAGAATGAGCACTGCTAAAATGTCCACACTACCCAAAGCCATCTACATTTTCAATGCAATCCTTATCAAAATAGCAATGTCATTTTACACAGAACTATAACAAATGATCCTAAAATTTATTTGGAACCACAAAGGACCCTGAATAGACAAAGCAATCTTGAAAAAGAAAAAAAGTATATTACAAGGCTATAACAATCAAAACGGCGGGGTACTAAAGTAAAAACAGACATATAGATCAATGTAACATAAAAGAGAGCCCAGAAAGAAGCCCATAGCTATAGGATAAACTAATTTATAATAAAGGAGTCAAGAATATATCCATTGGGAGCCCTGACTGGTTTGGCTCAGTGGATAAAGCATTGACCTGCGGACTGAAGGGTCCCAGGTTCGATTCCAGTCAAGGGCATGTACCTTCGTTGCAGGCACATCCCCAGGAGGGGATGTGCAGGAGGCAGCTGATCGATGTTTCTAACTCTCTATCCCTCTCCCTTCCTCTCTGTAAAAAATCAATAAAATATATTTTTTTTAAAAAAGAATATCTATTGGGGTAAAGAGATTATCTTCAATAAATGATGCAGTCCCATTTGTTTATTTTTGTGTTTATCGTCTTTGCCTTACGAGATATATCCAAAAAAATATGCTAAGACCAATATTTTATTGCCTATGTTTTCTTCTAGGAGTTTTATGGTTCCGGGTTTTATATTTAAGTCTTTAATCCATGTTTAGTTTATTTTTGTGTATGGTGTAAGAAAGTGGCCTAATTTCATTTTTTTTCATATATCCAAAAAAAAAAAAAGGCAACTTACTGAATCAGAGAAGATATTTGTAAATGATATATTCAATAAGGGGTTAATACCCACAATATATAAAGAACTCATACAATTCAACACAATCCAATTAAAAAATGAGCTGAGGACCTGAATAGACATTTCTCCAAAATATAATGTTGTATATGAACTATAATTGAAAAAAAATTAACCTTATTCAACATGAGACTCAAACTATTTACCAACATCATCTTTGAATGATGTTGTGTTTCCTAAATTTTTTTATGAGAGGCCTACAACATGACTGAACATTGTATGTAATCTTTCCTATAATTATAATTGTTAGTAAATAAAATATAGATATAAGGCTTAATAAAATAAAATGTGGTATTACTTAAACTATAATTATTATTATTAAACCCTATTTTGGGTTAGATTTATATTCTTCCTCTTATGCTAAAAACTTTTCCCATAATGTTTATGGCATTCTTATGCTTTGTAAAACAAATTTATTGAGTTGGAGAATTTTTCAGGGTACTGAAGTAAAAACCATTAGATCAGGGTATCTACAAACATTCTATAGTTGCTTTATTTGGGCATCAATGATGTTTTTAAACAGCAGGGACAATGTATGTTTTCATTTGTGGAGTTAATAATGAATCCAAGTGTTTTTATAATAAGTTACTCTAAAAATGGTAAATTCACCTGAGTTAAATACATATTTTTTTTGCAACCAGCAGACTATTGAGAAGCCAAATCAATCACAGAAAACTATAAAAGAAACATCAATGACAGAAGTGACATCAGTGACAAACACAGAATTTAAAAATCTTCAAAAAATAAAATAGCATGATCATTGCTTCATAGAATGGGTGAGAGGGGAGGCAGCAGTTGAACAAAAACATTAACTATTTCCAATGAAAGATCAAAGAAAAGAAACTTGGCTGACAACAGCTGAGATTTCAACAGGCATTTTTTTTTAATTTTGTGCCAAAACTTTCACTTAAAATACTTTTTCTTATATAAAGTATTTACATGAAAATATTTGTTGAAGGAAATATTTCTGCCTATTTAAATGCATTTCTCATGTATTGCAAAGTTTTACTCAGAAAAATACAACAAAAAGTATATCAAATATAAGTATTTTAAGAAAAATGCCAACATAAACATACCATCTTCCTAGTGACTAAGGTACTTTTTCTTTAACATGAAGATTTTTTTTTCAAAGATGGATGGAAGGCCGTTAACTTACCTGCTGCACAAGCCGCTAAAAATTTTTCACTCTTACATAGGCGTTCAGCTATAAGATGTGTACAATTTTTATATTTCTGGAACAAAAAATCCACATAAAAAAAATGTTACTAAGGGAATATTTCATACATAACACATTCTTCTTATTCTTACACTATTATGGGGGCATTTTATCATTTTTAGGTCCGTACTTTAATTTTAGTTACTTTACATTTGGTAAGTAAAGTTTCTGTACTCACCTCACTCTTAATAAAAGTACAATCTAGTGTTAAAAGCAATTTTCCTAGAGCTTCCTTTTCTTCCATTTTAAATCCTGTCATCTGAATGATATGCTTTGGGGCACCATCTTCCATCTAACACATACACATAAAGAAGATAACATGTTAGATATTATTCACCAGGTTGACTTTATTATTTTTCCTTATTTATGAGTGCTAAAAATAAATGCTGAAACCATTAGATCAGACATATAATGAATTAAACACATAAGACTTAATTATAAATACCAATATTAAAATTGCTTATGTAAATAGAAATTAGTTTTAAAAGTTAATCTTCTCAAAATGTGACCTTAAGTAAAATGAGATTTTTTGTCTGATTTGAACACTGAAAGTTTGCATTACTTTCCACTAAGATACAATTAAATGAATGTAATTCTTCAGAAATATATACAATTACATATTAATTATGTTATATAAATATTAGCATAATATCTTCATTTTAAAAGCACTGTTTTTGCTAAGAGCTTGTGAAGTACACTCATTGACAATGAAACTTAATCAGATTTTATACTGATTTTTAAAGTCTGTGGACAGGTATTAAAGAATATGTATAAGTTATTGGAGAAACTGATAAAAACTCATGGTCCCACAGCCTTTACACCAAATAATTTAGTATGGTAGGTATAAGTAAGAAGCCTGGATCCCATTCCCAATCTACATTTAACTCATTACCTACAAAATAGACCTAAAAAAACACATGGTTTTAAAATTGGTTTTGATAGGGACCTTAATCCATATTTAAATGCAGTGCATGAAGCAAGTTGTATCTGAGATGGCACATTTATTAGACAAGAAAACGCATGTTTCCAATTATAATACAATTTTTTGTTTACATGAAGTTACAACTTAAGAAGTAGCTCCTTAGAGAAAATTTAGTTTCTTATTACTGACTAGAGGCCAGGTGCACAAATTCGTGCATGGGTGGGGTCCCTCAGGGTGGCCTGCAGAGATTGGGTCCAGCTCGCACCCCCAGCTTGCTCCCCAAGCCTTGCAGTGCCACAGCCGTGCTGGCACCCGCCTTGGCCTGGTGCTGTCCCCTCACCTGCTCCAGCATCCCATCTGCGGGGCGATCTATCGGGGCTGCCCCCCACCCCCCGGCTCCCTCAGCTCCTGGGAGCCGCGTGGCGGCCCCACCTCCCACTGCTGGTCACCGTCTCTGGGGTGATCAGTCAGGGCCCGGCTCCCTCAGCGCCTGGGAGCCACATGGCGGCCCCACCTCCCGCCGCTGGTCACCGTCTCTGGGGTGATCAGTCAGGGCCCGGCTCCCTCAGCGCCTGGGAGCCAGGCGGCAGCCCCACCCCCCGCCTCCGGTCACTGTCTGCGGGGTGATCGGCGGGGCGATTGAGCGCCCACTTGCACCCACCTTGGCCTGGTGCCGCCCGCTCACCTGCTCCACCATCCCACCACGGTCCTTCCTGCTCTTGTCGGGGCCCATCAGGGCCAGCAGTGCCTCCACTGCTGCCCCCTGCCAGCGCTGGGTTGCCAACACTCGCCATGTTCTGCGCCACCTCCTGGTGGTCAGCACACATCATAGCAAGCAGTCGAGCTCCTGGTCTCTGGGCCGAACTCCCAGTTAAACGATTGCCCGAGGGGACAATTTGCATATTAGGCTTTTATTATATAGGATGAGGAAAGTAGGGGTTAGAGCAATTGGGGTAACTTCCCATTTCTCTTATCAATTTTGCCACAAAGCTCTACATTAGTCTTTAATGTCATTGACAAAGCAATAGTATTTTCCTTCTTTCAAGGCAATTAAAAATAATTTTACATTTGAAATTCTTTTTAAAAAGTAAACCTCAAAAATTAGCACTGTTTGAACCCAGGACTAGTAACAGACAACTGGTGAAGTAAAAAATGTCCTCTATAGAAAGTCTATTTTCAAAGACTAAAATATATACATTTATTTTAAATATATATGGACCACATACAGTAATATTTGAAAGAAAGTATAACTATAAACAAATAAAGCATTACCCAGGGTTAAAATTGACCAATGCTTCATTTCCCTTGCTTAAAGTTTCTAAGAGGAAAAACTTCAGTGAGAGTAAGAACACTTCTGGTTTTTCTCTACCCTTCATCACTCTCTGGCTTAGAGAGGAGAAATTACTTGAAAGAACTAACTGGATGTGCTTTGCTCAGCATATCTGTATATTTGCAATGACGTTCCTATTAATGCTTTCTGACATGTCCTAAGGAGCTGCCAGTAGTGGCCTGTACTGACTGCCTGGGTGGGTAAATCAATTCAGATGTTATATACTAAGAATCACACTGCAGTTGTATATCAAAGTCACCTCCTCCAAAATAATTTTTATTCAATAAAAAAAGCTGATACTTTGACCTCAATATACCTGACTTTCATATTTCTCTATTGATTCCAAAAGAGAAAAAAAGGGTGTAATGTATTAACCCTCTAATATCCTAAAATTCAAGATACAGAATAGAAAGTGTCTTAATCCCTTTGAGTGCCAACCAATATCCTAAAATTGCCAAGGCATTTTTGCTGATTTTACAGCAGTTTAGGAAAAAAATTATGAATCGCAAGTAAATGAAGTTATATATTAAAAACTTAAGGAAACCTTTACTACGTTTGTTTTCATTTTTGACATATATTGTTTGCAGATTGTATTATAAAATACTAGTAGAAAAAAATTTTGAACAAAACATGTTAAAATAGAGGGACACCCTTCTCCAATATCTTCCACAAAATTGTCATCTTCACAGCAAGAATTGACATATTTAGCAATATCATCATCACTAATAAAAGCAGACTTAGAACTGGACGCCATTTCTAAGCTTTAGGGCTACAAAATATAAGTAAACTTCATAAAATCGTAGTACCTGTAAAAAATTAGGCAGAAAAATGCCAGTGGTCAATTTTAGTACTACAAACATTCGGCATCATATATAATCTGCACTTAGGTGCCATCTGTCAATAAAGAGTGAACTACTAACATCTAATAGTGACACTGCAGGAGGAGCGCGATAGCGCTCCCCGGCACTCTAGGGGTTAAGGATAAAGTTTTTCAACGAAACAAAATTTTTAAAAAGTTACAAGGATCTGGTCAGCACAAAATCAGAAAGTGTACATAATGAGGCCTGGTGTCTTATGAAATAATCATACACACAAAATACTATCATCAGTAAATAAAATGTATATAGCTTCTTGCAGAATCATCCAATTGTGTTAATCATCCAATTTTTTAAACCATTTTCATGGGTTATAAATAACACAGCTCTTGAGTAATAATACCCAGTAATATAGACTGGTAGCACATAAAAACTTTACAAACATGCTATTTTTAAGAAATAATAATGATTTAGTCTGATGCAGAACAGATATTGGCACACATACAATAAAGCCACATGTGGGTTACAAGGCATAGGATCATAACTAGGGAGAAGTGCTTTCATTAATTCTAGAGAGTTATTATTTAAACAAATCATTTAAGCAAATTTCCTTTAGAAAATGATAGGCCCTTTCAGAAATACCAGACAAGTGAAATTCATCTGTGAATATCACCTTGGTATTCAAGGGAAAAGGCAAATCTAAGTGTTTTTAGAGTTCTTGAAAGTCATTTTATCAGAGAAATATGTGTTTTAACCATATAAATTTTACCTACTACATATATTTTATTTATGTATTCCAGAGTTTAAATAGCTACTTAGGAAGCTATTTCAAGAAATGTTGTCAAAGAAGGGAAGTTTAAAAACCTAAAATCTGGTGTAGAGAAACCAGTGTTAAATAATTAGCATATACAGAAAGCAATAAGAAAATCACTGTAATGTTACAACTCAAACAGTTTTATTTAACGTTGTCCTTTAAATTTTATCCTTCTGATTCCTGAGATTTAAATGTATGTCCTATAAACCTGTGAGAAAAGCAATCGATCATATTATGTTCCTCTTCTAGATCAAATTAATAGTTATTATATAATTTGAATGTTTATCATTAACGAGGTGACATTTTAACATATTTTGGTTTAATGCAAAAATGATTAAGTTATTAAGACTTACTAGAGTCAGTGTATAATACAGTTTTCATCTTAAATTATATTGTCTTTATAATGGGATATACCCAATTTATGTATTTAACATTTTCTGTCAAATAGTTCACAGTAAAATAAGAACAGAACCACCTGTGCTTAATAGAAATCAGGAAAGGCTTTGTAAAGCAACTAGTTTCCTCTGAAAAACAATTAAACATGAAACTGAAATTAAACGAGCAAAGAGGAAATGGAAGAAACACAGGGGGAAGAATAGAATGTCCTGATTCAAACATTATGAAAATATGAAAATTAAAAAATAATAATCAGAATATACATTTACTCACAAGTTTATCAGAAAAACTGGGCTATTTGCTAAACTTTCACAAAATTTTAAATCCCAGTGATGGCACACAGTAAGTAGCACAGATTAAAAAAACAAATTCCATTAACCTAATCTAATAGCTTCCTATAATAAAATGATCTATTTGAAGCAAAAGCATTTACAATATATTCAGCAATTCTTAATATCATATCACATGACAAACTAATAGCCTAGGACCTAGGTCATAGATCTAATTCATACAGTTTCATGAGAAAATTGTTATCTACATATATTTGACATAGACATATATAAATATATGGACAGATTTTTGTATTTATAAAATCAGTGGTTTAGTGGTTCTTCCTATGACCCTGCAGGATTAAGAAAACAATAAACAATAGTCTAATCTAATATGTAATAAACCCAAAGAGAGCACTATACAAAACTAGTGTAATAACTATCAATGACCCAAATAATTCCAAGATCTTAAAAGTAGGGTCAAGTTTTTTGTAGAAGATGTGTTATGGGGTATGGAGGATCAAGAGCTAACTTCTAGAAGACTTCCAACACAAGAAAGAAAATATACTGCAAGGCAATTGTATCAGTGGCATTTCTGGGGAAATTATATACTTTTCTAGAACTTACAGGAGGTGGTCCTTCGAGATTACACAGTAAAAGGGAAAAACCAAAACGAGCACTTACTTAACAATTAAATGTTATTCTTACTGTCAAAAAATAAAAATTATATACTAGATTCTTAAAGAAAATGCTCTGTAGTAATTTTGTAAAATATTATAGTAATTTTAAAAATCTGGTCACTTACCTTGAACCATTTAATACACAAACTAAGGAGATAATGATTGAGAGCAGAGCTGGCATTTATGCAGAGCAAGCAACTGTCTCTGTGGTATGGACTTTCCCAAAATATCTCCCACATGGGCCTATCCCTGATGCCTGAAATTCCTTTGCAGTTGGTGCCAGTCAGAAATGCAAATAAACCTATAGCACTCATCGTAATTAAGAACATTATGCACTAGCTTTTAGGTCCTATAATTCTTTATGACACAAAGCTAGAACACACTTTAAAAATTTGACACATAGCCATAAACTGTTGAAAAGTGAACACGGAGAAAAGTAGAGGTAGGAATACAGATATGAATATAAAGATATGGTCCAGGAGGGAGATGAAAGTGCAGGATGCAACAGTTGGGTTAAAGAGGAAAATGTTACACAAAAAAAAGAGAAGGGCTAGAGAGATGCTTTCAAGAGGTCTATGGTAGAAAAATAAGGAGAAACTTTTCCTAATCTGCATTATAATTTATTTTATGAGCAGCCATGGTGTATCATACAACTTTGAGAATATAATGCATCTTATAAGTTGTATGCTATTAAGATAACGAAGGGATTTTTTAAAAAGTTTAATTTATAAATTTGCATCTAAGAACTAAAATTTTTCCTCAAAATAAGTTTTATTGATTTGTCTTTTAATTAACACATGCTTATTAAAGAAAATTTGAAAAATACTACAAAGTATATAGAAAGTTTAAAATCACTTCTAAATTCCTTCACCCTGTAATACCACTGTTAATATATGGGGAAAAGGAAAGGATTTTGACTTGTGTATGAAAAGATACATATCATGAAAATTAAATATTATACAGTTCTGTACCTTTTTATGTAAAATTATAGCGTGATCACTTTTTCCATGCCACTGAATATTCTTCATGGTTTTAAGGCTCTAATGTTTTAGGGCAAACAAGTAGTTTCTTAATGTTTGTTATTCAAGTGAACTATTTTAATTTTAAATCTACTTTTTTTAAAAATTTTAAAACCTAAGGAAAATGAACTTTTATACTCCCCTCTAGGAATACAACCAATATTGTTACTTTGAATTCAAGTTTGGAAGATTTTCATGGCTTCTGTTACCTAAGAAATTTAGCTGGGAAAGTAAAAAAAGTTCTAAAATTAAATAGGGTCAGTAAAGTATTGGATCTTTGTTTTAAACAATATTGCAAAAGGTAGACATAAATCCCAATACTCACACTGTATGAGTCAAATACTATTTGGCTCTGAATGCTATAACATCACATGGAGTTTAGGAATTTTGTATTCTTTTGGCTTTGGCTGAATTACATTCCGGTGGCCTTCGGATTTTCTTTTTTATTTTTTTTAAAGATGTAGCGTCTGTTTCCTGCCACATCCTTCAAAGGTATGGGATGTGTGTGTGTACTAGAATATACAAATATAAATTTATTTTACTAAGGTCTCCAGTGGCAAGACTTGTGGGATGTTCTAACTTCAATGACATTATTAAGTAAAGAAACAGTCATGACCAGGCTCTTAGATGGTATATTTGACAGTACAGGAAGGAAGTGGAGAAGCAGCAGCACTGTAACTGTAGTGAGGAAGAATTAAGCAGCTAAGAGGATTTATGGAGATATATCCAGTACTGTACAAAAAACAGACAGGACTGGAGATGCTAGCTTTAGGGATAAAGGGGCCCTTAAGGAAAACAAGAGTTATGACAGGGCAAAAATAATGAATGGACAGTAGATACTGGTTAGTCAGGGGGGCAGGGGAGTGAAAGGCACACCTGCTTCAGTATACTAAGAACTTTGTATTACTTAGTAGGAGCATAAGGTCTAAGGTTGAACAAGCTGGATTTCAATTGAGCTGTGATCTAGGCACTTCATATATTTTAGTTCATTTCCTTCTCAACAATGCAAGTGCTGTTTACCCTTCATATACAAATTAAGGATATTGGAGAACCTGAGACATTAAGAAACTAGCTCAAGGCTACACAGCTAGTCAATGGTGAAAACAGGATTCAAAAGCCTAAATCTGTTTCTGCAAAAGACTGTATGCCTTTCTACAACATCACTAATTATCAGAATTTTGTCTAATACTTTTAACTACAATATAATTTTATAAAGCAATCTATTTTCAGTTAATGCAAGAGAAAAATACATTGCATGAAAAGGAATCTACTATGAGGGTGGGGAGACATTTAGGTAATATCACTGAAAATATTTATAAAATAATTTCAGAAAAATAACACTAATATCTAAAATTTCAAAGCATTTCTAGAAAGTCAAGAGTGCCATTTTTTAATAAAAAAGAAAGTTTTCATTATTTCTCTCTCAAAACAGATTTGGTATTAATCACCAGACTAATTCATATGGGCTTTTCTTCTTCGTAAAAAAAAATTTTTAACTATTACTCAATGATAAAGTACAATTGCTAACTTTGAAAAAGTGTATTGTTATTTCAAATAATTTTGATATAAAGTAAAAACTATGTGAACCTAAAAGTTTTAGGGATATTTTTACTTTTAAGCAGCAAGATGTCCTTCAAAGGTAAGAAACAGTATATAGTGTATTTTATAGCATATTTAAGGAGAGTCAATCACAATAGTAAATATTCCATTTTAGTTATATTCTTGAAAAATATGATTCTTCACTATCTTTAGCTTTTATTATTCGGAAGATCTACGGAATTGTTGATTTTATTTTTAAATTTTTTTCTTTAAATAGTGAAAAGACTATCTTAGAATAGTCAAGAAAATACTGTCTAATTAATGAAGCCATATATTTGCTTTTCTAAAACCTAATGTTTTTAGACATTAGTAAAAACTGTGGATAACTATTATGAAATCTTCAGAGTTTTGAATTTTGATTATGAAAAGTACCCACATTTGACCACCTTTTCAAAGACTTCCACATGATTTATGTTTTCTGCTTCAGGGAAGCAGGAAAATATTCAAACATATAAATGAACTTAAGTACATAAGGCAAGAGAAACTGTGGATTTAGAGAACAGCTCTAATAGGGGCTTATTTGCATTATTGAAGGCTGGCTTTACAATAGAAACTTATACATTCAAGTAGTTGAAAAATGTATACATTCAAGTATACATTTACAATGTATATTAACCTTTGGGTTAACTTAGAAGACACGATCAAATTCCCCTTATAAAAGTCTACCCCAAACTCCCAATTATGTACTGAACAACTGCAATACAGGTTAAACTTTTTCTAAAATGGGAACATCTTGCCTATCAAAAGATACTTCTAGTAACTGAGGCATAACGTACTAACAAACGAAAAAGTTCACAAGGTGCAAGTGCGTCATTCGTACACTTAAGTACTGCTTTAATTTTAATTCCTACGGTTTCCATGGTAAAATTTTCTTTTTATTTTGTTGATATAGGATAGTCATTTGTTTAAAAATAAAGAGCTTCCAACATCAAGCTCCATCTAATTTCTGGGTCCAATTCTGATATGGAGTACCTGCGACAGGCCAGCTTTTTTTGCCACTATTTAATCAGAGGCGTTGGGAGTGGAAGAAACCCCAGAATTACCGTTAAGTCTTGTTCCCAGCCTTTTAGGTCGCTAAAATATTATAACCCACAGGAACATGGACCCTCCCCACCTTCAGGGAAATGCGTGTGTGCCTGTGCCTGTGCGTGTGTGTGATCGTTACAGACGTATCGGAGTTGCTGCACCACCATTTGAACATGTTTAAAAATTCTCCTAGGAAGAGAAGAATGACACCATTTCCCCCGTCACAGGGAGGTGGGCCTGGGAGATCCCCGCCACCTGCTGTGACGTGAAAATACAGAAAGCGGTCAAGAAGCTGGGGTTCTGGGAGAAGCGTCCCAGTCGGTTCTATGGAAACGGGCGACGCCGGTGGCCTAGCGCCCGGCTGGCTGGAGACCGAGCTGCTGAGCGGCGCAAACAGGGGCGGGAAAACGCTCGGCCCCCCGCACAGCAGAGAGGGGCTCAGGGCCTTCGCCTCCCCGGCGCTGGCGGGGCAGGGCGGGGTCTGCCGCTACCGCGCACCCACGCGGGAGCCTAGGCGCCGCGCACCCCCGCCCCTTCCTAGCGTCTCAACTGAGAACGGCAAACTTCGGGGGCACAGAGGATTCATCCCCACGGAGTCAGGGTACACTGTATCTTCCGAGTGGAGGCCCTTTACCTTCCAGGCCGGAGTGTCTGGCTTCCTTCAGGCGGTAGCAGGGGTGACAGGGGAGAAGACTGCCGACTGCCGCCGCAGCACTGGCTGCTCCGCTAATCCGGGCTCTGGGAAATAATTTCCCGCCGCGCGCTCCGTGGTCCCGGAAGCTATTGGATCACTTCCGGTTGGTTGTCAGTGACGCTGTCCAGCCGTTGTCAGGTGGGCTGGCCTGGCTCCTGCCAGATCCGCGCTGGAGGTGGGATAATGGTAAGTGATTTTTATGCGTTGCCTCCTGGGCCTGGTATTTCCGGTCAGGGCAACGTACGGCATTTTGGCTGGACCAAGGAGCAAGCGGCCGAGGGTTGCACCAGGAGTCCCCATCCATCCATCCATCGCTGTGGTGTTTAGCCCTCTATACTGCTAGAGAAGGCCCTGGGAGCGCGGCTTACCCGCTTCTCCACTTGCAGTATCCAGCCCCAAGTTGGAAATTGACCTCCCGTCTCCAAAAGTCCCTCAGCAAGGGTGACGACCCCGCGTACCGCAACTCGGTTTACTGCCGAGTGTCTCTACTAATGATCAAAGAGTGTTCTTACTCTCCCGTTGTTGGCAGGGTTTCTCCAGAGCTGATTTTTATACTTTTCCTGAATACCCTTTCCGTTGCCCTGGGTTGCAGTGTCTGAAAAGCAGGCAGTCCTGGACACCTTTTACAAACAATTTGGAAGTGGGGTGTGAGGGTTGTGCCTGATCTAGAATTCAACATCCTCGCAGCTGTTTTGAATTAGGTGAGAATGGTCTTTATTTTCCTGGCTGCTATGAGCTCATGAGGTAGAGAACAAGCTTAAAGTGTAAACCGTGGGCTTTTAAATGCATGCTTTACTTTTTGGAAACACCAGTGATCAGGAAACAGGTGCACTTTCTTGGAAGGTGTCCTGGCTCACCGCTCCAGGCTTCCTCAATCTTGAAGGATTCAGGAGAATTTTAGATGGAGGTCCGGGGTAGCCAGAAAAGTTGTAAAGAGGCAAGGTGCTCTCATTCAGCCGACGATTTAAAACAAACCATGATGTAGTAAACCTTGGAGACTCTTGTCTTTCTTGAGTAATGCAGTTTCCTGAGGTAAGCAGTTTTCACTCACCACCTTATATTTAAATCACTTTTTTTTTTCCTCCAGAAAAGCCAGCTGATTTTTTTTTTCTAAAACAGCCAATTACAAAACAAGTTCCAGGGATAACTTTACCATAAAGAAAAAGGCAATAAATATGTCCAATTGAAGGCCTCTGATGCATCAGCAAGTGCCTTGTTACTTTTTGAAAGCAATGCACCATGTTTCGAACAGCACATGGACCTTCTAATCTTAATACTAGTTCACCAAATTCTTATAATCTCCTTTCATCTCAGTTTTGCCATTTTTATCAAATCTTGTGTTTTCCCTTTATGTTTCCCATTGTGAAAGGATTGTAATAATTTAATGGATGTTACTTGTTTCCATATAGCAACATGTGTTTAGACAGGCAGTGATTTTGTAAATCATTACTCTTGACTTGTGGTATCTCCTGTCAAATTAATATAGCCAATCACTAATACTAACCACAAACAGCTATTGTCTGCCAGACACCATACTTTCATTATTTTATTTAAACTTGCTACAGTTCTACAAGAAAAATCATATCCCTATTTTGCAAACATTTTATATCGAAACTCAAAGATGTGTTACTGAGACTCAGAGACATTCCCACAAATTATACAATTAAATGGCAATTGACGTTTGAACCCAGACTACCCGACTCTACACTTGGGCTCTTTTACTGTGCTCTCTACTTCCTCTCATAATAATAACAGAATCATTTTCACTCTCAGGTAAAATTGGATAGATAGTATATCAAATTCTTGTGCTAAGGAATTACGAAGTTAATTTTTTATGTTAATGTTTTAAGGGTTAAGGAATGTTTTAGGGATTTTAGGAATTAACATAGGGTATGACTAATGAGATTATATGAATAATCTGGTTTCTGTGTTGATCCTTGGCCAGTTTTATTATCCTAATTCAAACAAATATAAGCAATCTAAGAGATTATCAGTATATTCGTGATTCTACGTCCAGAGTATCAGCTATCTCTTTAGGCAGCTTTTTCTACATATTTACATACATATATACTTATGCATGTGTGTATATGGAGAAAGAGAATGATCACAAATTCATGAAATTAAACTTTGTACTGCTCTGTCAAGAACTGCTATTTGGTGGTTATTAGCAAAACTGTTCTCTCCTGCTCATATAACCTTCAGACAGATGGTGATTATCACATATTTTAAGGGAATATGCTTAATTAAACATACCCATTCCAATATTCTATTTAATGTAGAGAAATAGAAATAACCTAATTGTCAGGGAATTCACTAAAATATAGTTGAAATGACCAATACTAGAAATAACAGAACTTAATTCTAAAGAGTATCTTGTTTTATTGAAAGTCTCTCTCTCTCTCTCTCTCTCTCTATATATATATATATATATACACACACACACACACACACACACACACACAATATATCTCCCACGTTCAAAGGCTATTAAATTGCATTGTTTACCCATATCTTCAGAAAAAAAAGTCACTCTGTCGTGGTAAACAACGTGCTTCCCTATTTATAATGGTCTGACCCTCTAGCAACTTCAGTGCGAAATTATAGCTAATTTGCCTACAAACATCAGGTGGTCATAATAATCTAGCCACTCAGTGTGTGAGTGTGTGTGTGTATAGTCTCATTGTGATGTGTACTTTATTATATTGTATTAACTATATGAAAGATATTTGCTTTGCATGCCCCATAGGTAGACCTCAGTGATGTTTTTTTAATTGATTTTAAAGAGACACAAAGAAGAGAGAGTGAAAAAGAAAAACATCGATTTGTTGTTCCACTTTATTTATGCATTTATTGGTTGCTTCTTAATGCCCTGACCAGGGATTGAACCTGCAACCTTGGCATATCAGGACCATGCTCTAACCAACTAAGCTACCTGGCCAGGGCAGTGATACTTTGTTTTTAACCACATTTCAATGCTTATGAAGGTTGAGATATCAGTTTTTTCATTATCTCACACCCAGCATCTAGCACTGTGCCCGACATATAGTAAGTGTTCAATAAACACTTATTGAATGAACAATTCCATTTTCAAATGTGCTGTTCTTGTTTTTATCTTTAAGTGTGTTTTTTAAAAGGGACTTACCACATAAATAAATGCATATTTATTGTTACTCACTTTGCCCTCGAAATATGTCCACGTCAGTCATCTAAAAAAGGCAATGGTGGTATCCTGTAAAGAAGATTGGACAGTGAGATAGGCTATAAGAGAATACCTAATATTAATATTGCTTACTTTCTGCTATTCAGTGTTACATTGAATCCTCACAGCACTATAGGGTTTTATTATCCTCCTCCTACAGATTAAGTAACTGAAACAAAGATCTGTAAATCATTATAGGTTATACACAATCTTGAAGTATCAGACCTGTGATTTGGAACAATGCTGACTCTAAAGGCCATAGTATTCACCACTTTACTATACTGCCTCCAATTGGGTTTTAATCCTGGCTCCTCTACTAACTAGGCACATGTATACACAGGAAATTTTATTTCTCTGAAGATCGTATTTCTCATTTATAACATACAGGGGTTGGCTTAGATGATCTATCAGGTCTCTCCTAGCTCTAAAATCCTCTGACTTTAGTTGGCTACCATGTATTAACGGAATACAGCAATTCTAGTGTGCTAGAAAACATGAGTGGAGTTTTATCTGCACTTATTGGTGTCTCCAACATTGGTAGATGTACAGTTATGTTCTTGTAATAGAAAGAACAAGACCAAAATATTAAAACACACGCACACACACAATCCTCAGCCATGCTTTTTGCCAGTAAGACCCCAGTAAGTCAATGAACTTGTGAGCCTATGTTTTCATATGTAAAAAAGACCTATGAAACTGCTGTGAGGGTTAAGTGAAATGATACACATAAAACCTCAAACACACTGTCTGACACACAGTTGCCATTAAGTAAATATTGATTCTCTTTTCCCCTAATCTTGTGAGCATGAAAGAAGATTGGTGGATATAAAAATGCTTTATAAGTTAGCCAAAGGTGACAAATTTTTCCTCTTGTTATATACACAAATAGGTATTATGAGCAACAATTTACATATGACCATTGAACACAAAACATGTTGGCAACACAGACAAAAAAATTTTGCTTCCAGGAGGACAAATGAGGAAAGACATAATGATGAAGGTAATGGTGAGGATTTCGGTAAAGGGACAAGATGGAAGAATTCCATTAGAGGATGAAAAGGTGTCAGAAAAGAGAATAATGACTAATTCACTTCAGATAAGTAGAATGGGTGAAGGCTAATAGTAGAGGTAAAAAAGCTGAGTTCAGGGCAAGCTCTGGATAGCAGTGTGGTCAGGTTCAACATATTAGGCTTCTTATAATAAGCAGTGATTTGTGGGTATAACCAGGATAGTGTGGGGGGCTGGGCTTGGTATTTAATTTCTTTCTTGTAGAAATAATACCCATTTGTTACAGAAATATAAGAATATACAGATAAGCCAAAAGAAAAAGAAAGAAATGAAAACTTGCCCATAGTTCCACTCCAGCCCCAGGTCTTCACTTGCCCACTTACCACACTGGTTCCACTCTTGGCTGGGGAACATCTGCCTCTTTCCAGTGAACTCTGCTTAGCTGGCCCAAAGGTAGGAGGTGCCTCTGAGGGCCATTTGTCCCCCTGTTTCTAGGCCTCCACCCTGAGGGGATGTGGACTCACACTGGGACTGGTCCACGAGCATACAGTCCACAGGGTGGAGGCTGGGCACTGGGACCCAGCTGTGGTGGCAGTGAGGTTCTGAGTCTCTCTCATGGTCTGAGGTCTTCTCACCTCTTCTTGCTGTCTTCTCCATGTCTCCTGCACCTTGCTGATGTCTGTGACTCTAAGCAACCACTTGCTCCTCTCTGAGCCTCAATTTCCCACTGAAAGTCACGGGGTGAACTGGATAGAGGACCCGCAGGCTCTTCCTTCCCAGGAGTAACTCTAGGATCCCCTATGGTGGGGTTAGACTTAGATCTGCCTCCCCTTCCGGTGCCCTGCTCCTCCAGGATCACCCTTTTCTGTTCCATGACTTTGTGAGGCCTTATCTACAGAAAACAAAACAAGAAAATACAAAAATCCCACCCCCTTTCCAGCATTCGAATACTGTGGAGTTCCTTCCAGGCTGCTCAGCGTCCGTCTGCCAGGCATAATGCGGGCTCTTGCTAGGCTGTGCCCTTTCATAGGCTGGGAAACAGGGTTTTGTCATTAGAAGTAATGATTCTGCAGACTGCTGACTCACCTTCTCAGGTGACGACTGGTTAAGGGAAGTTTTTGAGTGGTGAACTCAAAGGCCGCAGTTGAGTCAGGAGGCAAAGGCAAAAAATCAGCATAATTAAATTGGAAGTGGGAAAAGAACACTGCCTCCCAGCTGTCATTGTTGATATGTTATTGGAGACAGGTGTTTGAAATGATGCTCCTGCTATAGCCCCTCAGACTTTGATTAAAATACAGGGAAACAAGGGGAGAGGCAGCTCAGGAGATATTCTCAGTGCTAGGATCGTGCCTATAATATTTGTGCTTACTCATACCCCACCCCCAGAAATTAAGAACAAACATATATAGTTGTTTAAATCCATTGCGGATTTTTTGCTGAGTAAATTTCTCATGAAAATTATCTAAAACTAAAATGAAAAAGACAGACCATTGTAATTTTTATTAGGCAAAAGAGCATAATGTGGAACAGCTGAACTCAGAGACCACATGAGCATGAGCCCAAACTCATGAACTTATATAATATGATCTTGAAGAAGTTACGTAAGTTCTTTGAGCCCCAATTTGTTCATTTGTAAAATGATAAAATTAACTTTATGAATTTATGAGGATTAAATGTGATAATGTGTGAAAGCACAGCGGCATCAGAAAAACTAGAGATCGATCTCATGTTTTTTGTTGTTTAATAATAAAGTCGAATTGCTTTCAAATAAGGTCTGTGGCTCCAGTTGTGAAGTCAAACAGACTTGAGTTCTAATTCCAGTTCTATCACTGGTTGTGAAACACTGGGGACACCGGGAAAGGCACTTTTCTACTCTTATTTGTAAAATGGGAATAGTAATAATGTCTTTATAGGGCTTTTGTGGAGATTAAATGAAATAATGATGAATAAAGTTTAATATGGTGGCTGGACTTGTAAGCACTTTATTTGCTCAAATTATCAAAGAAGCAGATGCCAAGAGAGGCTTAGATATGCAAGAGGTTTTTTGGGGAAAGTGCCTATGAAAGATAAAGGCAAAGGGAGCAAGAGTGGGAAGAAATTGCTTTCAGGCCTCAATGCAGGTCTGACAATCTGAAGCAGAGGAGGAAGGAAGGCAGGGGAGGAGGATAAGTAGAATTTCAAACTGCTTCTTCAGCCAGGCCCATGAGCAATCCTGGAGCTAACGTCACGTTAAAGGAGAGCCGTGTCACCCCAGCACTTGGCATAATGTTAGTTATTAGTAAAAATAACAGTTGTCACAAGCTATCATTTAGAAGTGTTTTTAAATTTCAACTCTTGATGTTTACAGCCTGCCCCAACCTCCCCTAAGGAAAGTACAATCCCTGCTGCCACACATTGACCTTATCATTTGAGGCACATATCCTCAGATGAAAAACTTATTATCTCTCTATATATAATCTCTCTATATAAAAGACTAATATACTAATTGTCCATCCTACCGGTAGCTATGACAGGCACTGACCACCAGGGAGAAGACTCTCAACGCAGGAGCTGTGGAGCTGCAGTGATTTGGCAGCAGTGGTTCTCAGGTGATGCACCCCAAAACCAGAGAGGAGGGAGCCCGATTCCTCATGGGGCCACATGATTCCACCTTCGGGCATGGGTTATGTTGTTGCTGGGGCACTGTCGGCCTGAATTTGGTTTACTGCACACTTGCTTTTGCGTCCCATACCCTGTATGACAGCAACTTTGCAAAGTGCCCTCTCACACTCCGGGACCCCTCAGGGGATGTCGGAGAGCCAGTTTCAGCCCATTCCCCACAGGCCAGGCCAGGCCAGGCCAAGGGACCCCACCTGCCAGAGGGAGCCCACTCAATCTGCAGACACCTTTCGAGCCACAGTGCCACCCCAGGTGTGGCCAGCTGGGGACGGACTGTGGGAGGTTGGCTCCAGGTTATGTCTGGCCTGTCTCGCCCAGTCCCACCCTGCCAGCCACCTTGTAATTAATTTCCTTGCAATGTGCACAAATCCGTGCACCTGGTCACTAGTACTTTATAATACTTTTTTTTTTTAAGCCCAAGAACTGTTAAAGGAATCAAAAGATGTCTTCCAAGGAACAGTTGAAACATGCAAACAGTAGCTAAGCAACCGATTTTTTGATATTACATGATTAAACACAAACGAGTCTAAATTTCTAAATTCAGCTGTTTAAATTCTTAAACAGCTGAGTAATGTTAACATCCATAGCCTGAACTTGAATTTCTATTTTCTTTCTTAACAAAGATACCTCTGTGGTTAAAAAGATCAAGATATTATAGTTTTGTGCATCTGGCTCCCCTACCCCATTATTGTTTTTAATAAGCAATTGTAGAGACCAATCAATTCAATGCTTTTCAAATGGCAGGTCACAGCCCTATCAATTTGGTGACTATTAGCTTGCATTTTTGTTTCAACTATGTGTGGCTTCAGGTTTTGGACATAAAATGTGTTTGTTACTGTGAATCACAGTTGAATTTTAAAGCAAAAGATTTAAATTAACTTCATTTATCTTACATTAGGACTAAAGAGGTGATTTAACTTGTCCACATAACTCAGGAAACATGTGACTTGAACCAGAAGCTAGGTCTTAAGAATCTAAATTTAGAGCTCTTTCTTTTATATCATGCTTCTAGGAAAAACCTTCTTATTTCCAAGAAGAGGCTTCTTCTTTGCTCTACTTAGAGCACATAATCACTGTTTTCTAATTGGTTAATCTGATAGGTTTTTTTCCTGTCACTTTCATTATTTTTTTGCTAAGCTCTCCTCTTCCCTGACTCTGGCCATTAGGTGTAAGAGGTTGTTTTAGCATTCAGCAGCGGTGCTGAATTTACTGTCCATTTTCCCATTGGGGAGCACAGCTAATGCAGCAGTTTAATACTTACCTGATTTAAGTTGTGTGTGTGTTTTCTTTAATCCTCACCTGAGGATATGTTTGGATATGTCTCCATTGATTTTCAGAGAAGCATTGATAAGTTGCCTCTCATACTCACCCCCACCCGGGATCTAACCCGAAACCTAGGTATCTGTCCTGACCAGGAATCAAACGGGAAACCTTTTGTTGTACAGGACGATGCTTCAACCAACTGAGCCAGAGCTAGAGTTTACCTGATTTAAATTTAGGATTGATGGAAGATCTTTTTGAGGCGCATTATCCTGAGGAGGTCTTAATTTTTACTAATTTCAGTGAATATTATTTTGTGCTTCATTGTCATGACATTCTTTACCCATTTTCTTTGCTTTTTTAGACTTCAGCTCACCAAATTTTTTTTCAATTTTAAAATGCAAGTTTTTTATATAATCACATAATTTATTCCTCTATAATTTTAAAAATATCAATTTTTTTTTATTTTCTAGCACATATTCATACCTACCCTTAAAAATTCCAAGGGGCAATTTAGCAATGGTGAGCTCTCTCCACTAATATTCAGAGATTAGAATCGGGAAGAGTTTGAGAGGGGGCTGTTTGTAAAAGGAGCCCTCTTCCTAGGCCTTTTGTGTTGCCTTCTGTCCCATGCTCATTGTTTTGATTGAATTTACCTGGTAAACTCTTTCTGGGCTTTCTCATTTATCTAACTCAACAGTTCTCAAATATTTGGTTTCACAAGTCCTTTGCATTTAAAAATTATGGATGACCTCAAGGAGTTTTAATGTATATAACTATATCTACTTATAGTTATTATGTTATAAATTTAAATTTATTATTTCAAAAAGAAATAATAAAGCCATTATATGGAAATGTAAGTAGCATTTAAAAAAAAACCACAATATTTTTTTTTCCAAAACAAAAATTGTAATGGAAGGGTGACATTGTTTTACGTTTTTGCAATCTCTTTAATGTCTGGCTGAATTCACAGATCTACTTCTGGTTTCAGTTTGTTATGGGATGTTGTTTTGGTTGAAGTGAACAAAATCCAACCTCATCAGACATGTAAGTTGGAAAAGAAAGGGTGTTTTAATATCCTTTTCACTAGAACTTTAACAAGTGATAGTTTCTTAAAGTTTAATTACAGTGTGGATTCTGAAATCAGTTAATTTTTTGTGCTGTGTTACTTTAAAATCCTTTAGTTTGGCCCTAGCTGGTTTGGCTCAGTGGATAGAGCATTGGCCTGTGGATTGAAGGGTCCCGAGTTCGATTATGGCCACGGGCACATGCCCAGGTTGCTGGCTCAGTCCCCAGTGCAGGGCATGCAGGAGGCAGCCGATCTGTGATTCTCTCTCATCGTTGATGTTTCTCTCTCTCATCATTGATGTTTCTCTCTCTCTCTCCCTCTCCTTTCCTCTCTGAAATCAATAAAAATACTTAAAAATAAAATAAAACAAAATCCTATGGTCTGTCTTGAACTTTGGATGAATCTTTGCAAACACCTGATTTTGTTACATAATGCATTGGCCATATGTAAAACATTGATTCATTGAGGTATGCTGATCTTTCAAATCTTAATGCACTTTATTATGCAGTATCAAAAAAATGCATATGTTAATATCACCAGCTGTCTCATCAGGAAATCTTAAAATACTAGGAAACTGTCCTTATGACAATATGAATTATCAAAAATTTTTATTTTTGCTTTGAAAGTTCTAAATTTATCACTGTCTAATCTTTTCCTTGAAATGACAGTCAAATTTGGTTGATTTTTGAGAAAAATCTGGAATACTCAAAAATTATTAATTTTTAATAGAATTACTAATTTTAATAGAATTACTAATTTTTACTGCCTCATCAAAGCCATTAAATGAACCTGTCATTCTTTTTTTTTCCAATTGTGTGGGGGTGGAAAATATGACTACTGTAGTAGCCAGGATAATGACTACCCTAAATATGCTTATATTCGAATCTCTGGAACCTGTGAATATGGCAAAATGAAATTAAAGTTGTTAATTAGTTTATCTTAAAATAGAGAGCTTATCCTAGATTATCCAAATGGGTTCAATGTAATCACAGTGGTTCTCAAAAATGGAAGAAGGAGGCAGAATAGGAATTCAGAGTGATTCCAAGTGAAAAGGTCTCAACCCAGTTAGGTGGCTTGAAAGTGGGGCAAGTGGGCTAGGGGCCAAAGAATGAGAGCAGCCTCCAAAAGCTAGAAAATGCAACGAAACTGGATTCTCCTCAGAGCCTCCAGAAAGGAATGAAGTCCTGCCAATCATTGCTTTAGCCTAGTGAGACCCAATTCAGAATTATGACCAAAAGAACTGTAAGATAATTTGTGGTTTTATGACAACTTATAGAAGCAATAGAAAAACTATTACAACTAATACAGTTTGAGAACTGCATTTTGTGCTAGGGCATCATTGCTTTTGCACTATTAGTACAAATGTTAACCTAGCGAAATGTCATACAGTGTCTTTTATGAAAATAGTTTTGACCTTGAGAACCCCCTAAAAGAATATCGAGGCTCCACCAGGGATGTGTGTACCACACTTTAGATTTCTTATTCAACTCTTTCTTTGTACTTCCTCTGTGTCAACCACTAGCTTAGGTTCTGGGATGCAAAAATAAAGAAGGCACAGTCTCTGTTTTAAGATAATCTAGTGGTTGAAAGTGGTAAGTAAATCAGTGGTTGCAGATTGCATAGAATGACAAGTACCCTGACTGATATACTGTATATTCAAGGGAAGGAAAGAGACCGAATTAGTCTTCATGTGCTTGCATTTGGTGGGAGAGATCACAAAACTAAGTACTAGTACATAATGCAAAGTGCTATTAAGGAAATATCTCTACTGACAAGGCAAGGGAGACACCTTTATATTCTCATTTAGCAGTAAATGGGGTTTCATTTTCTCCACATCCTCCCCAACACTTGTTATTTTTTATTTTTCGTTTATAGCCATTCTGGTGAGCTGTGAAGTTGTATCTCATGTGGTCTCAATTTGCATTTATCTAAGGTCAAAAAGTTTGACACCTTTGATTTCTTCTAAGGTTTTTATATATGTTAGCATTTATATTTAGGTCTCTGATCAATTCTGAGTTAATTTTTAAACATCTTTTAATGGAGTCCGACTCCATTCTTTTGCATGTTACTATCCAGTTGTCTCAGGAACATTTCATGAAAAGGCCAATCTTTCCCTATTGAACTTTCTTGAAACCCTCATCAGAAATCAGTTGGATATTGTATAGGTTTATTTATGGACTCTCAGTTCTATTGCATTGATTACGTCTGTCCTTATGCCTATCCTGTTACACAGTCTTGATTCTTGTAGTTTTATAATAAGTTTTGAAAATGGAAAATGTGAGTTCTCTAACTTTGTTCTTTTTCGAGATGTTATGGTTACTCTGGGTTCCTTGCACTTCCATATGGATTTTAAGATCAGTTTGTTAATTTCAGCAAAATAGGCAGCCGGGATTTTGATAGAGATTACATTCAATCTGTAGATTGGGAAGTTTTGCCACATTAACAATATTAAACCTTTCAATCCATAAACATGGACTTTTCATTCTTTAGATCTAATTCAGTTCCTTTCAGTGATGTTTTGTAGTTTTCAGTGAACAGGTCTTACAGTTCTTTTGTTAAATTTTTCCTAAATATTTTATTCTATTTGGTACTATTGTAAATTAAATTGTTTTTCTAATTTTATTTTCAAATTGTTAATTGATAGTATATAGAAATACAATTGATATTTGTTTACTAATCTCATATCTTGCAAACTTTGTTGAATGTATTCATTAGCTCCAATAGTTTGAGGGTTTTGTTTGTTTTAGGATTCCTTAGGATTTTCTACATATGAGATCTTGTCATCTATAAGTAGGTAGTTTTACTTCTCCCTTTGCAATCTGGATATTTACTTTTCTTACCTAATTTTCCTGGATAGAACTTCCAGTACAATGTTGAAGAGGAGTGCTAAAAATGGACATTCTTGTCTTGTTCCTGATCTTTAGGGAAAAGCTCAGTCTTTTAACCATTAAGTGTGAAGATAGCTGTGGGTTTTTTATAGTTATCCTTTATGGAATTGATACAGTTCCCTTTTATTCCTAGTTTGTTGAGTTATTTTTTATCATGAATGGTGTTGAGTTTTAACACATTTTTCTTTGCATATACTTAAACTATCATGTATTTTTTGTCCTTTATTCTATTAATAAAGTCTATTACATTGTTTCATTTTCCTGTGTTGGAGTCAACCTTATATTCCTGGGATAAATTTCACTTAGTCATGGTGTATAATTCTTTTTTATACTTGTTAATATTTTGATTATTTTTGTCTCTATGTTTCTAAGGGATATTGGTCTATAGTTTTTTGTAATCTTTTTGCCTTTTTTTGGTGTCATGGTAATACTGGCCTCAGAAAATGAGTTGGGAAGTGTTCTTTCCTCTTCTGTTTTTGGCACAGTCTGTGAAGGATTGGTGTTAATTCTTTACATTTTTGGTAGACTTCTCCAACCAGTCATGCCATCTGGCCTTAGGCTTCTCTTTGTGGGAAAGTTTTTGATCATTAATTCAATCTGCTTACTTGTTATAGGTTTACTCCTATTGTTTAAATCTTCCTCACTCATATCAGTACTTTGTGTCTTTCGAGGAAGTTGTCTGTTCATCTAGGTTATATAATTTGATGACACAATTGTTTTAGTATCTCTTTATAATCTATTTCTTTAACATCAGTAATAATATCCCCTCTTTAATTCCTAATTTTAGTAATTTGAGCTAAAAGTTTGTCATTTGAACCTATTTTCAAAGAATCAACTTTAGTTTCATTATTTTTTTCTATAAATTTTCTATTCTTTTTATTTATTCCCAGTCTAATCATTGTTTCCTTCCTTCTGCTTGCTTGGGTTTTGCTGGCTTTTTCTAGTTTCTTAAGGTTGAAGGTTAGTGTATTGATTTTAGATCTTTCTTTTTTAATATAGGCAGTTAGACTGCAGTTTTATGTTCTTGTGGTGTGTTTGTTTGGCTTTGTTATCGGGATAATACTGTCATAGCATGAATTAGGAGGGTTTCTTTCCTTTGTTTTATGAAAGTCTATGAAATGTTAGTATTATTTTGTAGAATTTACCTATGAAGCTCTTGCAACTTTTCCTTGTAGGAAGATTTTTGAATTAGCAATTTAATTTCTTTACTTGTTTTAACGTCGATTCCATTTTCGCATTTCTTCTAAAGTCAGTTTTAGTCATTTATGTCCTTTTTTTGAGAAAATAGAAAAGTTTTATTATAGTAACAGTAAGCAAACAATTGAAGTGGGAAGGGGAAGCAGTGTGGGGATGACCCACCTAGCAGTATGTAATCAAGGTGTGGGGTGATGGAGGTGCGGTGGCAACAGTTAATTTCACAAGAAAAGGAGAGAACTAGTTATTCAGAAAAGTGGTTACCTTGAGGTTGCTCAAAGACTTTCTACAGAAACATCTGAATACACTGAACATTGTTCTCTTAGCTGTTGAATCTCTGTCTTTTACTCTTTCTGGCATTTCACTTAGTTGAGTTCTGAGAAATCTTTTTTTCAGACAACTCTTTTTTCTTGAGTGGATAGATAATAAGGAGCTATTTCAGTCCTTCGAAAGAATGTAATTCAACAAATTTATGTTCATTTAGAAAGAATTCTATAAGCATTTCTAGCTATCCATTACCGAATGCAAATAATTGATTTCTTTAACCACATGGGTAAAAAGGTCATTGTCATCCCAAAGGCAAAAATGTGGAGTAGAAGCCACAGGCAGAGATTATGTGTCAATCTAGAAAGACTCTAGAGAATCATTCTCTTTTGGTCTCCTGCATTCCCTTTCTCTTTCTCTAAGAAAGAGTCAGAAGATAGGGAGCATCCATACTTTCTACTTTGGAATTTTACAAATTGAGAATGTGTCTCATCCCTGTTAAATAAATCAAACAGATATCTACCAAATGCCAATAAGAAACTTTACTAAACACCCAGTCCTGAGAACTTGAAGAAAAGAAATAGAGAACTCTGACTTTGGGGAATGAGTTATATATATGAGAAGGAACACTTGAAAATATGCAGGAAACAGATTTTCAAAAAGCTTAAATTCCCTCGAATAGAATTTTAAAAAAAGGTAAAGTGATCACTGTTATACCTGTGATTATGTCAAGTATACTAGTATCTTGCTGACTCTCAACTTCATCTCTGGCTTCTTGCAGCCTTTTTAGATGGCAGATCTCCCTTTCTGCCCATTCCCTCTCCATTTCTGCCTTTCTCTTTTCTTGCTCCATTTTATCCTTGAGGTTTCTGATTTTTTTTTTTTAATATTTCTCTCTTACTTGCCTTTTCTCTCTCTCCAGTTCAGCTTTGTATTTTTCTTGTTTCACTTGAATCTGTTTCTGAATCTCCTCCTCAGCCCTTTGGTACATCTCGTCAGTGTAGAATTCTCCCTCATTCTGCATCACCATGCGCTGGACCAGGTCCAACAGCTGTGCCCTCTGAGCCTCCTGCTCAGCTCCTGTTGCCATATTGTTGAACTCACAGTGACGACCGCTGAAATGGTCCATCAGATCTTGAATGCCTTGTGGAGCTTCCTTTAAGTAATCATGGAACTCCATGCCATCCGGCCATCTTTCCAGGTGAATAAGAGAATCATGTATCTCCTAGCTTGGGATCCAAACATTGACAGCATCTTCTCCATGGCCTTTTGTTCTTCCTTTGTATACCGGCCCAGTGGGACCACCAGGAGCACAGCATGAGGGCCAGGGGAAGTCAGGAGGATGCAATTAGCAATCTCCCTTTGTGTGTCAGCATCCCGTGCCTCAGTGTGGAAAATGCCAGGTGTGTCCACGACAACAATTTCTCTCCCATTCCACGTGCTACTCCCTTTCTGACAGACCTTAGAGATGGATTTTGCTACCATGCTGGAATGAACTGCTTTCTTTCCAAGGATGCTGTTCCCCGTGGCACTTTTTCCTGCTCCAGCCTTACCCACTAAGACAAGTCGCTGTTGTGAATCTCTGGGGTCTTGGTTTCCAATCCCATGGCCGGTCCTGGATTCACTGAAGTTGAAAGGAGGAATGTCTAATTGAGCTGCCATCATAGTTTGAATTTCTGCAGTTGAGGTGCAGGAGAAGGTGCGGACTTGTGGAGGCTGGGGAGAGGTTGGGGAGAGGTGCCATTTATGTCTTTTTAAAGGATATGTCCATTCCTATTGTGTAGACATTAAAATGTGTCTATTTTGTTGGCATAAAGTTGTCCATTGTGTTGTCTTATAATCCTTTGATTTTTGTACGTTCAGTAGTGACATCTTTTTCATTATTTTGATAATTTGTATCTTTTTTTTTTTTTACCAGTCTAGCTAAAGGTGTGAGATTTTGTTGATCTTTCCAAAGAACCACCTTTTCTTTTCTCTATTGCTTTTATCTTTTCTATGTTATTTATTTCTGCTGTACTCTTGTGTTGCTCCTCTTCTTGCTTTGGATGTGGTTTGCTCTTCTTTTTTTTCTGGTAATTGAATCTTATGTTATCTATTTGTGATCTTTCTTCTTTTCTGAAATAGGTGGAATTAATAGGTTTCCTTCTAAACACTGCTTTTTCTGTATCCTATAAAATACAACATGTTACGTTTTCACTATCATTCACTAAAAAATATTTTCTAATATCCCTTGTGATTTATTTTTGACATTGTTATGTAGAAGTGTGCTCTTTAATTTCCAAATCTTGGGGTTTTTTTAAAGATTTACTTTTGCTATTGATTTCTAATTTATTTCTGTTGTATTCTTAGAACATTTTATACTTTCATTTATTGAGACTTCTTGTGACATGGCATATAGTCTATTTTGAAAAATGTTTTTTGGAATTTGAAAAAAAAAAAGTGTCCTCCTCCATCACAGAGTGAAGTAATCTATATATGTAAGTTAGATTGGACAGTGAGAGAGTATTTAAATATTCTAAACTCTCGCTGATTTTCTGTTTAGTCTTGTCCATTCCTGAGAACAGAGCTTTGAAATATCTAACTATAATAAATGATTTATTTCTTCTTTTGATTCTGTCATTTTTTTCCTCCATTGATCTTGGTGCTTTGTTTTAGGGGGATATACATTTATATCTTTTTTATGTATTTTTCCTTTTATCATTTTGAAATATCATGTTTTCCTCAAATATTTCTTAAAGCCTGTTTTGTCTACTATTAGTGTAGTAACATCAGCTCTATTATAGTTACTGTTTGCTTGGAATATCCTTTTCTATCTATTTTTAATCTATTTTTTGTATTTGAATATAAAATGTCTCATAAATGACACATAGTTGGATCTTGCTTTTTTTAAATCTATTTTGACAATTCCTGTTTTTTAAAAAAATGTTTTTTATTTTAGAGAGAGGAAGGGAGAGGGATAAATAGATAGAAACATCCATGAGAGAGAAACATCAATTGGCTGCCTCCTGCACGTCGCTGGGGATCCAGCCTGCAACCCAGGCATGTGCCCTGACCAGGGATCAAACCAGTGACTTCCTGGTTCATGGGTCACTGCTCAACCACTGAGCCACACTGGCTGGGCCTGCTTTTGATTGAGATTAAACCATTCACATGTAATGTGCTTATTGGTATAGTTAGGTTTACATTTTCCATTATACTTTACTTTTATATGACTCCTATCTTTTTTATTCTTTCTTCTACCTTCACTGCTTTTTTTGTATTAAATGAATATTTTTAGTGTATCCACTTTTAAATTTCTAGTGTAACTTTACCTTTTAAAAAGTTACTTTCTAAGTGCTTGTTCTGGAGAATACATTCTACATTTAATTTACCACAACCAACTTAATACAATCTAGTTAATGTCAACTTAATTTTGACAAAATATAGAAACTTTTTTCTATTGTAGGTCTAGTCCTTTCTCCTTTTTCTGCTATTACTGCCATGTGTATTAAATCCCTACATGTTATAAACTAAATAATACATCATTGTAGCTATTGTTTTATACAATCTATGCTTTTTTAAAAAAAATCAAAGAAAATAAATGAAATAATATTTCAGAGTCTTTCATATTAGCCTACATTTTTACCATCTGGTGTTATTTTCTTTTTTTGCTTTTAAATATATTTTTATTGATTTCTGAAAGGAAGGAAGAGAGAGGGAATGGAAACATCAATGATGAGAGAGAATCATTGACCAGCTGCCTCCTGCACATCCCACAGTGGGGATCGAGCCCACAACTTAGGCTTGTGCCCTTGACCAGAACCGAGCCTGGAAGTCTTCAGAACCGGAATAGAACCTGGGACTCTTCAGTCCACAGGCTGACGATCTATCCATGGAGTCAGACCGGCTAGGACGGGTGTTATTTTTTTATAGATTGAAGAATTTCCTTATTTCCTTTACTATTTAAGACAGATCTGCTTGCAACAAATTCTCAATCTTTATTTTGTCTTCAGTTATTAAAGTGATGGTTTTATTTTGCCGTCAACTTAAAATATAGTTATTCTTAATATAGAATATTTGGCGGACAGTTTTTTCCTTGAGCATTTTTAATTTCTCATTCCACTGACTTCTGGCCTCCATGGTTTCATTGATGCTTACCTGTGTGTGAAGAGTTAGTTTTCTCTTGATGCTTTTAATTTCTTTGTCTTTGTCCTTTAATAGTTTGATTGTGTTATGTCTAGATACCTATCTCTTTATATTTGTCCTATATGGAGTCCTTTGAACTTCTTTGATGAGTAGATTAATGCTTGAGAGCATATTCACAATGGCCGAGTGCAATTATCAAATCATATCTAATTTGATATATTTTTGTTCCTTATTCATGTATTTTTTCTACTCCTTTATCTGTTCCCTCTCCCTCTGGGATACTATTAACAGGTTTTTTGATATGGTTATGATTGTCCCAAATGTCTCTGCATCTTTGCTCATTTTAAAAAATATATTTTCTCTTTTTTTTTTTTAGATTGGGTAATTTACATTAACTCTCTTTAATTCACCAATTCTTTTTACAGGTCATTTTGAATATGCTCTCAAGTCCCTCGAGAATTATCTTTTCATATATATTGGACTTTTTAACTTCAAAATTTCCATTTTGTTCAAAAATTTCTGTCTCCTTACTGAGAATCTTTATTCTTTATTCATTGTTTTACTTTTTAAAATATGGTTATCTTTGGTTCTTTAAACAGATTTAAAATAGCTGCTTTGAAGTCTGTTTAAATTGAACTTCTAAGGACACTCAAAATGTTGCTATTGACTGCTTCTCCTCCCTCCCCCAGTTCTTTGCATGCCTCATAATTTCTTGAAAACTGGACATTTTTAGATCATATATTGACACAACTTTGGATTCTGGTTTTGTAATCATTGAATGTTGTTGTTGCTTTGTTTGCTGGTTTCTTTGTTTGGTAATTTGCCCAAACTAAATCAGTGGCATCAATCTCCTCTGTGATGTATGGCCACTGATGTATCTGGGTTTTCTTTTTTTTAAGATTTTCGTTTTGAGTTTTACATTTACCTTCCTAGGACTTGCCCCTGTGGCTGTGTAGCTTAAATGATAAGCTGATGGCTGGGCAGTGGTTGTGATTAAACACTTCAGGTCAGTGAGTCGTCTCTCATCTCGCGAATCTCTGTAATAGAGGAATGCATTTAAAGTTTACAGTTTTCAATTGTGTCCCAGTTTTTGCTTTCTGCTGGGCTCTTTCACATTTCCTCTGTGCCCATGATTGTTCAGCCAAAGCAATCTCTGCTAGCTTTGTTCCTCTTCAGTCTCTATTGCACATACTCAGCCTTAGCCAAGAATATGCTTGCCCCAGTTATGACCACGGCCTTGGGCTAATAGAGGTGTGTGGCTCTCCCTGCTTGCTGTCTTCTTAGATCTTCACTTCTACTGACACCATGATGGGCTTAGACATTACCTACCATTCAAACTCAAGTGACCACAGCAGATACATTTCCAGTCCTGTGATCTTCCCCACCCTGGGAGGACCTCTGTGCTGTCTGAGCTGTGGTTGATGGTTATAAGGGTAGCTCCAGGCCAGAATGCCACAGGGTCCTCCTGTTCTTACCTAAAGATTAGCAGTTTTTCACATGTGAATGTTTCTCAATTTGTTATATTCTTTTGGTCAATTTCTAGAGCACCAAAATAGTTGTATTTGTCAATTTTGTCTTGCTCCTTGGTTTTTTTTGGGGGGAAGAGTATTTGCTAATTGCACTCGGCCATAGGTGGAAGTCCTGTTTATGGTCTTGTATTATGTATACTTTTTTTTTTCTTTACTCTCTTAGGATGATAGGAAGTTTACACATTCCATTAACTGATTTATCTCTATTTTCTTTGGAGTAAATTTTTGTTTTACATTGATCTCAAATGTGAAAAAAGAAAAGATTTTTTAAAAATGCCCAGTGGTCCTTGGCTTTGCATTCATATTAGAAAAGAGAAAATAAAAAAGCTGCCTGGAAATTATATTTGGGTGGCACTGATTTGACTTGTATGCTTTGCTTTAGAGTGAATAGATGGAACCATGAATATACTTGAAGTCAGAAGGGGCCAGAAAGAGGCCATCTTGTTTTGGGAGTACCTATATTTATGCTATGTTTTCTACTTTTCTAGACAATTCATTTCCTCAAACACAATTAATTTCCTCTCATTTACTTTTTTTTTTTTTTTTTTTTTTTTACTCAAAGTAGATATTTAACTAAAGACAAAAAGAAAGTAGTTGCTTGTATATAAAGATAGGGGAGGGAGAATCAGGACAAATCTTTAAGTGATATTTCAGCATATTTCAGCTTCACTCCTTACTCCACACTGCGCCAGGGACATTAGCTCATTCTTTTAATTGCAGTGCTCCCTGTACACATTCTATCACTTGGCTTTTCCTGCTCTGTTTCTCCTATGAATGTTCCTTCATCTGTCTTACATGTACAAATTTGTACGGAGGGCTTGTTCAGTCTCTTCACCATTATGGATTTACATCCTCTTCCCCCACCCCAACACACACCTTTATTATCTTAAGAGGATTGCTAGAGGGAGATGGGGAAAAATACACACTCAGTGATCTTCTTAACCAAAAATTTGTGCAGATTTTTTTAAACTAGAGACCTGGTGCACAAAATTCATGCACTTGCAGGGGGTGGGAGGGATGAGGGATCCCTCAGCACAGCCTGCACCCTCTTGCAGTGCAGGAGCCCTTGGGGGATGTCCGACTGATGGCTTAGGCCTGCTCCCTGTTCTCTTTGAGCCCGGCTTCTGACTGAGCAGCGCTCCCCCCTGTGGGAGCATACTGACCACCAGAGGGAAACTCCTGCATTGAGCGGGATCAGGCCGAAACCAGCTCTCTGACATCCCCTGAGGGGTCCCAGATTGCGAAACGGTGCAGGCCAGGTTGAGGAACCCCACTGGTGCATGATCGAGGCTGGGAGGGATGCAAGAGGTTGGCCAGCCAAGGAGGGACCACCGGAGGGCTCCAGGGCATGGCTGGCCTGTCTTGCTCAGTCCCAATCGGCCGGACCCCAGCAGCAAGCTAACCTACCAGTCAGAGCACCTGCCCCCTGGTGGTCAGTGCACATCATAGCAAGCGGTTGAGTGTCCTTAGCATATCATTAGCATATTACACTTTGATTGATTGAAAGGATGACCAGGCGACCGGACACTTAGCATATTAGACTTTTATTATATAGGATGGTTGCAATGCTGTCTGGATGCTATTTTCACTTCTCCATTTTAGCATGTTCTACATTGCTGTACTTCATAATTATTGTTTGTAGTTGATTATGAACATACTTTAATGAAACAGTTTATTGTGTTTTTATTATTATTATAATGGTTATTATTTTTGTTATTGCCTACTGTTTCCTTACCCTTTCCTCCATCCCACCATTATGTACATATACCTTTCCTCAGGTAACCAATGTTAACAACATTGACAGTTTGTGAAACAGTAAGTGCTACTATTTTCCTTTGGTCAAACTGATTGAAAGCTATCCAGAAGGATAGTTCACCCTAGAGCAGGCTGACATTGTCATCAAGAAAGTAATCTGAGTTATTTGTGGGGTTTCCAAGAAATGCTGTGATTTCAGCTGTGGAGTTTGGTGGTGTGTTGTGTCTCTGCAATGGCCTCCCTGGGTTGGCACCTCCACTTTAGTTCTTCAGTGGACGTGAACCATATTCCTTGTAATAATTCATCTGTTTCCTTTTGTTCAGATTCATTTCCCCAAGTGGTCAAGTTGACTGTGAGGGTTTTGTCTGTTTCTGATAAACTGGAAATCAGCCTGGGATAGTAGATGTTAGTAACATTGAAGCACTTATTTGTTAAGACACCAAAGAAAAGCCGAAAATTATATTTATCAAAAGGAACACTTGGGATCTTCTTCATATCGGTTTTCTAGTCAACCTAGGCCTAACTAAAAGAAGAGTTTGGCTGATTATGGATAACAAAATAGTCTTTTCTATTAAAAAGTACATTTATTGCTTATTGCTTATTTTTTTTCTTTTAGTAAAGCAAGATAAAGAAGTATAGATTTTTGAAATGAAAAAGTAAAACTCATCACTCGTACATAATGTAAAACTACAGAAAATAAAGAGTTTAGTAAATATCCTGGATAAAAATATCAATATACAAAAATTATAGGGATACAGATATAAACAAAAATGAAAAAAGCTTTGTAAACAGATATTGTCTAAATTAGCATTCAAAATATGAAGTGCCTAGGAATACATCTATCATAACAAGAAATATGCAAAACTCCCTTGGAGAAAATAGAAAAGCATTACTGTGTGACAATAAGACCTCAATAAGTGGAATGATATGTACAATGCACATGATGGAAAACTAAACATTTTGCAGGTGCCTAATTTGATCAGTGCAATATCAACCAAATTTTTATCTGTTTTGATAGGGAAGGGAGAATACTTGATGAAAGAGTCTAAAATTATATGGAAAGACAAAGGTCAGTAGCTAAGAATAACAACAGTGTACGTTGGTTCACGGAAAGACAAGTAGTCTGGTGGAACCTTATTAGTGAAAGTGTATTCTGTGGACCCACCCACAGCATTGGTGGAGTTACCTGGGAGCTTGTTAGAAATATACAATCTCAAACCCCAACCCCAGATCAATTGAATCAGAATCTATTTGAACAAGATAACCAGAAGAGTGGAAAAGGATGTTTTTAATGAATTGTTATGGAGGAACTGGTAACTACACAGGAAGAAAGTAATTGTATTGAAAGGCACTGCTTGTTTTATGTCCTGCAACCTTCCCTTACTCTCTGTGATCTACATTTCTTCAGGGACATTTGAAAAATCAATGAAAATAAAAAGAATGTTTTGAATATGCATTTTCATAGGAGCCTCTGTTATCCATGTGCTTGTGAGCTGTGGATCAGCTTGTTAATAAGGTTTTCTTAGGTGCTCCAACTTCACCGTGTCTTTATGTATGTTCAGTATCTCTTAGATCTAGCTTGTATGTCATACCTAATGATAGTACTGTCACTACCAATGTACAGAACTAATGTTGTGACTATATCCCCTCCATTGTAGCAGTGACAAAGTATTATCTAATTATTTTATAGGTGTGTTTTGTGTATTTTGGAAAAAACTCTGCTGAAGAGCCTAAAGAAAGGGTAGTTCTTTTACCAACAAACCAGAAGGAAATAACTTTCCACCTACTTAGGATTGGAAGACCAGCTCATTCTTAGCACCTTCTGAAACAAAATTAGGTAAGAAATGTTTTCATCATATTTCAAATAATTTGTGCCTCACCCACTTCATTTCCTTGAAGGCTTCTATAATTCTATTCCTTTGGCCTCTAAGAGAGAATATAGCTCACATTTTCCTTTAGGAAGTTAGTGTGCCAGCCAGCTGTCAGCCTTATGATGTGCCTGATCTCCCATGTCAGGGGAAGCACAATTCAATTTTAAACTAAGTCTGCGCAACAGTGCAGCAGGGCTGCCAGCATCTCCCTTTATGTCTCTTTCTTTGAAATTCTTCCTTCCACCTGAACAGTGTGGCTTTATTTTTAAATCCTTTGTATGAGATGAAACCAACCACTAACTAACTTTGCTTGTCTTTAGTTAAAAAGCAGAGAATTGAAAGAAATAATCTGTAACTATTTCTGCAACCCTTTCTCATTTCTAGAAAAAAAGTACCACTGCTTGTTTAACTTATGACTTGTCTAAACATGTTGAAAGCATTGACAATAAGGCATAACACTCAGACTCTGAAAGGGAACTGTGAAAAGTTCAGTCAAAAGGGAAATGAAGAATAATTTATAAAAGGCGCTACAGATAATGATGCCAGCCAGTTATTTTAAAATGCATCCATCTCACCTTGTAATGAATTAGATTTGTCAATAGCAAATGTTTTATGCACCACTTCTACGAAAAGTGGCGTGCTGGGGCTGCAGGGCTTTGAGGGTGGCTTCTTCAAAGCTTTACAAGTATCCTCGATTCAAAGACTTTATTTAAATAATATATATTAAAAAGTTTATTTAAATAATATTAAGGTTGTGACACAAACACCAAATGACAAAAATCAGGAGTTTCAAAGCAGAGGCTGACATGCTATCACTATTTCACACAGTAACTGTTTTTCAAATGAGGGGTGTACCGGGCTGATTTGGGGATTGTGTGTCAGTTTAACTTTAAATTTTCTTGTTATTTTGGTTGTTGTCATAACCTTAATGTCAGTTTTTCAAATAGGTTTCTACATTTCCTTTTGTTTTGAGGTCATTAAAAAATGCATATGATAAATCTAACAGGCATAAATAGGTCACACGGAAGTGGAATTCCTTGCTTCTCGGGTGTTAAGAAACAGCTAATACCTGCCTTGTAAGTGGGGAAAGTTAGCTCAGACATTTCAGTGAATTTCTGTTTTTCAGGAATTCTATTCAGACTAATATAAACCCAAATAACAAGACATGATGTTGAGATAATTCTGTTCACATTCTATTGTTCCTGTACCACTAATGCTAACCATTTGATCTTGGTGGTTATCACCTCTGTAGATGTTAAAAACCACAATTGATACTTTTTTCACTAAAATTACAAGTTAAGCTTGATAATTATTTCAATTGAAGAATTCATTTTGGAAAGACATTGAGGGGAAAGAGGAGGGAGATTGTCAAGGGCGGGAAAAAAAGAGAGACATATGTAATACTCTTTGTAATACTTTAAGCAATAAAACAATTTTAAAAAAAGAATTCTTATTCAGTGTAGTTGAGTGTACGTAAACACTGCCTTAAATTTTTTCATATGGCAGTCCTTTTTATAAAGCACTGTTATGCAGAGTTTTGAAAATAAAATCTTGCTTTCTAAAGTAACACTTGTTACTTGTGTTAAATTTTTCTCTAGTACCACACCAGACGTTAAAGGAGCAGCCAGGAGCATTCTGCAGGGAAAGACAGAAAGGGGAACGAGGAGGGAGAGAATAATCTACTTATCCACATTCCTCTCTCTTTTTTTTTTATTCTTTTGTTCAAAATGAGCTGCCAGGGCAGGTCTGCATTGCCTATGCTGAATCTACTTTTAATTTAGAATAAATATATTAGAATCTGTCCCACAGTTGTCTTTTTCAGCACCTGTGTTAGAGAAATCAAAGATGAAAAGAGAAGCAAATTGTTTATTGATCTTTTTCTGCTGACTCATAAAGATACTAACCAACCCAAAACACTTCCATAGCTATCATCTCCTCTTTGCTTGAGCCACCAGATTTTATCCTTACTGGTTTTTTATCAATGACTGGGAAAACTTTAATCATTTTTTTCTAGTGTACTTCATTTCTTATCTCTTTATTATATACTAGAGGCCCGGTGCACAAAAATTTGTGCACTCAGGTGGGAGGGGGAGTCCCTCAGCCCGGCCTGTGCCCTCTCACAGTCTGGGAGCCCTCCTGAGATAATGACCTGCTGACTTAGGCCCACTCCCGGGTGGCAGAGGGCAGGCCCAATCCCTAGATCCAGCCCCTGGTCGGGCTCAGAGCAGGGCTGATTGGGGAGTTGGGGCGCCGGCCGCTGTCATGCACAGAGCAAGGCGGATCAGGAGGTTGTGATGCCACCCTCAGTCATGCTCAGGGTAGGGCCGATTGGGGAATTGGGGCACCGCCCCCTGTCACACTCAAGGCAGGGTCAATGGGGAGGTTGCGGCGCCACCCCCTGTCACGCACAGAGCAGGGCCAATCAGGGGGTTGGGCACTGTCCCCTGTCACGCACAGAGCAGGGCCCATCAGGGGGTTGGGGAGCTCCCCCCTGTCACGCACAGAGCAGGGCCCATCAGGGGGTTGAGGAGCTCCCCCCTGTCACTCACAGAGTAGGGCCAATAGGAGAGTTGGGGCACTGCCCTCTGTCACACACAGAGCAGGGCCAATCAGGGGGTTGGGCGCTGCCCCCTGTCACGCACAGAGCAGGGCCCATCAGGGGGTTGGGGAGCTCCCCCCTGTCACGCACAGAGCAGGGCCCATCAGGGGGTTGAGGAGCTCCCCCCTGTCACTCACAGAGTAGGGCCGATAGGGGAGTTGGGGCACCGCCCCCTGTCACACACAGAGCAGGGCGGATGAGAGTGTTGGGGCGCCACCCTCTATCACCCACAGAGCAGGACCAATCAGGGGGTTGGGGCGCTGCCACTCTCATACTCAGAGCAGGGCCGATGGGGAGGTTATGGCTCTACCCCGTCACACACAGAGCAGGGCCCATGGGGGCTGGGGGGTGTTGGGGCGCCACACCCTGTCACACACAGAGCAGGGCGGATCAGGGTGTTGGGGTGCCACACCCTGTCACACACAGAGGCGCAGGGCGATCAGGGGGTTGGGGAGCTCAACCCTATCAGGCACAGAGCAGGGCTGATCAGGGGGCTGGGGCGCCGAACCCTGTCACGAACAGAGCAGGGCGGATAGGGAGGTTGTGGCCCTGCCCCCTGTCACAGAGCCGCAGGGCGATCAGGGGGTTTGGGCGCTGCCCCCTGTCACACTGATCCTGGTTCTGGGAGGCACATTACCCTTTTACTATATAGGATAGAGGCCTGGTGCATAAGTGGTGGCCGGCTGGTTTGCCCTGAAGGGTGTCCTGGATCAGGGTGGGGGTCCCCACTGGGGTGCCTGGCCAGCCTGGGTGAGGGGATGATGGCTGTTTGCAGCTGGTCATACACCCTTCAGGGTGGGGGTCCCCACTGAGGTGCCTGGCCAGTCTGGGTGAGGGGCTGAGGGCTATTTTCAGGGTGGTGGGTGACTGAAGCTACCAACCGCTCCTTTTTTTGGGGGGGGGGGCAGCTTTAGCTCTGGCTCCAGCTCTGAGGTCTCTGCTGCTGAAAGCAGGTATCTGGTTTGTTTGGGTTCTATAATCGAAACAATGTATAACTTCAGCTCTGAGATCCTGGCTCGCTGAAAGCAGGTTTCTGGGGTTTTGTTTAGCTTCTATATTCGTTACAATGTTTCTTAAACTGCAGGCTCAGAGGCCGGCAAGGCAGGCGGGGAACGTTGGTTTTCTCCGTCACTGAAGCAAGCAAGCCTCATGTTAGTTTCCAGCTGCCTGGCTGCCAATCGCCATCTTGGCTGGCAGTTAATTTGCATATTGCCCTGATTAGCCAATGGGAAGGGTAGCGGTTGTATGCTAATTACCATGTTTCCCTTTTATTAGATAGGATATGTACAGTGTTGAATTTGAGAAATTTCTAATCGTTTTCATTTGGGATGTTGATGTGGAATTTTCTCTTCATTTCTGGTCCTAACTTTACTTTTCCTACTCATCGAATCCTCCCATATCACATCATTATTAAATCATCACAATTCTAACAAGTAATATTTTTTCTAAGCCCCAGTCCTCAACAATAAGAGGTAACTAGAAGAAAAAAACAAAAACAAACAAACATAATAAAGAGGTAATCATGCTGCATTGTATAGAGGTTTGTAAGTGTATACACTTGTGTATAAAGGTTTTGGCTAAGTTCTCCAAACTCATTAAAACTATACTAGTGCCCTTGTTTGACAAATCGTTATTATTTTTTAAAAAAAAATATTTATTTTTATTGATTTCTTACAGAGAGGAAGAGAGAGGGATAGAGAGTTAGAAACATCGACAAGAGAGAAACATCGATCAGCTGCCTCCTGCACACCTCCTAGTGGGGATATGCCCGCAACCAAGGCACATGCCCTTGACCGGAATCGAACCTAGGACCCTTCAGTCCACAGGCCGACGCTCTATCCACTGAGCCAAACCGGTCAGGGCCAAATCATTATTATTGTTCATACTAATACAAGTTCTGATTCCTATTTGATAAAAACGAAATTTTTAAACAAAAATTCAGAGGAAATTTTCTAAATTCAGAGGAAGCTATCAAATAAATGAATTGTAACTCAGTTTATACTGTAATATTAAAAAGTTTTCTGACAGAGAAACTAAATATTATAGGCTCTTACAAATTCATTTAGGGCACTTTCAGATTTATGCATTTAATAAACTGGGTAGTTAATCTGACATATATTTAATGTCCTTCAATGAATGGTGATGTTCTAGTGACTGCTTGGCAGAGAATGATGAACTTTTGTTTAGTGTTTATGCTCCATAAGTTAATTCTATAAATGTCTTTCTAATGGGGTACAATATATGCTTTTAATAGTTTTCTGTAATATTAAGAGGTAATATGCATTGAGTATTTTCTATATGACAGCAACTGTTCTAAGTACTATCCATGGATTATCTCATGTAATCCCCATAAAAATTCTTTAATGCTATCACTTTTATAAATGTTGTGGGGGAACATGAAAGGAAATATTACAAAACTAGTAAATAATGGAACTGAGATTCAGACACAAGTAGTGTGACCACAGAGCTCCCACTCTAAGCCCTCACTACTCAAAGTGCGATCTTCTGGCCAGCAGTGCCTGGGAACTTGTTAGAATTTAAAATCCAAGGCCCACCCCAACCCTACTGAAGATCTACATTTTTTAAAAATATTTTTATTGATTTCAGAGAGGAAAGTATTGGAAGAGAGAGATAGAAACATTACTGATGACAGAGAATCATTGATCAGCTGCCTCCTGCACACCCCCCACTGGGACCAAGCCTGCTACCCAGGCATGTTCCCAGACCAGGAATTGAACCATAAGTCGATGCTCAACCACCAAGCCACATTGGTTAGGAAAAATCTACTTTTTTTTTTTTTTAATCCTCACCCAAGGATAGTTTTCCATTGATTTTTAGAGAGAGTGGAAGAGAGGGGGAAAGACAGAGAAAAATATCAATGTGAGAGAAACACATTCATTGGGTGCGCCCTGGGCCATCGAGGAGCCTATAACCGAGGTACATGTCCTTGACCAGAATCAAACCCGGCCCATGCTCTATCCACTGAGCAAAACTGGCTACGGCTACATTTTAAACAAGATTCCTAGGTTATTGGGAACCTTAAAGTTTGGGAAGCACAGCTCTAAACTATTATGCTATCCTGTCCTCATGAACAGAATTAAGTATCTTTTAAAACAGATTTGTATTTTATGCACAGTGTGTTACTGAAATTCCACCTTTATGCTATCTTGGGCATTCCTATCTATACTAATAAAAGGGTAATATGCTAATTAGACCGGGTCAACCAGCCATCTTCCAGACGTCCAACTTCTTTCCGGACAAAGTCATGGTGGTGGGGGCCAAGGCAGAGACAGGGGCAAGATCAGGCTGGCAGGGGGTGAGGGGCAATCAAGCCGGCAGAGGAAGGCAGTTGGGGGAGAGATCAGGCCTGCAGGGGAAGGTAGTGGGGGCGAACTGGCCTGTAGGGGAGGGCAGTTGGGGTTAGCCAGGCCAGCAGGGGAGGGCCATTGGGGAGACCAGGCCAGCAGAGGAGGGCAGTTGTGCGTGACCAGGCCAACAGGGGTGGGCAGTTGGGGGCATGACCAGGCCAGCAGGGGAGGGCAGTTGAGGGCGACCAGGCCAGCAGGGGAGGGCAATTGGGGGCATTAGGCAGGCAGGCAGGTGAGCGGTTATGAGCCAGCAGTCCTGGATTATGAGAGGGGTCCCAGATTAGAGAGGATGCAGGCCAGGCTGAGGGACACCCCCCCCCCACTCCGTGCACGAATTTTGTGCATGGGACCACTAGTCATAAATAAAGTACCTTATATAATGAGCTCTAATAACTAAACATGAGCAGGGATCTAAAGTAGACCCACATTATCTTGAAATCAATTATATAAAGAACAGAAAAAAAAACACCCAGATTATAAACAGCAAGTCTTTCTACAGTGGCAACTAACTTCAACATCGGAGACTTTCTTACAATCACAGTGAAGCACATTGCCTAGAGTACAGACTCTAGAGACAGACTGCCTGGATTTGAATCCTGGTTCCTACTTCCAGCTCAGGGGCCTCAGGAAAGTTACACAGCTCCCTACACCTTGCCTTCATCATCTGGGAAGTGAGGGCCAAAGGGGTAGGTACTTACTTCACAGGATTGTTGTGAAGATGAAATGAGTTAATCAGTAAAGGATTTAGAACAGGGCCTGATATGAGGTAAGAGAATACATGTTAGCTACTTTAGTTGTTATTAGCTATGCTTCCCAGCTTGGAATAGAATAGATTCATATCTCACTCTTCTTGGTTATCAATTGGTAATAAATTGACAAATATATTTGTTAGCAGAACTCACCACATAAAGGCATGTTTTTGCTGTTAGAGTCTAAATTACAAACTTTAGTTTCTGTATTTTCTGAAAACTATCTCCTGTGGCACTTCCTACCTGTAACTTCTGCTAAATGTCACTTGTTTGTGGTACTTAACCTGTTAAGATCAGTTCCAAATCAGAATGAAATGTGTTAACAGTATATTGAATTTTATTATTTTTTAATTAAAATTGTTTAATGTTGACATTATTGCAGCTGTCCTCTCCCCCACCCCTTGTGAATAAAGATCATGGTTGTAAGTTCATTTGGCCAACTACCTGCATAAGCAATACAGAAAAAATTAGATGGATAAATAATGTTTGTTTAAAGGCTGAATGCTTCAAGAAACTTGTTTCCTTAGGGATGAACATAATTCTGAAATTAATCATGGAAGTCTTTAGGAGAATAATGGCTTTCTATGCAAGTACTCACTTAGCAACTTTTCAAGAATACATCTATAGTATGAAGTGAGATTGCATGTTCCTGGAAAGTACCATTTTGAAAACTGATTTGTTAAAAGGCACTGAGATCAAAATACTTGGTGAAAACAATGCCCTGGAAAACTTTTAAATTGCCAGCTCCAGGACCCACATCCAGAGTTCCAGTTCACTGGGCCTGGAATGAGGCCCGGGTACTTGAATTTTTAACAAGTGACTGAAGTAATTCTACTTAAATTATTCTTGAACTGCACTTTAAAAACACTGCAGGGACATCGAACAGACTGTTGTCAAACTATAGCGGGAAGGCAGGGGAGGGTTGAGGGGGGGGCGGTAAGAGATCAACCAAAGGACTTGTATGCATGCATATAAGCCTAACCAATGGACACAAGACACTGGGGGGGGGGGGGGGGAGGGGAGGGGAGGTAGGGAGGCCAGGGGAAGGTCAAGGGGAGAAAAACAAAGGAGACATATGTAATACTCTTTGTAATACTTTAAGCAATAAAACAAAATTTTAAAAAAAAAAACACTGCAGGAGAGGAAAATACAAATTGGAAAACACTTTTGCTGACTACTCATTTCTTTTTGCAGCATTGTCCCCCTTGCTACTTGTTTTTCCCATCCTCTGACCCTCTTACTTTACCTTCTTTGGCTTTTCTCCCTCCTCACATTAGTGTTCCCCATGCCAGTCCTTAATATTCTGCTTTTCTCTCCTTTACCCTTTCTCAAATAACATCTCTTCTGGATTTGCCGATCATATCTCTGTAATAATTCTACAAAAAACCACAAAGGTCTCTTTGTAATCTAAAATCTCAGCCAAAATGCAGATGTTGAAGTCAATTTGAAGGCTGTGGCAGCATTTAAAAAAAAAAAAATAGGAAGAGTGGGGAGAGAGGAAGAAAAGGACTAGAGTAGACTAGAAAATATCAAAGGAAGTATTAAGGTTAAGTAATGTTTCATGAAGCTTTTGTTTAAGATATGTGAGTGCACACATACCCATTAGATTACAATGCATTTTGTGGATCATAGTCCACAAAATTGAAAGACACTGTCTGAGTCTTGGTGTTCTGAACTTCCATGTGACATTATGTTTCCTCACGCATTTCCCTCCTATGCCTCCTCCATTTCTATTCTGGACATTTCTATTCGTATAATCCACTCAGAAATATCATGCCTATAACTGAATTTATAATACCTTCTTATCACAATTTTCCTCCTAAGTTTTAAAAATCTATTCATAAATTATCATTCTGTCATCCAAATGAAAGTTTCAGCATTTCCTTTGTAATAATTTAGCCTTTGCTACATAAACTTCCCTATAGCTTCATCTCACTACCCTTGCCTATCCTAGGGCTATAACCAGCAGAAAACCTATGGGCAACCATAGAGTTACCCACTCCTCAGCTAGCTTCCTGAAGCTAGCATGGAGCACTGCCTGGTATTTTTTAGCTACCTTCGGTTTTCTGGAAATCTTTTTATGTCATGCCACATAGAGCTAGATTATCATTTTTTATAGATACATAAGTTCCATTTTATGTATGTCATATTGTCATTTAAAGTAGCACATCATAATGACACCCTGTCATATATACAGCTTGCCCAGAATAGTCCCATTTTATGCCTTTTGTCTTAGCATTACATCTGGTTTAGCATTTGTCTCAGACTTTTTACTTTTGAATGAAGTATTATTTAAATACTTGCATGTAAATAAACTAGGTTAGGTTTAGGTAGGCCTACACTTTGTATTTCCACACTGTGACACGATCTCATATGTGAGATGCCAGCATAGCGAACGGAATTCTCACTTTAACATATGGTTAAATTGGCAATAACCCATTCTCTCTTCCAGATCCTTTCCAGAGGTAATACTATATGCTAACACATCTTTTTCAAGGGCAGCATGAAGGGTGCTTGGTGATAAAGTGAATGCACTCTGGCATGAGCAGAGTGATACAGCTAACTTATTCAGCTTTTGTGTGATGGTGATGGCAGAAGTATCCTATGCTGCCACTTCCGCTGGCCACTTGATGTGCCAGCCAGTTGTTCTGGACAGCTGCCCTAGCCCATGGATTGCACAGTTTCTCAGACTTTATTTAATCTTGCCATTGAGGGAATACAGTCTGGACTTCGTTGCCACATGGTTTTAATCATGTATCATGTAGTATAAATCCACAACTACCTATTTATTTTATTATTGGGTAACACATTTTTATTTTATAATAACACTTTTTGATGACAGCAATTAAAAAACACACACCAGCCCTGACTGGTTTGGCTCAGTGGATAGAGCGTCGGCCTGCGGACTCAAGGGTCCCAGGTTCGATTCCGGTCAAGGGCATGTACCTTGGTTGTGGGCACATCCCTTGTAGGGGGTGTGCAGGAGGCAGCTGATTGATGTTTTTCTCTCATCGATGTTTCTAACTCTCTATCCCTCTCCCTTCCTCTCTGTAAAAAAAATCAATAAAATATATTTTAAAAAATAAATAAAACACACACCAGTACAAATTTAACAGTTACGATTTGCTGAAAAGAATTTTCATGTGTAATTCACACATGAGGGGGCTGTAATGACATCACTGATCACGTGAAAGCAAGAAGACATTAGTCTGCTGAAGAAGATCAACATCTACTACACAGTCTTCTTTTGTTTTGCTTTTTATAGCAAAGGTGGAGATTTATTGAAGAAAAAATACAGACTCCCACTTGGGGAGAGGGAAAGAGTCCCACAGAATGGACTCCCAAGTAGGGAGGGGGAAAGGGTCCCTACACAGTCTTCTTTTAAGACCATCCCTGCAAATACTACATTTCCATACCTAGCTGCAGAAGGTACATTTATGTACCATTCTGTGAAACATGACTTTTCATTTAGATAAAGTGATGGTTCTCTCTTAATTTTGGTTTCACATTTTCTTGTGCATGTATAAAAATGTGAAACAATAACTGTTAATGTATTAGCTCCATTAAAAGAAATTTATCAATAGTTAAATGATACCAGTTTTACATGAGTATCATTGGATATTTCTAATTTTAAAAAATCAATTCCAGTAGTTCAAGTTTTGTGTCTAATTCATGGGATCAAAGTAAAGCATTTAGAAATTTATCCTGTAAAAGGTGAAACACTTGACATTATTGTTAATACTGTTATAATTTGTTTTAAAAACTGCAACATGATAAAATTATTTGGTTTTTGTGATGTCAAAAGCATGTTGTGGTAGAACATAACATCATGAACATTTTAAAAATAAATGTAGAACCTATGGAGAGAACTATACTTGAAATATATTGTGATGCACATTGTAATTCATAATAGCATCAACAACTTTCAATATCTACGAACCTAAATAGAAGTTGTAGTTGTCAAAAAGTACAAATGTGCTTATACATACACAAGATAACCAGCCTATAGATTTTTGTGATCAGACCGATGGAAAGAAAACAAAAATGATTTAAGCATGGCAGTATACGCTTCCTCTCTTTGGATTTTAGAAATGTTTGAGACTTTAAAAATTGCTTTGTGTCCTACCACCGTATTAAATACTCTTATTAAAATGTCCTCTCAATTTTGGTTGCAATTTATTCAAAACCTATTAGAAATCTGTAATCAAAGCATTTATTACATGGAAGGCAAAAATTTAGTTTATGTGAAGCTTTTAGAGAATTGCAATTATTGGGGGGAAAAACTCACAAGTAGGAAGACGTTAAAATATATCCCTATGAAATCATAGTGGGAACTAAATGAATTAAATCATGATAACTTGAATGGTGTATAAGATTTAATTGTGAAATTCCAAGATTTTGTTTTGAATTATATAGACTTATGGGGAAACCCTTTTGGTGGAGCTCATCTTTTTAACTGAATAAATTTAAATTCTAATTCAGAAGAGGATGACTTTTCTCCTGGTCACTTAGACTTAAAATCCTGCTATAAACACTGATTCTTCTCTTTGTTTTACACAAATCATTCTGGTGGTAGGCTAGAGAATGAGTTAGAAGGAGGTAATACAAAATACTATAAGGGAGACTCTTTAAGAAACTGCTGCACTAATCCAGAGGATGGAGTTTTAATCTACAGAGGAGCAATAGGAGATGAATGGATGTGAGAGAGAGAGTTAAGACTGATCATTTCGCTTTGAGTTTGGTGAGATAATGTTGGAATGTGGGAGATGACTCTCACATTTCTGACTTGAGTATATAGGTTGATAGTAGTGCTGCTAACTATCATAGGGACCTCACGAAAAGAAAGAAGTTTCAGAGAGAAAATAGTAATGTTGTTTGGGAGTATGTGAGTTTAAGGTGCCTATGGGACATCCAAGGGAGTGATGTAGCATGGAGTGGGATAATTAGAACAGGAGTTCCCACACACAGGTTATAGTGGTAGACATGAATGTAGATGAAATTGCATAGTCAGAAGACAGCGGGAAAGAGAAAGAAAGGAACTGTACAGGAAACTGGGCTCTGGTATTCAAGATAGAGTTGGGGGAGAAATCGTGCTTGAATGGCCAATGGATTGGCCTTTGGAGAAGGAAGACCCTAATACTAGAATTAAGTATAGCAAACCGAGGGAACACGACATTTGGGAATTGTGAGGTTCTAATAACTATAGGAGAAATCCAGGCCTAGCTTAGACAGGAAATGTTCCAGAAATATTTTACCATTTGAAGTTTCTAGACTTAAGTTTAATAAATCAAACTTCAAAGACATAATTGTCCATAATGTAGTTTTACACTACACCTTTTATTCTAGTACTCTTCTACAAGCTTACTATTCATTTTTACTCTGACCTTTGGAAGTTTTACATTGTGTATGCAAGGATACATTAATTAGTATAGAGTGGACTTTTTAATATCTTGTCAAGAACATCAGTTGTGTTATAATTTGATACATAGAAGTGTTCTAGAAATTTGACTTTGAAGTCAAGTCAGTCTAAAACAATTTAAAAGTCTCTTTAGATTCCATTCTTAGAACCTGTTTCTCAATGGTATCGTGGAGTACAATTTTAACTTTTTTCATTTCATTTTAGTTATGGTCTGTTACTTTTCAAAATTACATCAAGATGTGTTATTTGTCTTTAGACATGTTTAGTCATTAAAGCACCTAATTTAAGTAGTTTTTTATTCCTGCAACCTATGCCTCCAAATTATCTCTTATATATCCATTTTGATCCCTCAGTTTGGGTATATGATTTATCTTTTAGTATAAAAATGTTGAGTTCTTGCATCACAATTACAGTCATTGGTCTGATAATCCTGCAAGTCATACTACACAAAACAAGAAGCTCATATCAAACTCTTGGCAGGTTTAGTTAAAATTAAAATGCATGCTTAACTGTAGAGATTGTCAAGTGTGGAAATAATATTTGTCCAGCTGGACAGCTTTCTTTTGTACTTGCTAAATGAAAGTTGAGATTCTGTCTGCTCCTTGAAAGCTTCTGTGTCATGAAGGTAATTTGGACTGTTTGTGGTTTGACAGGGATTATTAAAATCAGATGAAGTGAAGGGAAGCAAGTGTGAGAAAGCAAAATTGACACTGACATTCTCTATTATTTGCAGCTTGGATCATGATGACTATGTTGATATGATAGATTCACTGTTGAGATATGTTAAGCAGCAAATAAAGTAAAAAGCAAGTATAGTGATGGATTTTTAGATTTAACATGAAGAAATCCAATATTTACTTTCACTGATTGCTTTTTAAATAGATTTTTCAGGTCATTTTATATGAATTTGCTTTAACCAACAACGAATTATCCTATTGAACTAAAGAATTAAAAAGTGTACTGCAAAGGCAAGATTAAATATTAAAGAAATAGATCACTCAATTAAAATGATAGAATTTTAAAACTGTAAGAGTCTTTAAAGATTATTATTATTATTATTATTATTATTATTATTATTTTGTAGATGGAAACTAGGAAGAGTTTTAAGGCATCACATTTAAATTTCATTTGATAGCTTAAATGTTAAATTCTGATATTTCATTACAAGTATATTTTCTAACCATTCACATTTTTTAAAAAAATGATTTAAGTCACCTGGCTGGCGTGGCTCAGTGGTTGAGCATTGATCTGTGAATCAGGAGGTCCCAGTTCGATTCCCAGTCAGGACATATGCCTGGGTTGAGGGCTCGATCCCCAGTGTGGGGCGTGTAGGAGGCAGCTGATCAATGATTCCCTCTCATCATTCTCTCTCATCGTGTTTCTATCTCTCCCTCTCCCTTCCTCTCTGAAATCAATAAAAAATATATATCTTTAAATGGTTTAAGTTGTTAAAAGGCATTTATGGTTTAAGCCATAATTGTAGAAACCTTTTCTTGTTTAAAGATAATGTACAAATTATGTTATTATAGTTATATGTTGCCTACAAATAGTATTATGTGCATTAATGAAGTAAATGGCTTCCACAAATGTGATTTTCTCCTAAAGCATCCTTAGTAGAGGGAGGTATAGCTAGGAAGTTATTTCAAGATGTCAATTAAGGTTAGTGATAGCATAATAATGTAATTAAATGTGAAGAATTATATATATAAAAAAATAAGGTAAAGAGCCTGGAGTCGTCCTATGCGTTGTGGAAAGTCTTCCGTGTTATTTAAACAGGATAGTGAAAGATCTGATTTGATTTATAAAAAGAGAAGTCTAATGCCAGTATGCAGGGTAGATACCAACTGGGTGTCCTGTGATTCAGCTCAATTCAATTCTAACACTAACTACATGGAGTTGGTGCAAACTCCAAAGTTAAAGGCGCAATCCCACAAGACTGCCCCTACTTCTTCCTGGCTCACTGCAAATTTGGGGGCTCCCACACCCCTTCTCAGGTTCACTAATTCATTAGGATGATTCACAGAACACGAAAGCACTATACTTCTGATTACAATTTTATTAGAAAGGATACATTCCAGAATGGCCAAATGGAAGAGATGCATAGGACAAAGTAAGGAAGGGGGTAGGAAGAGATGGGGGAAAAACCAAATATATATTTCTCATTATGCCACAATATGTGAGTCCTGAAGGCGAGATAGGAGATTTCTTCAGCAGGAAATAACATCAGTTTGAGAATACTGGTAGCAGACAGAGAAAAATTTGAGAGCATATGGTGACCATTTAAGATACAGAGAAAGAAAGGGTCGAAGAATTTGATGACTATTTAAGACAGAGATTTTAGGATTTATATACCTTATATGGACACTCCAGCATCTCTCTTTTGTGTGTTTTTATTTTTATAACTGGTTAGAAATGTAAAAACCATTCTTAGCTTGCAGGCCATAGAAAAAACAGACTGTACCATAGTTTGCTGACCCTGATACTAATACTAGGGCAAGGGAGGGGAGATTAGGGTGCCGGTGACTCCATAATATAGGAAGAGAAGCGAGTTTAAGGGAAAGATTTTGAATTAAGTTTTGGACATGTTGATTTCAGGGGACCTTTGAATCAGTGAAGTGGAACTGCCTAATAAGCACTTGAAATATGTGCATGGGTTTTGGAGGAAGAGGTAAGGTTAGAGATATAGACTGATTTTTCAGCATCGAGATAATAGATGAATGAGGTTGAAATGAAAAGCATGTGGGATACAAAAGAGGACCAAGAACTCCAGCATGAAATGGATAAGAAGAAATTTTTCTTTCCCTCCCCTAGTCAGGCAAGGGGAAAGGAAATTTGGGAAGACGACAAAATGAGAACTAATAGGAAGAGATTGTTTTTGAGGTCTGAGAAGAAATATCCAGTAAATAAAAATAAAACAAAAAATGTTTAAATTAAATGAATTTAATAACTTTAGAAAAAAATGAATCTAATATTGTAAAATTACATTAAAAAGAAGTCAGTGGCTTTGAATGAGGCATGCTCAGGGAAAGTATTTAAAATGAGAAGCTGGTCTACAGAGATCCCTGTGGCGAATAGCAGTGTTTAATGGCAGAGATGAAAGAGGAGCCAATCAAGATGTTTATTAGTTTAATAAAATCTACTCTGGTTAATTTAAGCAAAAAACAAAACAAAACAGAAATGTTACTCTTGGGCCGAGGAGCAGGGAGAGGGTTTATTGTGCATCTCACAGAACCAAAAGAAAATTATATGAGCAATCAGCCAGTTAGAGGAAAGAAACTAGCAGTTACAGGGGCCTCAGCCAAAAAAAAAAAAAAAAAAATTAATGCACCTTCTCTTGGAAGGCTAGAGTTAACTTGATGGCTACCACCAGCAATTCTCTTTCCCTGCATTCATTCCCAATCTCAGAATTCATTTAGTCGCATTTGATGGTTCAGCTTGGGTCAAATGTATAAGCCTGGATCAATTACTTATGATCAGGAAAACTGAATGGGTCCTCTAGCATAGAAATGGACAACCATTGTATATCTGTGTATAATATCTCAGATTAAAAAAAGAAGATATTATGTGAGCTTGCCAACTAGCTAAAGTGAATAAATGTGTGAGAGACAAGAGACCTGGGAACCCATGATACTTAGGAAGATTGGCAAGAAAGGAAACAACTGTAAGGAAGGAGTAGTTATCAGTACCAAATAGTGCAGAGATTACGTGTGATAGGAATTAAAAAATATTTGTCAGTTTCAGTGTAAGGAAATAGGCAGAAACCAGATTGCTCTGGGTTGAGAAATGAATGTCAGATAAGCATATAGTAGGAAATATGGACTGCAATTTTGAGATGCTGGGCTATGAAGGGAAGGGGGTCCTACAAAGGGTTCTGTTGGTTTCTAAAGAGCAAGAAACACAAACTTACTTATAGTTAGCTGAAAGGGATATTGATACAGCATGTGATAATCGATGGAGTCAAAACTCTGGAAATCATAAAAGGGTATTTCAATGGAAATAGTAATTTATCAAATTAATGTTAAGTTAATTAATAATATTTTGAAAATTTAAGAGAATAGTATCACATTAATATAACCAGCTAATTAATACTAGTAACATAATACTAGTAGAATTTTTAGGAGAAATTCTTAAACCCTTGGGACATACTTTAAGAATCCTAATTTTTTTAGAAGTACCCATTTGTATACAACGTACATGCTAAGTTCAAATCATTCTACTCTGTTAAAAGGAAATTCCTTAAAATGTAATTGACATCTCATAAGCTATGTATGTTGTTATTCCCACTTGATACATAGTACAACTGCCTTTTTAAAAGTGTTCTGTAACTTAAACTTTTTGCTATTGCAGTTATTCTGTTCTCCAAACTACTAAGGTTTTATTGCACTTAAAAATTCATTCATTAATCATTAGTTCCATGATTTGTGACATTATTTAGGTCTAACCTCAAATTGTGTGATAATTTTATGACTTTTAAATTACATGAAATATGTACATGCCAAGTTACAAAAAATGAAAAAATTAAAATTTGTTTTCACATATGGTTTCACTGTTATATTAAAGCAAGAGATGGCTAGGATTGCATGTTGAAGATTATAAAGAGTTATTAAAATGAAAATATTTTCTAAAAAGAGCAGTACTTTGAAAACTAAAGAAAGCAGTTTCAGGTTTGGTGAGTAAAGCATATGACAATTAATTCAGTTTGCTTGTCAAGTTGCAATAGTGTATTCTGACTGATCCTGTCAATTTCTACTTCATACATACACGATGTAAATTACTAATAGAGGAGTTACAATGAAATATTTTATAATTTATTGAAGGAGATTTTAATAGCTGTAGTATGTTTATGTAAGTATTTACTGACTGTATATTAATATTCTAACCCATATAATTTTAATAGTCAGAACTTCCCCAATTATTTGTGGAAAATATAGTAGTCTGTGGAGGAAAACCTAATATATATAGATCAGAGTTGAAAAATAAATTTGAATAGAATAAGAAGTTTTTTATTTTCTAATTTAAGACTTTAATGCTTAAGGTATTCTAAATGACTATCAACAAATTGAGATTTGCTTAAATTGTTTCTCATTCTTCGGGGGAGACTAAAATATTAGGATTTTAACTTCCAGTAACTGATGAAATAACTTACTGATGACTCTGAATTATCACAGGGAAAGATCTAGCCTTAAAAAAAAAAAAAAGAAATCTGGGGGAGGGATTATATAGGTTTAATAATAAAGAAAATTTATAATGGTCCTAGGGGACACTGTCAAATATATAAGGCAGTAAACAACCAATACAGAGGCATTTTATATATAGTTTTGTGATTAAGGACAGCCTTTGAAGCAGTCTAAATCCCAGCTTTGCTACTTCCTATCTAAGTGATTTGGGGCAAGCCATGAACCTCTCTGTGCCTGAGTTTCTACCTTTTTTCATATGGAGATTATAACAGTATCTATTGCATAGGATTATAATAGGAATTAAATGAGTTCATATATATAAAGTACTTCAAACAATGCATAGCCCATATAAAATACTACGTAAGAGTTGGCTATTATTAACATTAATATTACTTGGCCCTCATACCTGTAAATTATATCTCAATGAATGAGTTCACTGAACCAAATAAAATTTTTAAGATTTAGTAAAAGTTGAATTTTGAGTTATATAAAGTTGGCAGGACTTTGTGAATGATACAGGAAGAGTACTTTCTGACTAAATATTAATGGGAAAGTAAAAATGAACCAGGCCTGAAAAGATTGGTTCAGGTTTAAGAATAATGATCTGGTCAAAGTTTATTTTCACTTCGTTTTGATATCAAACCAGCAACTCAAACCAATCCAGCAATAGAAAGAACAACACAGATAATATAAAGAATAAGAGATGAGGATACAATGCCTCTGAAAATATGATTCTCTAATGTCTTCCTTTTCCTTCTGGAGACACAATGCCCAACGTCCATTGGCCTCAAAAATTTTTGTTGAGGGAAAAATGTGGCAAGTCAGAGTAGCCCAGAGACATGGGCTAGTTGCTTCTTAGAATATTTTAGGGAGATTGAGTTTTGCAGGCAGAAAAGCAGTACAGGGCATCTATTTATTACCATAGAATAATATCTTGATGCCTCACATTTCTTGTTTTTGCATATTATTTCTTGCTATGGGTTCTACTTTAGCTTTCCATGTAGCAGTCCTGGAGAGCTAAAGTGGCTCTGAGAGTCCAAGATGCAGGAAAAATGATGGGATTGACAAACAAAAAAGTCCATTTTAAGAGTGAATTTGGGTGGAAGGGTTCAGAAATATGTATGCCTCTTATAATTTCTTATAGAATACAACAAATTTATTGCTAGAAGAAACCTCAGGGCCTAATAAATCCATTAATTGAGGAACGTGAGCCCCATCCTTCTTGAGTAACTTACCCAAATGCACATAGACATTAACAGAACCAGGATCAGGACTCAGATCTATTGCTTCTTGGTTCAATAATGTTTATAGTTAGATGTGTTTTATCATAGTGCAACATTTTGAAACTTCTTTAGTTTCAGGTAGAATGTGTAATTATTTTTAATTAATACCAACACCCCACTTCCTTGCCATGCTCTTTCGCAGTATTTATTTTAGGTTAGAGAGCATTGTTGAGTAGTCAGACTTCCGGTGAGCCAGAGCTGGTGGACACATTCAGTCCACATTGAGTTCACAGAAGGTATATAACCCACCTCACTGGGCTTTTCCACAGAGGAAAAATCACACAGTCCTATTTTTCCCCTTTACTAACTCAGTTGTAGTGTGGATTTCTTCCCAAAGGTTCAGCCTTCTTTTTAGTACTTTTTAACATTTATTAGTTGGTTATAAGAAGAATGGCACTCCAGATTTTTATTGTTGAAGAAACAGAAAAAAAGATAAAATAAGGACTCTAACCATTATATGTTTTAAATGAGAGAGAGAGAGAGAGAGAGAGAGAGAGAGAGAGAGAGAGAGAGAGACCCTATAGTAGAAAAGTATCATTTTGAAATATGTTAAAAGATTGGTGAGATTCCAAAATTATTTTTCTGGGGTTTCTTTTGATCACATAAACTATAATTTTTTTATTGCTTTATTGTAATGTTTTCTGGCAGTGCTTATAATATGCTCGTATTTTCTTATAGTCACTGTTCTTAGGAATTTATAACTCAACTGTTACATTTTGCCTACGGCTGAAACATGATCTACAGATGTTTGGCTTAGATATAATTCTTCAAACATAACTCATTTTTACAGGCAATAATTAATATTAGATTGGATTTTCATACGTGTTTGAAATATTAAGCACTGTGTTTTTAACCTTATAAAAAATTTCGGAAACATTATAGGAGAATGAACATTTAAAAACAATGTTGCAGAATAGCAATTTCAAACACAAAGTTATTGTACTTTAAGGAGGTGCAGCTCCCATTTTTGATTTATCACGGAGTAAGATAAGAGACTTCATTCATTATGTCAAATTATTATAATCTTCCTGATGACAATTTAATAGTTGGAAATACAGGAACATAAAGAGACTGTAAAGTTATATCCTGACCTACAATTTCACCGCCTCTTCCTTTTCCTCCCTAAATTTTATAGTTAGTTCTACCTTTCTAAAATTTCTAAAATACCCCTGGAGTATTTGCCAAATTACATTCATCCCTCAATAGTTTACTTTTCTGTTGTTGAAGTCATAGTTACCTTTTAGAGAATAGCAGTGATCTTTCTATGGGCTCCTTTTTTTTTTATGGCCTTATTCTTTTTACTGTCTCTGCTCCTTGTGAAGAGAGACTGTCCAACCTTTCCATTCCATCATGATGCCCAGCAGTGGCAGACACACTGTGGCACAGATAAGGAAATGGGAGGATTGGCGCCTATGCCCATGCCCATTTGGTGCATGCGTCTTTCTCACCGCAGTCCTGCAGGGATCACTGCCAATTTAAGAGACATTTTTAAATCCAAACTTCAGCATTACTTACCACAGTCTACTCTATTTATTTCTTATGTTCATCTGTGCATCACTGTTTATTCAGGTTAATGTTTTCATCCCATTAGTTATATTTTGTCCATCAGGTTTTGTTTGTTTGTTTTATTTTTTTAATATATTTTTATTGATTTCAGAGAGGAAGGGAGGGGGGGAAGAGAGAGAGAGAGAGAGACAGAGAGAAATATCAATGATGAGAGAGAATAGTTGATTGCTGCCTCCTGCATGCCCCCCACTGGGGATCAGGCCCACAACCCGGGCATGTGCCCTTGACCCTGAATCAACCTCCTGGTTCGTAGGTCAACGCTCAACCACTGAGCCACTCCAGCCAGGCTGTTTGTTTTTTAAATCCTATCACACAGCATCTTAGTCTTGCTGCCTTTTACCTAAAAGGTGACTCTTGCTTCTCTTATCCTTCATCACCATGGAACCATATAAATAATGATATGGAAGCATCACAAGATGTATGCCAGTCACATGAAAACTCTGAACCATCATCATTCTGCGACTCCATCTTGTCACAGCTTTAATGCATTCTTTGTGTTTGTTGATTAACTTCTTTACTGAGGTTAGATAGAGAAAAGTCAGACAACCATGTAGATTGGGAATCCTTCAAAATCATGATTTCCAACCTTATTTTAATGCTCAATATGTTTCAGTTTATTATCAGTTTACTCTAGAACTGATTTCAAAGAAGGACATAAAACACACATTATCAAAATAATACAAGAAACATTTTCTTTTAACAGCATTTGGAAGCACAAATAAAATAATACAAAAAGATTGGTGAAGTGGTCATATTTAATCAAAAGATATTTAGGAATTATGTAAGTTTTGAAATAGATTTTGAATAAAATGATAAACACAAATTTCTAAGAGAGAAGTTAAGGATGGAAGATGTCTAAAATGAAGAGAGATAGGGAATGTAAAATAAAAAATTATAAGTCCCACTGAGAGCAGGGGTAATTTCTTTTTAAAATATTTTACCAAAGGCTAGTATGCAAAGTGTCCCCTCGGGAGTTTGACCCGGAAACTGGGAGTTTGATAGCTCGCTATGATGTGTACTAACCACCAGGGGGTGGCGTAGAAAGAAGAAAAGCCCTGGCCGGCAGCTGGAAGGCCCTCATTGGCCCTGATTGCTGGCCAGGCCTAGGGACCCTACTAATGCATGAATTTTGTGCACTGGGCCTCTAGTTATATATGAAATGATAAATACTTATTGCAAAAAAAAACAAAGCAAACAAAAAACAATTGAGGGAATCAATCAGGTAGACCTAGAGCAGCTTGTAGCAAATATATACCCCTGGACTACAAGGCTTGAACGGGCAGCCCATTCTTGGGTCCCCCTCCCCTTGCAAGGAGTCTGAATCTGCTTGTAATCAATTTTCCATACTTTTGCTTAAATCTTCTGGTCCGTAACTCATTCTTCAGTGTCGTGAGACACGACCCCGAGAAAAACACCTCTGCTCACCGTTCTGGTTATCAGTTAGACAGACATGAGCAGAGCCAGGATGATGGGACAGATACAGAAACTAGATGCCTAGCAAGCGGCAAAACTGAGAAGACAAGAACCTTGCCCCCCGAGAAACCTTTCCTCCCCTGGCTTATTGCTGGTCATGTGGTTTAGCTCCTCCCGCCCTGACCTTTTCCTCCCTAAAGATAACATCTAGGCCTCAGTTGTATTTCAGCTCCAGGGCCAGAAAAGCAGCAGAAGCAGGAAAGCGATGCCATGGCTACCTCAGGACCAGCTGCATTGACTATTGAACCTCTGCCCTCGTGCTGACCAATCAGTGGAGACCACAACCCTGAAAGATCACACCCTCCCCTGAGACTTCCCCTAAGATTTCCACTTACCAGAGAGAGAAATACACTCAGAGTGAAGGGCCTAGTGTGCACTCTCCCCAGGGGAGCAGGCTCACCCCATTCCCTTTCTCCTTCTTTAGGGACCCCATGAGACTTGCAACCAGGGGAGCACTGGACAGCAGCAGCTTGTCCCGAGCTGACCCCCTGAACCTGTCACCAAGGCCGCCTTTTCTCTGACTTTTCAGTGAGCCAAAGCAGCCCAGCCCAGGCTCTCCTGTTGCTTTTTCTATGTTCTTCCTTGTTTCACTGTCCTAAATATATTTTTAGCTGCAGCCAATAAATTCTTTCTTATTTTGCTATACTTTGTCTCTTGATTGAAATCTTTCCTTCAAGAAAACAAGAGCCAAGATCTCGTGGTCTCATCGGTAACACTATCAGTCATCAAAATATTTGCTAAGCACTATTGTATGTCCCAAAACAACATATCCCTAAATAAAATAGTTCATACACTGTACCAACTCATCCTTCTTAATCTGTCCCATTGCCCTGACCCTACATGTTCACATAGCACTTCTCACCATGTGATCTTTTATAAAATCTGTTGATGTGTTTCTAAAATGTACCTTCTCCACCCGAATAAAACTTCATAAAGGAAGGGGCTTTCACTTGTTGCAGCTATATCCCAAGCTTCAACTGCAATGCTTCTTACTTACCAAACATTCAATAAATATATATGGAATGAATGGATGAATAACTCTTTGATAGTGGGAAAAATGCATATCTATAAAAAGTAGCAAATTTAAGTTTTAGTTATCAGAGAGGAGATTTTTTTGCCTTTTTCATATATGAATAGGGCCTGGGTATTAAGGCATTAACAATTCTGAGGTTATCATTTCCAGGTTAGCTTGTGGGTAAGAGTGGAAGGAAGGTGTTAAATTCTTTCTGCAGCAGCCTTTGTTCACAGTGGTCTGTGAGGCTATGTGATTTCCTTTGCAGTGCTGGGTTACAGTGGGAAGCAGCAGGCTGTTTATAAGTTCTCTCTGAGGGGTGCTGTTTTGTTCAATTTTCAAACTACAGAAAAGTGTGAAAATTAGGTCACACCTCATGAACTTTAACAAAACACTCTACCCAGTTTACTAATACCCTAGTTCTTCTATTGCTATATTTCATTTTTCCTAGAAGTGGGAATTACTGGTTTTGATTTAGTATCACATCTTGAGGTAGATTTTTCCCTTTATTTTGAAGTAACTAACATGTTTTTTATTCTTGTTCCTCAGAATGGATTGGGGAGATGAATATTTCCATAATTCCTTTGACCTACATTGTTTGTTAAATTCATTTCCTGGAGACTTGGAGTTTAAGCAGATCTTCAGTGATATTGATGAAAAGATAGAACAAAATGCTGCAAGGTAAATATTGCTAATTAATTAAAACAAGTTAGTTTCATGTTTAATTTACACAAACGTTACCTAATCTAGTTTTATTGTTTTTACTGTTAGATAATTTTAGTTTTTCATTGTCATTAACTTTGCTGGAAAAAAAAATGATGAGACTTTCCTCCCTAAAATTTAATGTGATTTTTCTTATTTGATTAGTACTGTATTAAAACTATATATATATATATATATATATATATATATATATATATATATATATATATATATATATATGTGCGTGTGTGTGTGTGTGTGTGTGTGTGTGTGTGTATTGGCATTGACTTTGTTATAGGTAGAAGTGCAGTTCTTGGGATGCCACAAGGAAAACAATTTTCTGAGGTCCCTCCTGAGGATGGGGATTCATGGAAAGCTTTATTGATGATGTAAAATTAAGGGGTTCCCTTCGAAAGTCCCATCTCTGTCTGTCTTGCCATGGAAGAAGTCCAATCTTGTCTTCAGCAGGGCCAGAATGAAAGCCACTGCACAGAATTTCTGCTCCATATTAAAGTCCAGTCCAGCATCCTGCGTGCCATGTTGCTGCTTATGGCCATATGACTACTGTAGGCGAGCGCATGAACACAGGGCAAGTGCGGTTCACAGAGCAAGAGGGAGCACAAGAAGAAGAAAAAGAAACTCTTTGTCTGGGGATTTTACCCTTCCAGGATTTTGTGCACTTGCAGTAGCTCCATCCTCTCAGCCAATGATCTTCTCCCTGGCTAGTCTGAGGTGACCTTCCCTACGTCACTTCAACTTCACTGCACATGCGTCCATCACCCCTTGTGCCATGCGATTCACAGGGAATGAGCCAGTGATTCCTGGGGAGCATAAAACTATGGCTTTCTGGTGAAGCTGCCCAGATGACCATGCTAGATAGGACAATAACACCTTCAAATAGATAAAATTTATTGAATTGCTATTAGTGATTTCTTAGATTTTGCCAATATTGTTGGTCTGGATTTTTTTAATATGTTTAGAGTTAAACATTGTTCTTTGATGGCTAAGCACAAAAATTTTAAATTAAGGTATTAAAATAAAATGATAGTATAAAGCAATGGATTGCTTGAGTTGCTGAAAACAGAATGTTAAAAATAAATTATTTATATGTAATGTTTGTCATTTTAACTCTCTTTCTCACTTACTTTGGGAGGCTAGTGACTCTACAGAGAATTGTTATGCCATATCAGTCTTCATTACCTACTTCAAAAGTGTTACCAAACACTGAGGGAAGCTAGGGAAGCTAAGTAGTTTCCCATTAATACATGTACTTTGCTAGAATAGACTTTGTCTTCAAATGTATTTCTGGACTCTTGAGTCAGTTTACTTATTTGAATCTTTTTGGTCAAAGATTCTAATAATTCCCCTAATGTAGGTTATAAATATGAAGCCACAGTAAAAATTTCTATTGTAGAATGATAACATAGTATTTCCTTCTTAAAAATTTAAGGTATAGTTATATTGAATTGTCAAAGAACTGAACCAAGCAAGTGAAATGTTCCTATAATTTTTTCCTCAAGTTTTATATGAGAATGTGGTTAATTTTTATCATTATATAAATGTGCATTGATAACAAATTCAAAAGATAGCATACCCACTGAAATTAGGCTCCTACGCTTCCACAGAAACTGGGAGATACAGGAGCTATCTCCTTAGTGTTTGCATTTGGAAAAGATGGCTCCCAGGTTCTTGAGATAGTCCTGGCTTGGAAAGTTGACAAAAGTCCTATCTAGTCTTCCAAGGGATACATGTCAAAGAGATGGAAAAGTGCTTATAATTACAAGTTTCTCAGGTAAATGCTTTTAAAACAGGAATGGAGGGAAATCTTTGTTCTTATTTAAAGCAGAGAGAATTAAGTCTCTTATTTTTAACTTGTATTTGCCCTTACACTATATGTATATTTTTAATTTAAAAATTATACCCTTATATTCTATGTCACAGTTGATGAATGTAATGTTTTGTTGTTGTTAATCTTCACTCAAGGATGTTTTTTCTTTTTTTTTTTCTTTTTTTAAATATATTTTATTGATTTTTTACAGAGAGGAAGGGAGAGGGATAGAGAGTTAGAAACATCCATGGGAGAGAAGCATCCATCAGCTGCCTCCTGAACACCCCCTACTGGAGATGTGCCCGCAACCAAGGTACATGCCCTTGACCGGAATCAAACCTGGAACTCTTCAGTCCACAGGCTGATGCTAGCCACTGAGCCAAACTGGTCAGGGCTGTGTTAATATTCTTTTTTTTTTTCTTTTTTTTTATTGTTTTATTGCTTAAAGTATTACAAAGGGTATTACATATGTGTCCTTTTTTTTCCCCCCGCCCTTGACAATCCCCTGGCCTCCTCTACCTCCCAGTGTCTTATGTCCATTGGTTATGCTTATATGCATGCATACAAGTCCTTCGGTTGATCTCTTACCCCCCTCCCTCCTGCCCCCCAACCCTCCCTGGCCTTCCCGCTGCAGTTTGACAATCAGTTTGAGGCAGCTCTGCCTCTGTATCTATTATTGTTCATAAGTTTATAATGGCCTTTATTATCCATGAATGAGTGAGATCATGTGGTATTTTTCCTTCATTGACTGGTTTATTTCACTTCGCATAATGCTCTCCAGTTCTATCCATGCCGTTGCAAATGGTAAGAGTTCCTTCTTTTTTACAACAGCATAGTATTCCATCGTGTAGATGTACCACAGTTTTCTAATCCATTCATCTACTGATGGGCACTTAGGCTGTTTCCAGATCTTAGCTATGGTGAATTGTGCTGCTATGAACATATGGGTGCACATATCCTTTCTGATTGGTGTTTCTGGTTTCTTGGGATATATTCCTAGAAGTGGGATCACAGGGTCAAATGGGAGTTCCATTGATTTTTTTTTAGAGAGAGTGGGAGGGAGGAAGGGGAGGGGGAGAGAGAGATATGAGAGAGACAAATCCATTCATTGCCTTCTGCACTTGCCTCAATCAGGCCTGGGATCGAACCTGCAACCTAGGTATGTGCCCTTGGCCAAGAATCAAACCTGCAGCCTTTTGGTGCCTGGGCCAGTGCTCCAACCACTGAGCAACACCAGCCAGGGTTATGAATATAATTTTTAAATTTAGCATGTATATGACTTAACCATCTTTTAGTGTATGTTATAATCTATGCTATATATAAGTATAAAGTAGCTATATTGAACTTTAGTTGATTATATACTTAGATAATTTATATATTTATATATTACATGACAGAGTTTCTAACTCAAAGGAAATTATAAGTGAAAATAGGTTAATAAGTCACTTATATAAATTTCAGAGATGGTTATATTAAAACAAATTTTTAATATTTTTAAAAAGATAACCTTTATTCATAATAGCATTTAGATTCCCTCAAAACAAAACCAGCCACTGAACTCTGATGCTTTTGTTGTAGACTGCTTCAGTTTTATTTGCTAACCCATCTGTAGTCAATTTCCCTCCTAGTCAATAAGAAATCATATTTAGAAGTAAAACAGTGATTAAAATACTGTACTTGCATTCATAAATTGTTATGGAGGTCAAAACTCAGATGTTGGTATTAAAAAGAAAATATGACAAGGAATATAAGGATATAATTTTTAAATTAAAAATATTTTATTGTCCATATATTAAAACAAACCTTGAGCAGAACCACCTCCAGTGACCATTGATCTTTACAGCGCATAAAATAAGGCAGTAGCTGTATGTACTGTATGCTACATTTAGAATCAAGTCTATTTTTCATCAAATTCAATTATGTTTTTATTATACTCTAGAGAATAAACATAATAGTATAGGGTATATATATTTTTAAAAATAAAATACTGAATAATAACTATAGTGCAGAAGAGCGTAAATCACTTATGCACTCATTTATTGCCTTCTAACAGAATAGCTTTTAGAAAATTGTATGTCATGACGAATCAGTTATGCCACACTTACAATGCAGTAGTTGAATTACCTTTGGCATTTTTTTATTTGAACAGTTCTATTTATCTCTCAATGGTGTACATTGAATAAGAAATGTACATCTCCATGATATGGGTTTTCCCAATACTTTTTAAAGAAAAAAAATCATCGGTAATTCATTTTTAAATATGGTATTTTTATTTCCGCTTTAATTTTTAAAGTTGTATTTCTAACAGTCACCTTGAATTCTAAGTGCGAATTCCTTCCTTTCTTCTTAATGTCATCAGGTTTTATGAGCCACAGGGTCTGTGCTTCCCCAAAGCAGCGATTCACCAGAATGGACCAGGGTGCCCTAAGGTCACTGAACCTTCACCTGCCCTTTAAGAGGCTGTCATTCTCTCAGATCGTTTTCACTTTTACATCCTTGGTTCTATTCAAGTCAGAGCTAGGTGGCTCTTAGGTCTGACCGTGGAAATCAGTGAGAGTGAATTATTTACTTTCAACACAGATCAAATTTGGGGAAAAGAGGCTAAATAACTGACCAAAGAGGAATATATGAATGTTGTACCCACAGACTCAGTGAGTTCAGTAACTGAAAAGTGCAAACACAGTGAAATATTTTTTTAACCAAAGGACTTGTATGTATGCATATAAACATAACCAATGGACATAGACACTAGGGGGGTGAGGGCATGAGGGGGAGAGGGGGGATATAGGGGGGTAAGGACACATATGTAATACCTTAATAAAGAAAAAATTAATTAATTAAAAAACTGGAAAAAAATTTTTTAAGGTGAATGGACCTTATTAGTTTAACAAGATATTGGGGTATAGAAGTTCTCTTGGACTCACAAGTGACATAGGACAATTTTTCTCTTCTTAATGTGCAGTTGAACAGATAAAATTGTATCATTAAAAGTTTATGTTACTTTCTATTTTATAATTATAGACAATCTGTGTGAACCTCACAGGACATCAGTTTTGCTGGTCCTGGTACAAGATTACTTTTTTTTTATGTAAAGAAAAAAATAAATGCTGCCATTGATAATATTTGTCTGAATCCAGGAGCTCTGTTGTGGGAGTGGGGTGGAGGTGGTATTAACTTTTTGTGACAGAATATTGGATACATGGCTTCTATAAATTTAACCACGCTTATTCATAGAAGATACCTATTCTATAGATTTCACTTACTTCTCACATAATACTTCAATGTTTGTACTTATATACGAAAATTTTCTTTAGACTTTCCACATGATGGCATAAAGGTCTAAAAGTAACCAAAACAAATCTTCAAATATGCTATCAACTTTGGATTTGTCATGGCATAACCACAAATCTGCCAGTGGACACACACACACATTAATATATTTTATGACCAAAGAAAATTATGTTAAGGAGATATATCCACGCTGTTCCTTGAAGCTGTAGTACATCCTTTTTCTTTGCTGTGGAGTATTCCATTCTACAGTTTTGTTGTTTCAAGTCTGGGGCTCTTCTAAAAAATCTATTTTAATGTTTAAATTTCTCATGCTATAAAAATAATCTTTAATCTCTGACATGATACTGCTACCCTGATTCTAAAAATAAAAATTTGAACTTTCCATGAAAGCACCCATATGTTTTCCAAAACATTTAGATAAATTTCTCATAATTTTTGCCAGTGAAACATTTTTTTCCTTTTAACTATTTTGTGACTGAATAATAAAGACTGTGTGGTTTAAATCATGAAGTGTTTTATAAAAAGCTTAAGTTTCAAGATTTTATGTCTCTTCTCTTTTTCTATTTCTCTCCTTATCCTCAACTGCACCAGCCTGATATTAATAGGCTCTTGTGCTAATGTTGTTTTTAAATATGTTTGTTTAATTGTAGGACATCTCAATCCTTTGGCAGTATGATGGTGCATATATACATACACACATATATACATGCACATATACATACACATACATGTGAGCATAAATGTAGCTGTGAGCATAAAAAAATTCTTATTTTTTATTATCCAAATAAATATAGTTTTAAGGTGACATGGCAGTAAGATTAAATATTCAGCACTGAATTTTCAGGGGTCAGGGTATTCGAACTACAGTGATTCAATTAATTCTCTTAAAACATTAAGACCATTGCATATAATCTTTTTTTTTTTTTACAAGGAGAAGCCTTTTCTTTACCTCCCACAGGTACTTTTAGTGGCTTCCTCCTCTGCATTCCCTTAACACGTTATACATAACTCTTATCAAGTCTTACTGTATTACAGTTATTTATTTACATGTCTCTCTCACCAGACAGAATTCCTTTAGGGATGGGACCATGTCTTATTCATGTTTTCCTCTCTAGATTACAGTGCCTAACACATAGTCACCGTTTAGTTAATGTTTGTCAAATATGCCTTCATTCAGTAAGTAATTTTTATATTTAAGGAACCTAGGTGTGAACACTGAATGAGAACATTACCACAGGTCCCTTTTTAAAAAGCATACTGCATATTGCATTTAAAAATGTTTTATAAATTGATTACATACAGCCACTCAGTAATGCATCCACTTGCACACCTCATTAACTTGGATAATTCTGAGTCATTATAATTAAGAACTTTGGGGTTCAAATTTATTAAGAAATGTTGAGACATGAAAAGGCATATAAAGTACTATAATAAACATTCATACACCCACTATTCAGTTTAAGGACTAAAACATTACCAGTACTGCTAAAGCTCTTTGTGTACCTCTAACCAATCTCATTCCACTTCCATCCCCACCCTGGATTTGGTGATGTTGGTCATTCCAACACATTGCCCTACACTTTTACCACCTATACTTGTAATCCTGAATACTGTGTAGCACTTATGTCATAGTTTCAATCTATTATATGGATAGTATCACAATGTGGTATTCATTGGTACCATTTTCCCCTTGACATTTTATTTGTTAGATTCAGCCATGTTGATAACAGTATTTCTACTATTCTATGGTTCTATTCTGATGAATTAATATAATTCACCATTCTCCTGTTGATGGATATCTAGGATATTTTCAGTGGCTTAAATATTACAAATAATGTTAAAAAGATGCTTTAAAACGTCTTCGTGTGAATGTCCTGGGTGCAAATTTGGAGATTTAAACTATTAAAGGAAGAGATTCTACTTCTGTTTTAGACTTTTTACATTTTTGGCCTAATGCTTGGGAACTAACAATAAACATGCTAATTAGATTTATATTTGTGTGGTTAATTTCTCATGACTCACCTTGCTTCTAAAGAAAACTTGAAGCAACTTACAGTTAAATAGAAAACACTTAAAATAAAGTCAAGTACCATGTTTTTTGGAAAACCTAGAGTAAAATCTGTATCCTCTAAGTCTAAGGTATGTAGACCTCCTCCCACGCAAGATTACTATCCCCATATTACTGTCATACATAAAAATATTACTACTGTATAAAAAATGTTACCTCTTAGATGTTGAAAATTAATTTTATAAAATTCTTTATTGTTTAAAGTATTATATATGTCTCCTTTTTCCCCCAGCACATGCCCTCACCCTGCTACTGTCTGTGTCCATTGGTTATGCTCATATGCATGTATACAAGTAGTACTTTGGTTGATCTCTTACCCCCCCACCCCCCGACACACACCTTCCCTCTGAGGTTTGAAGGTCTGTTTGATGGTACTCTGTCTCTGGATCTATTTTTGTTCATCAGTTTATGTTGTTCATTATATGCCACAAATGAGAGAGACATGTGATATTTATCTTTCTCCAGCTGGCTTATTTTGCTTAGCATAATGCTCTCCAGGTCCATCCATGCTGTTGCAAATGGTAAGAGTTCTTTCTTTTTTACAGCAGTGTAGTATTCATTTTGTAAGTGTACCACAGCTTTTTAATCCTCTCATCTGCTGATGGGCACTTAGGCTGTTTCCAAATCTTAGCTATTATAAATTGTGCTGCTATGAACATAGGGGTGCATATATCCTTTCTGATTGGTGTTTCTGGTTTTTGGGATATAATCCTAGAAGTGGGGTTACTGGGTCAAATGGGAGTTCCATTTTTAACTTTTTGAGGAAACTCCATGCTGTTTTCCACAGTGGCTGCATCAGTGTGCATTCCCACCAGCAGTGCACAAGGATTCCTTTTACTCCATATCCTCGCCAGCACATGTCATTTGTTGATTTGTTGATGATAGCCATTCTGACAGGTGTGAGATGGTACCTCATTATTGTTTTGATTTGCATCTTTCGGATGATTAGTGACTTTGAGCATGTTTTCATATGTCTCTTGGCCTTCTGTATGTCCTCTTTCAAAAAGTGTCTATTTAGGTCCTTTACCCATTTTTTGATTGGATTGTTTATATTCCTTTTGTTAAGATGTACGAGTTCCCTATAAATTTTGAAGATTAGACCCTTATCGGATATAACATTGGCAAAGATGTTCTCCCATGCAGTGGGCTTTCTTGTTTTGTTGATGGTTTCTTTTGCTGTGCAGAAGCTTTTTATTTTGTTATAATCCCATTTGTTTATTTTCTCCTTAATTTCCATTGCCCTAGCAGCTGTATCAGTAAAGATATTGCTATGCCAAATGTCTGCTATTTTGCTGCCTATGGCTTTTCTAAGATTTTTATAGTTTCCCGTCTTTAATTTAAGTCCTTTATCCATTTTGAGTTTATTTTTGTGTATGATGTAAGTTGGTGATCTAGTTTCATTTTTTTTGCATGTATCTGTCCAATTTTCCCAACACCATTTATTGAAAAGACATGTTAAAATCCTCAACAAAATTCTAGCAAATTGGATCCATTAGAAAGATTGTACGCCATAACTGGTTTGGCTCAGTGGATAGAGTGTTGGCCTGTGGACTGAAAGGTCCCAGGTTCAATTCCGGTCAAGGGCATGTATTTTGGTTGCGGGCACATCCCCAGTAGGGGGGGTGGAGGAGGCAGCTGATAGATGTTTCTCTCTCATCGATGTTTCTAACTCTCTATCCCTCTCCCTTCCTCTCTGTAAAGTATCAAAAATATTTAAAAAAGAAAAAGAAAGTTCGTACACTATGACCAAGTGGGATTTATTCTGGGGATGCAAGTATGGTATATTATTGGCAAATCAATAAACATGATACATCACATAAACAAATTGAGAAAAAAATCACATAACCATTTCAATTGATGCAGAAAAAGCATTTGACAAAATCCAATACCTTTTTTTGATTAAAAAAAAACTCTCAGCAAAGTGGGAATAGAGGGATCATACCTCAACATAATAAAAGCCTATATGGGATAAACCAAGATGGCGACATAGGTAAACACCGCAAAGTGCTGCCTCCCACAACAACTTCAAAAATACAACGAAAAGACAAAAAGGACATCATCCAGAACCACAGGAAGGCTGGCTGAGTGGAAATTCTACAACTAGAAGGAAAGAGAAAAGCACACTGAGATTCAGAGGAGGCGCGGAAGTAAAGTGCAGAGGTACGGAGGCTCAAGCGTGGAAAGGGGCTGGCAACTGAGGACGCGGCTGTCTTTTTGAATCAAGAGGGAGGCACAAGCTCCCGACTGCTCTGAACTCCAGTTCCGGGAAGTCTCTGGGGACCCAGGACTCATACGAGGAGAAACTGGACTGTCTGGCAGCGGCCAGAACTCAGAGGCTTTCCCTCAGAGGTGCTTGCAGCAATTACAGGGACACTGAGACACGTGGCCCCTTAGGGCAGGGCTGAGGATCAGCCATAGCTGTTTGCTCCTCCCTGTTGATTCCCTGAGACCCCGCCCCACCTAGACTGTGGCAGAGGCTTTTGCATATGAATGCCCTGGCCCTTTGCAATCTGAAAATTACCTAACAAATTACAGCTGGGCCAGACAGACCCAGAACTTCCAAGAGAAGGCCTAAGGCCCCACTGCAGCTTGCATTGCTTCACAGCTTGGGCTCATCTGGGCACCTCCAAACCCCCAAAAAAGGAAGGGGAATCTGCAGATCTCTTTGTAGCTCCTGCTGGGTAGCCTCGGGAAGAGGCTAAATTAGCACCTCCTTAGATCCAAGAGCCAGTTTACTCAGTGGTCAGAGTGGGACCATCCAGATTACAACTCCTCAGATCCATAAGACACACGCTTGAAGCAAGTCTTGCCCCAGAAGTTCTCCCACTGCACACACAGCTGATTCTCACAGCCACTTGGCCTAGAGGTCAATTCCTCCCAGTGATAACTACAACCATCAAGGCTTAACTGCAAGAAGACTACAACAAAACTTTGCACAAACCCTAAAAAGGGGTGCACCAAGAGTGTCCACCTCAGGTAATTGGGGAGGCTGAGCCACTGGTCCCTATAGGACACCTAGCACACAAAGCCACTCTACCAACACAGGAAGCATAAAAAATGCGAAGACAAAGAAATAGGTCACAAATGACAGAAATGAAGGAAAGCAAATGACTGGATATAGAGTTCAAAACCACGGTTATAAGGTTTTTCAAGAATTTTATGGAAACTGCTGATAAATTTAGTGAGACCCTGGAGGATATGAAAAAAGGCCAACTAGAAATTAAGCATACACTGACTGAAATAAAGAATAATATACAGAGATCCAACAGCAGACAAGAGGATCTCAAGAATCAAGTCAAAGATTTGAAATACGAAGAAACAAAAAATACCCAACTGGAAAAGCAAAAAGAAAAAAGAATCCAAAAATATGAAGATAGTGTAAGGAGCCTCTGGGACAACTTCAGGCGTACCAACATCTGAATTATAGGGGTGCCAGAAGAAGAGAGAGGGCAAGATATTGAAAACCTATTTGAAGAAATAATGACAGAAAACTTCCCTTACCTGGTGAAAGAAATAGACTTACAGGTCCAGGAAGCACATAGAACCCCAAACAAAAGGAATCCAAAGAGGACCACACCAAGACACATCATAATTAAATTGCCAAGAGCAAAAGACAAAGAGAGAATCTTAAAAGCAGCAAGAGAAAACAAGTCAGTTACCTACAAGGCAGTACCCATATGACTGTTAGCTGATTTCTCAACAGAAGCTATGCAGGCCAGAACAGAGTGGCAAGAAATATTCAAAATGATGAATAGCAGGAACCTACAACCAAGATTACTTTATCCAGCAAAGCTATCATTCAGAATTGAAGGTCAGATAAAGAGCTTCACAGATAAGAAAAAGCTAAAGGAGTTCATCACCACCAAACCAGCATTATATGAAATGCTGAAAGGTATTCTTTAAGAAGAGGAAGAAGAAAAAGGGAAAGATAAAAATTATGAACAGCAAATGCATATCTATCAACAAGTGAATCTAAAAATCAAGTGAATAAAAAATCTGATGAACAGAGTAAACTGGTGAATATAATAGAACCAGGGGCATGGAAAGGGAGTGGACTGACAATTCTTGGGGGGAAAGGGGTGTGGGGGTGCAGGAAGAGACTGGACAAAAATCGTACACCTATGGATGAGGACAGTGGGAGGGGTAAGGGCAAAGGGTAGGGTGGGAACTGGGTGGAGGAGAGCTATGGGGGGGGGGGAGAGGAACAACTGTAACAATCTGAACAATAAAGATTTAATTTTAAAAAAATAAATAAAAGCCTGTATGACACACCTACAGCCAACATCATACTCAATGAGCAAAAATTAAAACCATTTCCCCTAAGAACAGGAATAAGACATGGATGCCCACTTTCACCATTTCTGTTTGGCATAGTACTAGAAGTACTAACCATAGTGATCAGACAAGAAGAAGAAATAAAAGGCATCCAAATTGGAAAAGAAGAAGTAAAACTGTCATTGTTCGCAGATGACATGATATTGTACATAGAAAACCCCAAAGACTCCATCCAAAAGCGACTCGACTTAGTAAATGCATTTGGCAATGTAGCAGGATACAAAATGAACCCAGAAATCTATAGCCTTTTTATACACCAATACTGAACTCACAGAAAGAGAAACTAAAAAAACAATCCCATTTACCATTGCAACAAAAAAATTAAGATACCTAGGAATAAACTTATCTAAGGAGGTAAAAGACCTGTACTCAGAAAACTACAGGACATTGAAAACAAAGATAGAAGAAGACATAAACAAATGGAAGAATATACCGTGTTCATGCATTGGTAAACTCAACATCATTAAAATGTTCATACTACCCAAAGCAATCTATATTAAAATGCAATCCCCATTAAAATACCAATGGTAATTTCACAGACCTAGAAAAAACTCTCAAAAATTCATACGGAATAAAAAAAAAAAAAAAAAAAACAAAAAAAACAAAAAAAAAAGATCCCGAAGAGCTGCAGCAATCCTGAGAAAGAACAAAGTTGGAGTGATCTCAATACCAGATACCAAGCTATATTACAAATACACTGTTCTCAAAACTGCTTGGTTTGGGCACAGACATATAGATCAATGGAACAGAACAGAGAACTCAGAAATCGGCCCAAGCCACTACGCTCAATTAATTTTTAATTTAATTTTTACCTCAATTAAGGAAGATAAATTGTCAGATTACATACAAAACATTCATTTTAAATTTTGAAAATATTTCTTTTGTATAATAATCAGGCAATAAATCTTTAGACTTCAAACAATTGCACTTTGAAAATAAGACCGTGGTGAATGGCAGAATGACAAGATGGTTAGCCAACTAAAAAAAAAAAAAAAAAAAAAAAAAAAATCAGGTGCAGATGCGTTCTGACATTTTGAAGTTTGTGACAAAATACTTTTAAAAGACAGCTCAACTGTCTTAGTGTCTATCAATGAGGGAGGTCCTCTGAAATGCAACTGCTCGGTCTCTGTATCAGTGCTTGGACAAATTACTAAAATGTCTAGCCCTCTATAGGCTTTACTGTATATATAAATTGTACTTACTGGCCTCTACCCAGAGTCAGAGGTTAGAGATTAGCCCAAGAGCTGAGTCCTTATTGAAACAGATGTGTTAGGTAGACCAACACATACCATTTTGTGTTCCTTCAATACCATTTTCTCTGAGCTCATTTCAATTCACATTGCTGTGATCTTTTGGAATTCATTGAATGTGACACATGAGGATGCTATAATAAAGACTTTGATAAAGGGTTTCTAGAGTCAAGGTGCATGTTTAGGGCATTGTGTTTCTTAGTCCATAGAAGTTGTTATGAGAGTTAAGAAAATATATTCCGATCTCAAGTCAGACTTAGAACTGGCATCCCTGAATAAGGCTGTTTCACGAGGAAATTGAGTACCCTGTGGTCAAAGGAAGTGCTGTTTTTCTTGTAAGTTCTTTGTTTTCATGAAAAGGCTCTCTGGATCACAGAGTGTATTTGTTTCAAGATAATTCAATTTAAAGTCACTCATGCTCAGAAGTCTTCTGAAAAGCCTTCCTTCAAGTTTTATAGTGAATGTTTTATAGGTAACACATACCTGATGAATTTTGAAAAGTCATTCATATGCCATCAATTTTAATAATCAGAGCTGGGTTTCCAAAGCCTACATGGTTCTGTCATATGGCATCTGTAATTAATAACAATGCTATTTTAAAAACAGTAAGAATATTTTAATAATAAATCTTTCTTAACACTATTAAGAGGCAAATGCTTAGCTGTAAATTATGGGTTGAGGAGATTCAGCTTCAAATGAATTTTCCTTTTTTTTTTTTTTTTTTTTAAGCTTTCTTGCAGTTTAGATATGCTGCCATCAGGTGGTAGTAATATGTCACATCCATGTGGCTCCACAGATGACATTCTGCTTAAGGTCACCAGTTGAACCCACAAAGATTTATAATCATGAATGTACAGATTTTTATATAAAAAATAAAATAACATAGTATATCTATTTCATATCAGAGCTAAGGATACTTTGAATGAAACTTTAAAAACTGGTATACATTGGAAGGTTCAATTGGATACATTTTCTCTGTTCCTAGTTTGCTTGTTTATTTAATGAAGATTTAGAAAACTTAGAAAAATAAAATTAAAAGCACCAAATTTTATAATTCAAAGATAATTGCTTTAAACTGTTGTTTCATTTCCTTGTAGTCTTTTTTAATTTGCAATATTCAGTATGTTTTTGTTTTTTGGAGTAGAGTTCAATGGCAGGAAGAGGTACTTAGCTATCGTAAGAGTGTATATACAGCATATATATTTTCCAACTTTTAAAATGACAAGCTCATGGTATCTGCTTTGTGACCTCTTAATATTTCATTTATTGAAGTTTTCCATAATTTTATGTGGTCATTGCCTATTAGTAGACTATGTACGTTTCTGGTCTTCAGCCATCAAGAGTATTTTGTCTCTGCCTTTTATCCACTGCCTATCAAGAAGACCATTATTTCATTGTATCTATACTTCATATTTGTTTTAACACAAAAGAATTTCTGATTTATCTCTGAGCAGCTAAATATCTTGTATTTCCTCTATTGCATTTGAAATGAAACTTCCAGAAAATTTGAACTTTCAGTTTCAATTATGATTGAAAATATATAGTCTCTTTGTTATTATTTCATATCATATGAATGTTTTATAATTTTATAAATTGTATGTGATCAGGTACCACATATAAACATTTCAGGGCCTGTGATATTATGAGATGAAGCTATTACCTACTTTCTACCAAAATAATTTTTTCTTTTCTTTTTTATAGCATAGAGCATTGCATTAAAGAAATACAGTCCGAAGTCAACAAACAGTGTCCAGATGTGCAGTTGCAGACAACAGCTGACTGTTTTGAATGGTTAAATCACTATAATCATAATTCATCCAAGTCACCTTCTATTCCCCATGGAGATTTGATAAAATTTCTCAAAACACTGGTAAAAAAAATATATATATATATATATCTTTGCTTTATAGTGGAGTGGGATGGGTGAACAAGGAATACAATTTATTCAATTTCTATTTGTAAATAATATTTATTTTAGTGACCATATTAGCTTGGCATTTCTAGGGATTGGAGCTTATGTTTTGTTTTGTTATTGTATCCCCAATGTAATCTAGTGAACTATTTGGGGGTTTTTTTCTATGATTTTTATCAATAAAATGAAGTTTTATATAAGTGGAGATTAAACAAAACTCTTGGTTGATTTATAATGTAACGTATACCACAAAGTATATATCTACCACATTTGTTTACCAGAAAAGTTTATATTTATTACATTTTGTGTTCCTTCAATACAATTTTCTCTGAGCTCATTATTAAGCATAATCAGATCACAATTGATTGCATCTATTAAGTAGCCTTGTCTTATCATTCCCTTCATCCTTAACCTGCAGGTATGCCCAGTTATTTTCAATCAAGGCAGCAATTTATATGAAGCCACCGTTAATTGGTAGAGAATTATTACATTGGTAATTTCTTGATACTGACAACCCTCTATGTTAAATAAGATTTTGTAGTCTTCAATAAAAACATTTATTTTATGACTCCTGTATCCACAAAGGTGGTTAGCTTGCAAAAACTATTTCCCAAGAAACAGCACAAGTGTTAGAAAGCAGTATTTCCATAGCTATGGTTTTGATTTAATTTAGGGAAAAAAGGGGGCACCGTTTTTGTCTAAACATCAAACATTGACTAAGGCAGATGTGGAAAATATCTTGAGGTTGTAGATGGCTTAGGATGATAGAATCAGATGAAAATAGTTTTTGGCTGTTGTTATTATTGCAGATGTCTCTTTAATGTTTAACAAGTAATAAATGAAAGAGAAAGGAAGACTATGTGCCCTGAAGCCTTATTCTTTTAAGAAAATCCTCTCACCCATTATCTCTTGAAGGTGGAGCCTTGAAGAATAAATATGGATATAGTTATTCCTTTAATTTCTATTAAGAGGCATGTGTATTGAATTTCATTAATATTGATGTAATAATGCTTTCTCATTTAATTAAAAGCAAAAGCTTTTAATTATCTTTTAATCTGTCACACATAAGTCATTCTGTATTCACTGCAGGGCAAAAGCTGCCTTAGTTTTGCTCAAATTCATTAGACTGATAGACTTATTTGAGATCTAGGTTTTTTTCACATAATTGATCATGTTATTTTGAGGGAAGAGCACATTATTAAAACAGATCCAGATTAAAATGACCTTATTATCAAGTTTTTACTTGATAAAGTTGTCCATCATTTGTCCAGCATTTTTCATACAAATATTTTTTTCATAGAAAATTTTCTATTTATTACTTATCTAGCTGTTTAAATAAGAAACAGAGGTCCTCATTTATAGCAATTATCCTGAAGTTATTTTCAAAATGTAGGCAATCATACTAAATACATATTTTAAACCTCTGTAATCTATTATACTTGATCAAATATTTACAGTTATTTACCACCCTCTATTTTAAATGAGAAACCCAAGATTGCAGCACTAATATGATTCACTTGCTTTATAGAATTTACTAAAATACTGATGTCCTGGACTCTAAGGACATTTCTTTTCCATAAGTATCAAAAGAACTCAATCCATGGAGAAGAAAGAGAAGGTGCCAAAAGGCCAATACACTTTATGGCTCCATAGAGTGTAGTAGGTTGAATGGGGACAAGGAGAACAAAGCTGGGGATTCATGCTGGATTCTACACTTTATTGTATGTGATGTTTAGAAAGTCACTTAACATGCACTTCAGTGTCCTTATCTGTAGATTGGGATTTTAAATATCTATGCTACATTTCCATAATGAATAAGATAGAGACTGTATAGAAAAGTGCTTTTAAAATGTTTGTTTTTATTGATTTCGAGAAGAAGAAGGGAGAGGGAGAGAGAGATAGAAACATCAATGATGAGAGAGAATCATCGGTTTGCTTCTTCCTGCACACCCACTACTGGGAATTGAGCCAGCAACCCCGGCATGTACCCTGACCAGGAATCCAACTGTGACCTCTTGGTTCAAGGGTCAACACTCAATTACTGAGCAACACTGGCCAGGCGAAAAAGTGCTTTTTATATAATAAAATACAGTATTAAATCAGACATTACAGTGCTTACAATGACTGAAAGCACATTCCTGGAATTTGTCCAGGAGTTGTAATCTGTGGTATCTTTGTCAATAAAAATTTCAAAAACTTCCTGATCTTATGCCATTTGAACCTTGCTTCCATTTTTCTTGCATTCGGCTTGTTGCTACCTAGAGAATATAAGCTAATTTCAGTATTAACTGAAATACACATAATTAGGGAAGTCATCATGTAAAGGGAATGTGTACATGTAAAATTTAAAGTCCAGAAAGAAAGTAATTTTTTTTTGTCCCTTTACTTTTCATAATTACACCTACCATTGTTTTCTCTCAGCATGAAAAGTATAATGAAATTCTCTCATAGCATCTTTTGGGGAATGATTCTGAGAGTATTGTTTCCCTATTTTGACTTAGTTATTTCTTTGGAGAGAATTGAAATTTTCTCAGATTAATTTCCAAAGTAAAATCTTTCTTGACATGGCTCTCACAAAGGAATTTAAATGAAAGTTAAAGTCTTTAAATGTGTTAAATTTTATTTCTCAGGATGGCAGCTATTAGTAACCCCTGGGCACATGCTATATTTAAAGGTCTCCATTTTTATATTCATTTGGAGTTTTATAATAAGTATACTCATTCAGGCATGAAAATTATCCACCAGCAACTAATTAGGGTGCGATCTTGAGTTTTATTTTAGGAATACACTTCAATTGATATTTTACTATAGGTTTTTTAGAATTTTCAAGCTGCGGTTTTTATACTGCCTACATTATATCAGTGGTGGATAACAATGAAGGCTAAAATCTATATGTCTAGAAATCTAATTGAAAATATAGTTCATCCTCTGGGCTTTGCAAATTTAAACAATTCATAAAGCTAACACTCTAAAATGTCTGACCTGATTAAATGTCAAATGCAAAAATAAAAAAAAGCCCACCTTGAAGAGCATCAGAGTATTAATTCTAATTTGAAATGAATTATCAAATTTTATATGACTGTAGAAATCTTTTTTCCTGCTACTCCTTTAATTAATCACATTTCTAACATTATAATTTCCTTCCATTAGCAAGATTTGTTGAAGAATGAACAAAATCAAGAAGAAATGATATTGGATTTACTTTGGGACCTCTCCTGTCAGAGCAGCATTTCACTTCCATCAATTCTAAGTTGGACATCTTTCCACTTCCTCTCTAGGACTTCTCTTCATTCTGTTGAAGATCATTCCTCTATGGATGTAAAGTCTATATGGGATGATATCAGATTACATCTTCGACGCTTCTTAGTGGGCAAATTACAAAGCCATAATGAAATAAACCATTTGCAGCAGAAAATTCTGTTGAAAAATCAGTGCATACGACAACTCTTGTTTCTTTATCCAGAATCAGAAGTTATAGTCAAGTATCAAAATATACAGAATAAACTTCTGCAGAACTGCTTTCCTTCTTATAGCAGGGAATCAAATTTAGATGTAATGGTTCATGGATACCAAAGTACAATGCTTAGGTTATATTCAATGATAGAAGAGGATTTTAACACACTGCATGAAATTTTAGCTCCATCCTCAACAGTGAAATTCATTAAAGAAACCTACCTGGATACTGTTACAGAAGAAATGTCAAAATTTCTTGCAAATTTTTGTGAGCTGCAGTTCAAAGAAAGTGCTGCCCGAGTGACTAAGACAAGCAAGAGTTCCAGCAGGCATAGAGGAGCAGTGCATGCTTTGGGTTAGTGATTTTTAAAAATTTCTGTTTGTCTTAAGGCTTTTGATATCTTTAATTTTCTAGCATTTTTCTATTTAGTTAAACCTAATTGAAAACTTGAAAATAAATAAGAAAATAAATATTATGAAATTTATTTACACATTTTTCATATGCATTTCCTTTTCTGTAAGTATAGTAATAGAAGTGTTTTCTTTCCTGTTATTTAAATTATTAAAACTAATGGAAATGTAAGACAAAAATATTGCCAATAGGAACTTTGATTTTTTGATTGCATAAATTTTTCAATGAAACTGTGTGTCTGTGTGTATATATACAGTGCATATACATATAAACACACACATATATCTATATAATGGAAAAGTATTATTTTTAATCCATTGTATCTTCCAAAGCCGAAGTATTATTACATAAAAAGAATTATTGAAAATTTGTTGAAATTGGCATTATTTAGAACTGGAGGTTTAAGATTATAATATTTCAGTCAGTCAATTCCAATAAAGAGCTATTATGAAATACTAATTATAAAATTATATATAATTGGTTACAGAGGCATAGCAATTTAACTACAGCTGATTTTAAAAGTTCCTTTAATATTGCTATAAAATATATACAAATAAAAGATGATTTGAAAATCCCTAATTTTATTCAAAATAGAGACAAAGGAAAGAAACTGTTGTGATGCAGTTAACTCTTTCCTGTCATCATTTAAATTTCCCACCAGTGGAGAAAAATCAAGGTAAAAAACATAATTATTTTGAAAATTATGATTAGACATGCTTTTACGTAAAACTCAGGTATATTTCTAAATAGGTTTATAAACTATATTTTTTAAGTATTTGAAAATTATCATTTGCTGAATTGCTATTTTTGACTTCGTGATCACTTTATACAAATTTATATAGCTCACTATATTTTTGCTTATCTTCCTTAATAAAATGCAAGAGTACCAAATTACTTACTCTGCTATATGAATTTTCAAATAATTGAATGTTTTCTCTTGAAATTTTCTGTTTTCCTCCAGAAGTTGTAACACATCACAAAGTAGAGCTGCGTCAGCCAATTGTAGGTGATGTCAGAACATAAAATAGGTTAATTCAGTAACAGTACAATTTTACTCAAAGCAAATAGATTTTCATTTTAATTGTTAACACAAATTTTAAAAGCACTACATGAGTGTACTTATTTTCTAAATTTCTTATATTCTCTAAAAGAATTTCTGCTTTCTTATAACGTGTTTTCAATGTGAAAGTTTTTTATGTGCTAAAAATAGTTTATAACAGAAGAAAAGATCCATATGGTTGAAAATATGTGTAAGTTACTTGGTGTCTTTAAGGCTGATATTAAGGTGTTTGCCCGTTTGTGAGAGAAAACTATGTATGTCGGCTTTAATAACAAAATTTGAAACATTTTCCACAAGTCCAGGTGCACTGATCTTTCTCAAACTCCTTTATCTGAACTTTGGTATAAATCACTTGTTACATGAATGCGTTCCATATGTCAGGCACTGTGCTAAGTACATTACATTCCTTATTATCCTAATTTCATAAACAAGGAAAGCAGCTTAGATTAGCTTGCCTTGGGTCATGTTGTACAGAGGCAGAATTCATATGGAGATCTTTATGTCTCTAAGACCTATGCTATCAACCACTATACTATTGGACCTTTTCTGAAAGTGTATAGCTAAATGCTTGTCATTTGTAAGAGAAATTTTAAACAGTACTGTTTGGGTGGGCTCCCTGAAAATTCAGTTCAGCTCTGTGAGGCCGTTACCATAAGCCAGCCATTGAGCAGCTACCAGGTCTAAAGTTCTGAGCTAGACATGTTAAGGGAAAGAAAACCAGATGAGTAATTGCCGCTAATGCTGTATATACTGCTAACCCAGCTCCAAATTGATCAACATTACTAATATTTGACCCAGTGACCAAATTTTATTTATTAAGGAAATACAGTTTAAAATGAGTAAAATGATAACAATTTATTCATATTTATTAATAAAACTTATGATAATTTATTTTAAATAAAATCTAGATTGGTTTGAATAGGTTGTATGTTATATTATCTTTAATATATGATTACTAGAGATCCAGTGCACAAAATTCGTGCACTCTGGGCCGGGGGGGTGGGTGGGTTGTTCGTCAGCCCAACCTGTACCCTCTCACAGTCCAGGAGCCCTGCAATCGATTGCCCCAAAGAGGTAAGCCCTGCCCACCCGGCTGGGGCTCCAGGATGGATAACCCCTGCAGTGGGAGGCCCCACCCACCCGCTACAGCCCATCTGTCAGTGGCCTGGGCCTCCCTCTTTGGGGTGATCATTGAGCTCCCCAATTGATCAATCGCTCTGCCAACCAGTGGCCTGGGCCTCCCTCTGCAGGGCGCTCATGAGGCAGTGGCACACACCCTCCTCCACCAATTGCATCGCACCCACCTTGGCTAGCCGGGCACCAGTGCATGTCATAGCATGGTGGTCCAGAAGGTCATCTGGATGGTCATTCTGCTGTTCAGTCGTTCGGTTGATTTGCATATTACACTTTTATTATTATAGATATCTTTATGCTCACCAAGTCCTTGATATTTTTTCTGAAACTAAAGAAAGACATTCCTTAAGCAACAATAGCTAACATTAATTGGGTCAGACATTGATGTACATTATCATATTTAACCTTTCATTATCTCAACTACCCAACAGGCTAGGTACCATTGTTTATTATTTATATTGGATAGTGAGAAAACTAAGGCATGGAAATATTAAGTAATTTACTCAAGGTTCCCAAGTGAAGCTAGGATTCAGACTCAGGTCTGTCTTACTCCAGAGACCTTACTCTATGACAGTGTTCTACTGCCTAAAAAAACAGGACGGAAATAGCGCATTCCATTAAAAACACTCTTCTGTGTGCTAACTCTACTTTAGGGTCATCTTTGTTTTACTTTTATCTAAACTATCCTACACTCTTCTCATTTGAAAACTACATAATGCCAATTTGAAAGTTTTTGCTTATAATTCCTATTTTGTGATCTGTTGATATATCTTAAGCCAGGGGTCCTCAAACTACGGCCTGCCGAAAACATTTATCTGGCCCGCCGGGTGTTTTTGCTGCTGCTGCCTGTCCTGCTTAGCAGCTGACTCGTCCCGGACCCGCAGTGCGCATGTGTGGAATATCTGAGGGACAGTGAACTGGCCCCCTGTTTAAAAAGTTTGAGGACCTCTGTCTTAAGCTATCCTGGTATGTATGTGAGCCTCTTTGTTTCAAGATTTATTGAGATATAATTGACATCTAACATTGTATAAGTTTAAGATGCACAGTGTTTTGATTTTATACACTTATATATTGGGAAATAGTTACCATTGTAGCATTAGCTAATACCTCCATCACATCACATAATTAGCATTACTTTTTAGTGGTGAGGAGGGCAATTGAGATCTACTCTTTTAACAGTGCTCAAGTATATAATATACTAGAGGCCCGGTGCATGAAATTCATGCACGGTTGTCGGGTGGGCGTCCCTCAGCCCAGCCTGCAATGATGCCAGTGTCCCTCACCCCAGGCTCTGGCCAGAGGCCCCTCCCCCACTCCACACAGCCGGGTGCGGATACTGGGCTTGTGTCGCCAGGGGCAACGCGAGCCCAGCATCCTGCACCCAGGGGCCCCTTCCTCCCCCCAGCCGAGGAGCGGATGCTGGGCTCCCATTGCCAGGTGACGCTGCCAGCGTCCCGCCCTGGCCGCTATGGGCACCGCCATCTTTGTTGTGGAGTGATGGTTAATTTGCATATTACTCTTTTATTAGATAGGATAATTGCTAATTATAATAATAATTCAGCATATTTGATTACCAGAACTTATCTTCTAACCCAAAGTTTATACCCTCTAACCAATATCCCTTTTTTTTCCTCATCCCTTGATAACCACCCTGATACTCTCTGTTTCTACAAGAAAATAATCAAAAAGTCTAACATTCAAAAATTCTTTCTTTAAGGAATTTGTGGTGTTTTAAGTTCTTTCCACTAAATGTTGTATAATCTGTGAAAATTATTTATTTTATTAAAAGCTATCGGAAAAAATGACTGACTGTATATGTGTATGAGAGGCGGGTGTATGTTATGTGCTTGAGTAAATATGTAGTATTATGCATAAGTGCATATATCTTTATTTACCTAAAATGTTTTCTGCTGCAAGGACTCTATTTTTCTGACCCAATTATTCACCATTAAATGTTATGAGGCCTCTGAATTTTTGTTCTAAAGACAGTAAGACAAGGAAGATGGAACATGTACTTTGTAAGAGAAAGTAGATACAATTTGAGTTCTATTTTTGCTTTCATACAGCAACAATTAACAAATACTAAATTGCACTCAATTATTGACTTCCTCCCTTTTTAGAACACCTGTGTGTTCTTCCTAAGGGTAGAAAGAATATTTCACTTGTTACATCCTCTAATTATGACATTCAAATACTGAGGATGATAGATAAAAATGACTCATATTTTGGTTTCTCATGAGGGGTCATAGGTCAGTTTGAGATTTATATACCTTATTAACCATTCAATCACATTTTTAAAACTGATAAACTAAAAAAGAAAAGATTAAGATACTGAGATTTTAAAATCATATTTTTAATCTGGACAAAGAAATTGTCTAAAGCTATAAGTATGTTAACAGCAGGATAAAAATTACTGCAAAAATACTGAAAAGTTTAGACTAAAATTATTCTAAAACTGGACAAATTCACTTTGCAACTATTCTATATTAAACAAAGAATATGAACAAATAATAAACATGAGGTTGCTGCAAGCCAGACGGTCACATGCTATAGAAAGTCAGTTACTAACTCACTATGGAACATTCTTGAAATTTTTCTGAATTCTGTTCTCTGTGAAAATTATTTGTTACTCTATATCTTGAACTTATGAGCGTAAAAGTAAGTGCTAATTCTTAGGTCTCTTGTTTTATATAAAAACTAGAGGCCCAGTGTATGAAAATTCATGCACTGGATGGTGGATCCCTCAGCCCAGCCTGCCCCCCTCACAGTCCGGGAGCCCTCAGGGGCGGGAGGCGACCCGGCGATCAGGGGAAGGCGACGCCCCCATCACACCTCTGCTACTGCCACTGCCGGCAGCACAAGCCTCGGCCGGCCCTGGTTACCTGAGCCTCGGGACAGCCCTGGGCGGCTGGGAGGCTGAAGGGACTGAGGGACTTCAGAGGCAGGCATGCCCCGGCGAGGCTGAGGGGACTGGGCACCACCGTCTTGTGGCTGTGGGCGCTGCCATCTTTGAGGGCATAGCAGTCAATTAGCATATTTCCTCTTTATTGGCTGTGGGTGCCACCATCTTTGAGGGTGGGGCAGTCAATTAGTATATTTCCTCCTTATTGGATGTGGGCGCCGCCATCTTTGTGATGGCATAAGGTCAATTAGCATACCCCCTCTTTATTAGATAGGGCATTTATAGCTTTTTATATGTCATGAATCTCTAAATTCTTGTTTAATAAACAGTGGGACAAAAGTTCATAGTTGTTCATCTATATATATAAAAGCCTAAGTGACCATTACGACTGGTCGACTGAACAACTGGTTGCTTTGACGCTCACTGAACACCACGGGGCAGATACTCAATGAGGAGCTGCCCCCTGGTGGTCAGTGGGCTCCCACAGCCAACCTCTCATGGTCCCTTTCCCTTGCCAGCCAGCCCCTATTGGCCCCAATTGGGACAAAAGATGCTGGTGGAGACGGCCCTGATTGACCTGATTGCCAGCCAGGCCAAGGGAACCCACCCGTGCACGAATTTGTGCACCGGGCCTCTAGTGTGGAAAATAATTAGTAAATAATAATATAAGAATAAATTCTGTTTCATGTACTCACAACTGTAAACTTACTCTTGCACCATCCTGTATGGTCATTTTCCAGTGGACTATGATAATGTTGAATATTATTCAATTAACATTTTTTCTCAGGTTCTCAGAAAATGTAATCTGTGGCTCCTATTATTATTCTGTTATTAGAATCGAACTTTTTTTTCCCCATACATTTTCAAGAAAAGAGGGTAAAAAGAAAGATTGGTAAGATTCCTTTAAAAATGCAATCTTTTTAACTGGAGACTGAGAATTTGAATGGTTGACCCAACACTGCAACCTTCTTTATTAGGAAAATCAACTTGGAAAATGTACATTATGATAGAAAAATTTCATCATAATTAAATATAAGTATGAAAATCTTTGACCATCAATGTTACATCTAAGTCAAATATTTGGTATAAAGCATCTTTTGTCTCAAAGTAGTTGTCATTTAACATCTTCACCTATAATTTTTGAACTTGAGAAATCTGTGCCTTTTATACATGGGGCTGTTAAAATTCTTTATCTAAAGAGGCATTTTCTGAATATGGACTGATCTCTCTGCACAGGGATTTATACAGGAGAAACTGTTGGTAGCTTTGAGAGTCATCCAATCAGCCCCCCACAAGTGGAAATAGAAAATAATTCTTGGCTTAAGGTAAAATGTTTAAAACCTATAATAGATTTCCAACCAGAAGTCCCTTTGCCTCTGTCCTGGTTAAAATTTAATCTCTATTCCTTTGTTTAAACATATATTTTTAATTTGCTTCTGGTCTTACCAAAGCATTCATACGAACTTTGATGGTTGGGCTATCTGAATGAAGATCATGTAAGGAAATGAAAAATTATTGAAAATTATGTACAGTATATTGTCTCAACCTAAAGCAAAACTGGCCCATGTCTGTTTGAAATTTCTTTGCAACATTGAGTAAAAAAAATATAAAACCTTTGCCTATTATTTAGATAAATGTAGTCTACCCTATTACTAGTTTAAGCATAATAACAATAGGAAGTACCAAGTTAGCAGATAAGATCCAGTGAGAGATGAGAATGTAGTAAGGGTTTGTAATTATGATGACAGTGATATAAAAGACTAAATAATTTGAATTTTTTATATTTTAGATTTCTGTAACATGATATACTGAGCTGATTTTAGGATAACTGGCATTATATTGTTTGTCCTCCAAGGTAGAAATTACTTTCAGTTTAAAATTCAGTATTAGCATTTCTTTTAGCAAGAAATAACAGTGCTAATTATAATGATTACTGGAGTAAAGAATTACTGAGGTTTGAGAAATAATCTATCCTAAAAAGAAGAGAAATTTCCTGCAAATATTATGAAGACCGTTGTCAGAGAAAGTTATATTATAAAATTGTTTCATAGTGTCTTTCTAAATCTTTTTTCCAAATTATACCAAAATCAATTATAATCATCATTTTAATGTTCTTTATATTTTTTTAAATCTTTATTATTGAAAGTATTACATATGTTCCCTTTTTCCCCCATAATAAAATCATAACCCTTCAGCTGTTTGAAGAGGTGTACTTTTAATGGGCATTGTGCTTATCGTTTTTCATAGTCATGGTTACAAAAGCCATAAAATTCACAGTGATTGGTACATTGGTCTAGTTAGTGGAGCCTGAGCCCTCAAGAGAAATAGGACGATACAGCATTCACATCCCTTTGAAGATTTATCATAAAATGAGAATATTTCTTGCTCAGCTTTATAGACAAAAATTACTGCACAGATTTGGGTGAAGCCTGTGTGTAGTCAGTCCCTCTAAAGAGACTTGTGTTGTCTTTATTGAACTTGAACAGTTGGCCTTAATATTTCATTATTTGGATTAAACATATACAAATTTATACAAGCTTTCTATGTTTATTGATGAGTGATAATCGTGTTTTGCCTTATTTTTTTTTGACATATACAGTAGAGAACAAAATATAAAACATTTGTAGGGATTTGAGTTACAAAAACTACATACTTTCTGAACTTTTATGACTATATCTGAAAACAGAATTACTAAAAACAAAATTTAGTGGTCATTTAGTTATGAATCAATGTGAATTTGTTTTTTTTTATTTTTCGTTAAATTTTGATAAAGGTTTCTGGGACACAAAAAGGAAACCAGAAGTCAGACAGATGTTGGAAAACATTAAATACCCTGATAAGGTTTGCATCCTTGTGGTTTTCTCTGCTGTCCTGATAGTTCTTCAAGGTTCTGTCATTTTCAATCAACAGAGAGTGCATTTGATCAGTATATCTGATAAACTTGTCAATGCCTCTAAAGCAGGATTCCCCAACCTATTCAAGTCAGACCCCACTGCTTCATTTCAAGTATCATCTTGATAAGACAGAGTCATGTCACGGGCATCTGTGTATAGCCAGCTCAGTCTACAACTAATTTGTGCAGGAAAAAATTAAATCAGGAGGTAAATTATTTCATGATTGCTCATTCCCAACAGAGTTGGGCATCATTCTGAAGAAAATATCAAATAATTGGTTTCAGGCCGTGTCAGACACATGCAATTCCCTTCTCTAATGGCTGTGTGTGGTAGCAGCAGGCCTCAGGGGTCAGCAAAGAACTGGAAATAGCTTAGTGCCAGGCACCGCAATAGAGAGACGGAGCACATAGGAAATGAAGTGGCAATAAGTACAATCCATAGGGGAAATGTGCTTCACTTGGAGTTTAATATATCGGTTCAGAATCTGGCAGGAAGCCATGCAACAATTGTTTACCTTTTTGTCAGCATCTGCATCTGTTCTGTTTTGTAAACAGCACTTAACTCTCAGTCGGTAAATGGTGGAATCAATAATAACTGTTAAGGGATTTCCTTATCCCCCCCCCCCTTTTTATATTCTATAAAAAATAACAAATATAACAAATGTACGCTACAAACAATGTTTGCCTTAGTTTAACAAGAAATAGATATTAACAAGGTCAAAAGGATTTGGTCAGGAACATTTTATAGCTTCCTAGGTTTACAGTAATTATATCTGTGTGATTTGAATGTATTTTGTAACCTATCCAAATTAAACTGTTAAAAAAATGCTAGCAAGCAGTAATGAAGATGATTTTTTACAATTATCTTAAGTACTGTTTATAGAAAACTGCCGGCACTGTTTGTAATAATTTAGTTCTGTGCAATATTGTATATTACAGCTGTTATGCAGAAATATTAAGTTGCCTTTTTCAGTTTTAGGAAATTAGTGATTGTATCCAGCAGTACTAATTATTTTAAACATACAGTTATTAAAAAAAAATTACACACCACAGTGAGACATAAAAAAGGATCTATCTGTGACTAGTGGCTATAAAACTAAGTGTATCATTAGTAAATGCAAAAGAAAGAGTAACACTACTCCTAAGTTCACTGTCTTCAGGGACCCGAGAAGATGGATGCTATCATAAATGCAGGATTGTTACAGTAGTTACGGCATCACTTAGAGTGAATATCACCAAGATCAGAGGAACACATTATTGCTAATGGGATTTGTGCATGCATCTCCCCATGTACTACTTTGAAAATTTGCTCCTTAAAATTTCCCCATACACAATTGCTAAGTTTCCTTGTTTTTACTTTATAAAACTACTTCATATCTCATTTAACCCAAACCTAATTTTGTTTTCTTCTGTTTTTACTTACCTAATAAGCACTAAACCTTGAGCTTTTCGGTTAATTTTTCTCAATGTATGACTTCTTTAATCTTTCATTCAGTTATCATAAACCACAAATAAAATTTGGGCACTTAAAGTTTATATTCTTCTCCCTTTTTTAAAATCTTCTATTTCAAAGTGTTCGGTATGAATTTTTTCAATTTTCTTGGCATCATTTTGCTGTTTCACTTTTATCTAAATTATTTTGGCCCACATTTGTTGGTAGCTCATCATATGTTTTTATTGAATAGATTGAATTAGAAATTACAATTTGGACATTTGGATACTGTCTTTCTTAACTCCTCTTGAGACTAGAATGAACTTTGGCTTCATTTTCTTTTTTTTTCTTTCTTTCTTTTTTTTTTTTTAATATATTTTATTGATTTTTCACAGAGAGGAAGGGAGAGAGATAGAAAGTCAGAAACATCGATGAGAGAGAAACATCGACCAGCTGCCTCCTGCACATCTCCCACTGGGGATGTGCCCGCAACCCAGGCACATGCCCTTGACCGGAATCGAACCTGGGACCCTTCAGTCCGCAAGCCGACGCTCTATCCACTGAGCCAAACCGGTTTCGGCAGGCTTCATTTTCTTGATTGTGCATATTCATTTATTTGGCATGCTGTCACTGTATGACTAGTTAACTGATAGTAATATACATGCAAACAAACTATATGTACATTGTAAATTCAAGGTTATAACTTAGAATATCCAGATTTTGGTGCTTTCATTGTCATCTGAATCATAATCCAGATTTCATAAATTTGGACTTCAAACCTATTTACTTGAATGAAGTATAGCGTGTTTTTAGGCTTAGAAAATAGAAAAGAGTTGCTTTTTATAAGTGTACATTCTATCATAAGATAGAGAACCTACTTTACTAAATTCATTCCATTATGACATTTACATGATTCAGTAAAAATGAAATAATGTTGAACACTATTACTTAACATTGTGTAATGTATGTAATTTATACTTTATTTTTTATTATTGAAAGTATAGAAAGATTTGTCTCCAGATTAGAGTATGCCATTGAAAACCATAGACAAAATTTAAAAGTAAATTCTCATCTTTTATAATTACTTTCTTTACTAAGAAAAATGGTCACATGTTATCAAATATCTCTACAAATTTAGAGAATATAAAGGTGACAGACTTTAGCCTTCATTATCTGTGCTTTGCCGCTTTAAAAATCTACTTGATAGAAATTATCTCTTTTGCCATCTCATATTAAATAAGTCACACCCTACTAGTAATCTTTTAACATGCAAGTTTAAAATTGTTATGGTTGAAATTTTCATATCAAAGGTCAAAATGTTCAAAGTTTTATAATTCCTAAAATAATCCAAGTGGTTTATCCTGCATTATTATGATAGTATTAACTATCTCTAGCAGAGCTTGGAAATTGTAATGGTTATTATATTATGAAGGAATATGTAAGGCACTCATGGAGCGATGGGTGTTGTCTATGGATCATTAGCTAATTTAAAAAATTGATTCTTAAAGGTACTCCTTTGTTGTATTAGGTGAAGGCAATAATCATTATTCCCCAAGCAAAGGGAAAATTAAGTGCTAATTAGCAGGTTATGAAGTGTGCAATTGTAGTTAGAGCCTAAGCAGTATTTTCCCATTGGTAGCAAGTGCTATCTGGGGACACTAGAGTCAACAAATTGATTGCTGATAACTAATTGTGTTTCCAAACCCTGCAAAGTATTATTAAAGGTCATGTTGTTACCCAATACCATAGCAAAGCTTGGTATTGAAATCTTAACTTGTAATAAAGTTTGAATTTTCTCCTAAATTATTTTAGAGTTTATCCTATGATTATTTACATGTATGTTTATCATTAATTGGACCTTTTCCTTTAAGTACTTGAAGTTTTTATTCAATTATAATTTATTTCCATGTGTTGTTGTTTTTTTAAATTTATGATAAACCTCTGGGGGGGAAAAAAGATAAATGTAGCCCTCTTTATACTAATTTGAAAAGAAGTTGCATGTAATTAGCTTTCATAGTCATCACATAAAATTGCTTAATTATCTATGTTTTCACAGTTTGGGGCATCTAATCTTTATTGGTGATGTGATGGAGCTGATGTATTTCATGCTTAATTATTATGCCATATATTTGATCTTGAAAATTGGCTTTTAAGATATTTTAAGTTGGTATCTCCATGAAATATAGGGTTGAGTACTGAGATTAACTTTTTAATATCACATGGACATAATTCTAAATGTTAACTTTGATTTATAATTCCTATAAGAGAATTCTGAAAAGGCAATCTCTGTTAATATAGTTTGTGTTTTCTCAGGGAAAGAACAGGTTTGTACTTTTTTCTCCAATAGTTAGACTTCATAAAATCTGGTCTTCATCTTGAAACACTCACAGAAAGGATTGTTCATCTCATATCACTTTGGAATCACTCATGCCACTTTGTGATAAAAACAAAGAGACATAGCTGCTTCCCCAGTTCCTCACATCTAGCCTCCCAGCCTCCAAGTGAATTCCAAGCGAAGAAGTCTCACTTTGGCATCCTGGAAATCTCGGCTCTCCAAACAACTGTAAATGGCTGCTTTCCAATCCTTTTACTTGGTATGAGTGAAAGCAAACTCCACCAGTGATTAAAGAGAGGGACTTTACAACTTTCGCTCCAGTGTATTATTCATTGTCCCTTTTGAGACAAGGACCTCAGGGCAACCTTTAGTCTTACACGAAATGCCCATTTCTCGCTCAAATTTACTTCTCCTCTGATACTTCTTCAAACACTTTGGAGAAATGTGATCTTATCAATGAATGCTTTATTTAAGGTATCTTTAAGGGCCTGATAATATTCTCTTTATTTCGCTTGTTAAAAGTAGAGCGATTTGCAAGCTCATCTAATTGAGGCTCTTTTCTCCTTTATGCTCCTTTGAATTTTAGGTGTCTATGATCATAATGCTTGGTACACAGGCTGAAAGCATAGGCATCCCTCACAGCATTCCTTTGCAGAGCCCTGTCGCTTTGGACCAATGGTGAGGCAGTCTGGCTCCCTGGAAGATGCCAAAAGTTGGAAAAATCAGAATGGACTCTTCCTCATTAGGAAAATACTCATATTTGCTTCTCAAGTGGCAGGGCCTTCCTTCTGAACCCTTAGAGAAATCAGGGAGGTTCTTGAATTGAGTTTCTCTAAAGATAACCAATAAGGGATAAAGGAATGCTTACTGGATGAGTAAGAGCTTAGAAGCAGGACTAGACTGTCAGATAGATAATGGAGTGTGAGTGCTGTGGAAGGAGCCAGAGCAGAGATGAGACATTCCTGCTGACGACCGGCCTTAAGGGGAAGAAGACCATAAGGGGAAGACTGCATCCTGATTTGTAGGGCAGTGGGGTCTCCCCTGGGGCTTTCCCAGTTAGAGAAGAACCCAAAGTTCTATGGTCAGGAGAGAGGAGGTGGGCCAGCGGGGAGGTGGCTGCACTTCCAAAATGAACACTGGGAGCCTTTCTGGAGCCCTGGTTTGCTTTGTTTGTTTCAGAAATAACAATACAAATCTGTGAAAAAAATGAAAGCCTTGAATATGTTTCAAGAAATGATAAAATTGAGATCGTTTAGCTTGTTCATGAAAATGTTATGGGAGACTCATTCATCTAGGAAATTATGTGAACAGGGCCAGATTTACATTGGCAATGGGAAGAAAGAACAACTAGGATTTTGAAAACACATTATAGTATTTTTACTTTTTGTACAGTCCTTAGTACACAATTAAATATGTAAAGTTATGCTAAATTATAGACACCTAACATAAAATGAGAATAAAATGATCTACTGCTAGAACTACATTTTTAAGGAATGATTTTATTACTTAAAATTATCAGAGTAATAAATTTTTTTAAACTTAAAACCACCAAATATATATTAAGGAGAAAGTAGAGTCCTCACATTTTTTCCCCTCCATTCCCGATCCCCAGGATCACCAGTCTTACTTAAACTTTGTTGAATATTCTAGAATTTTGTTATGCACATATAAGAATTAATATATAAATCTGTATTTTAAAAAATGAGATCAAACTAGACATATTGTTCTGCAATGTGCTTTTTTTCATTAATATTTCATGACCTCCTCCCCTGTCAGTGCAATCTGGTCTGACATTCTTTTCAGTAGCACCGTGGTATTCCATAACATAGCTGTAGCATGATTTATTTGCATATGGCTAAATTTAAAGTGATTTTATCTGATTTGTTGACTCACTGGATTTAGAAAAATATCAATTTTTTTCTTCCAAAAAGGAATACATGCCCAATGTTATATAAATACAATACACATACACACATATAAAAATGTGTGTGTGTGTATGTACACAGTTTAAGTATATAAACTAAAAATTGTTAGATCTCTTTCACCTCTCTGCCCTTAATTGTAGCACCCCAAATTAACCCCTATTAATGGTTTGGTTTGTACCCTTCCACACTTATGCATGTGCATGTACTATATCTCTACATTCTATAAATTCCTCTACAATTTTTAAAAACTTACTATATCATGGACCTCTTTTGTCTCAATATGCACAAAATGATCTGCATTATTCTTTTTACAGGCTGCGAGTCATTGTGTTGTATGATTATGTAATTATTGATAGATAATCAGGCTTTCACAGTTTCTTTTCTTTGTATGCTCATGTTAGTTGAAAGTTTTATTCCTAGAAGTGATATTCCTGAGCCAAAGAATAAGCTAATTTAAATTTTGATAGGTAAATTAAAATTGCCCTCTAAAACCTATATATATATATATATATATATATATATATATATATATATATGTATGTATATATATATATACATATATATATATATATGTATATATATATATACATATATATATATATATATATATATATATATATATATATAGTGTCCCAAAATTCACGCAAGATTTGAATTTTGCTTGAGCATTAACAGCAACAACAACAACAAAAAATAAAAGCCTAATTTTACTTGGTTTATTGAATCAGATTCTAATATCTGTTGCCCTTTGATTTCAATCCCTTCAATTTGATAAGCATTACCAAATACCAGTTATGGCCCAGGAGCAGGGACAATGAAGACCAATGAAGACCACGGCTTTGCGTATGTGCCAGCAAAGCCATGGAGGCCATTTACCCGATGTGCTATTCCATACATAACCCTATACTGTATACTTTATGAATCAATAAAAAATTTACAATTTTTAATTATAAACCCGTGTTTTCTATCAAAATTACTTCTTGCGTGAATTTTGGGACTATATATATATATATATATATATATATATATATATATATACACTCACTGAGTTCTAAATATAAATATTCAGAAGCATAAATATCTAGGTTGATGCATGTGTTCATTTAGACATCAGTTCATTATGATTTTGTGTGTGTGCTAAAATTTCTATGCTTGCCTGCCTCCTGGATTGTCAAGGTTATTGCTTTCTTGTCAGATATCCTACATGGCAAAAACCAAAGGTGGGAAGTGTCTGGGCAAAGGGATGGAGAGGAACTTAATGCTCAATGTCTTAGAGCTTTGGAGTCAGACAGACTTGGCTTTGCATTCTAGCTTTGCTACTTGGCAGCTGTGTGGCCTTGGATAGGTTGCTTGTCTTCTATGAGTGTCAGTCCTTTAATCTATAAATGATAGATTTATCGATTATCAGAGATGCAAATGATAATAAAACCTACTTCATAGTGTCTAAGTATTAACGTTGTTATTATATATAGTGTCTGGCACAAACTGAGCACTTCATTATATCATTATTTAAAACATATACATATATACATAAATACATATACGTATATAATGTTAAACTGACAAGGTGACTTACCATCACATATCAGTACGGTGTTCCTAAATACCACTGTAATAAAGGGCTGCATGTTTGTTATTTCTAAATCAATTTCTCATTGCCTACTTCATTTTCTTTAAAATGCTTCATATAATGTTCTCTGGAAGTGCTGTATTAACTTTTCAACTTAAATAATGGTCATTGAATGAGACTGAATTAAAATAGTAGAGGTACTAGGGATCTCTTTTGTTTATCCTCATGACTCTGACCATCACAACATGTGAGTGACTGCCCCCTCGAGCTCCAGCACTGACCCCACCCCACACCTCCATGCTTCTAATCTAGAGCTAAATGCCTGCTCATTTGGTCCCTCAGGTGTTCCACAGGCACTTCAAACACAGCATGGATAAACGAGAGCTTTTGATTCCCCTGATCTCTGCTCCTCTTCCCCAGTTCAAGTTAATGCCACTAATAATTTCTAAAGCAGAAACTGTGACACATCTCCCTGTCTGCCCCCCTTCCTCACCATCAGAATGATCCCCAAGATTATTTATTTGCTTCACCCCTTGAATATTTCCAAGTCTATTTCTTCCTCTCCGTTCCTGCCATCAAGGCCCAATTTAGGTCTTTATCACCTCTCTATTTGGGCTGTTAAAATGGATTTGTTTTGTTTTACAATTGAATTCCTTACCATCACTTGTAGTTTCCTCCAAAACATCTGCCCAGCATACACCACTCTCCTGTGTGCAGCTCTTCAATGGCTCCTCATCACTGTCAGCATAAAGCCCCAACTATTCAGTATTAGAAACCAAACCCTCCTTCACCCAGCACCTGCCTTCTGCAGCCTCATCTCGTGCCTCTCCCCACCTCATATTTCTCAGTCTCTAGTAACAGTGAACTGACAGAAACCCTGTCAGTGCAGTGTTGTGTTGCTGTCTCCTACCTCTTTACCCTCCTCCTTCCTTTCTTGGCTAATTCCCATTGATCCTTTATGACAGCTCATGTGTCATTTCTTCCAGGAAGTTTTATCTGAGCTAGAGCCCTTATTCCATGCTCCCACAGCATCTCCATATGCCTTTCTCAAAGCTCTTAGCATATTCTATTAAAATATCTAATTAGGGGTCTGTCTCCCCATATGGACCCGAAGCACCTCAAGGGCAAGTATTATTTATTTTCCCCAGCACCCAATCCACTGCCTAACACACGACAGGAGTTCAATGAATATTTCTTAATTGATTCATTTTCTTCATTTCCTTGAAATAAATCAGTATCTGGAAGTATAATGTACTCGCCAACTAATCAACTTATTAATTGAGCCCCTACTATTTAAAAAATATTCTGCAAAGATTAATAGGCATTCCAAAAAGTAGAAGAACCTTCCCATCTAGACTGAAAAATAAAATATGAATATATAAAAAGCTGTTGGGAGTTATGCAGACAAGCCTCAGTTCTGAGAGAGTGATTTCAAGAGGTCCAGGTTCCCTTCTGACTCCCGTGCAGGGTGATCAAGATGAATTGGGACTGTGTTGGTTGCAAACGGATAGTATCTGAGTAGCAGAAAGAGATGAACCACAGTGTTCACTTTCTGCTGCTTTCCTATAATGCAAAGCAAAAATTGGGGTCCAGATGGGAGCCCAACGCAAGAGGAAGGACTCCGCTTGTGCTCAGGCTTTGCCGTCCTTTTATTCAGTTTGGGATACACCTGGAGTCCTTAGGCAGGCGATTTCCAGTAACAGACAGACTCTCTTATCAGTAAGGATTTACATGACTATCTGGTCGGGAAGTTGCTTCAGCTACCATTGTCTCTAGACTAAACAGTCATTGCATAGCTCTGACCTTTGCCAGGGCTCAAAGGTCACCAGCATTCCAGGCTCCTTGTCCACACCTCTCTGCTAGTGAGGACAATAGGGGCCTTCCCACATTCCTCAACTCTGCTTTAGAGCTAAACAATGAAACCTCTGGAAGAATAGAAACTGGAGGATTGCTAGAGACCTGAGCAACTTGTAATTAGCTTTCAAGCTGTATTTCGGCATCTGTTGCTTTTGTTTCTCCCTAATGCGATGACTTCATTCTCAGGACAGTTTCTCCACTCAGTAGAGTATGTACCCCTGGCAGCTTCCTGCTCCTATCTTAACCGCTTTCCTGTTAACCTGTGTTCAAAATGTCTTAAGGGGGCCCTGGCCAGTGTTACTCAGTGGTTAGAGAGCTGGCCTGTGCACCAAAGGGTCTCAATTTCCAGTCAAGGGCGCGTACCTCGGTTGAAGGTACAATCTGTATGTGTGGGAGGCAACCAATGGATTTCTCTCTCACACATCGGATGTTTCTCTCTCCCCCTCCCTACCTTCTACTCTCTCTAAAAACCAATGGGGAAAATATCCTCAGGTGAGGATTAACAAACAAAACAACTAAGTCTCAAGGGGGATCTCTGATTAGCCAAAGGATCAGCTTATCCCCAGAAAGGGAAAAACAGTGCTGGGCAGACAAAAACTGTGCCAAATAAACAGATAACTGTGAATGATGTGATATATAGCATAAGGGCAGATGACAGAGTCTTGAAAACCAGTCTTTGATGTTGGAATTACACATGTTTGTTCAAGTTTTTGAGCAGAAAAGTAACTTGAAAGAAGTGTTTCAACAGAACTTGTCCAGTGATGTATAAGATCTCCTGAGCTGGGAGAATAAGAAAACCTCCTAGAAGATCATTTTCCCCCAAGAATCCAAGTGTGAATTTTGATGAGCACTTATACTGAAGCAAAGCCTTAAAAATTGAGAACAGGACTGCTAGGTGGGAGGACACAGAAATCGTAGAGAGGCGTTAGAGTAATAGTTCTCAGAATGTGATTTCCAAATCAGCAGCCACAGCATCACCTAGAACATGGCACCACTCTAAATTCTCATCGGGCTCTCCCCCAGACTCACTCACTCAAAAACTTAGGGGGTAGCCTGGCAATCTGTGTGTTAACTGCTCTCCAGGGAATTCTGATACCTACTACAGTTTGATACCAATAAGGTGCATTTCAAAAGCTACCGTTGAGTTTTGTGACCTTGAGCAATTTCTTTGACCTCTTCATGTCGTGGAGGTAAATGCTAATATTGGTGCTTTCCTCACTAAGTTGATATGATTAGTGTAAATATACAAAAAAACACAAAAAACAAAACCCAAGTATTTTCTATTATTATTATTGATAGAGCTTGTTGTTTGAAAGACAGAGGAAAATAAAAGATGATTCCTAGAACTGGCTGAAGTATAGATTGGCTCTAGTTGATGGCCACTGTATTATTCCAGTATGGATCATACAGATTCAAACTGTTCATAGAAATTGCTTCCCGACATTCATACTTTGTTCTTCCCGTAAAATCTGGTGTTGCTGCTGTTTTTCACAAAGACTATGTTTACTGTGTTCCTCACTGATAAGTAACTTACCTTCTCTGAGCCTCAGTTTTCTCCTTATGGTTTCACTGAATATTAGAAATAATGCGTATGAGGTTTTTTACCGTATAGTATGTGTCCAGTAAACGGAGCTGTAGTTATTTGACCTCCATTTCATCTTTTCTCCTCCCCGCCCCCCATTTAACCAGGGTTTCTCCCTCTGCGTGTCAACTTCTCTGTGACTGTCTTGCATTCTTCCTATTCTTCTCAGGGCAGAGCTAGCCCTTTCTCTGAAGGGACAAATAGTTACTACTTTAAGCTTTGCAGGCCACATAGTCTCTGCCTCCACTACTCAGTTCTGCTGTTGTATCACAAAGCAGCCATAGACAAAATGCAAACAAAGCAGGGAGGCTGTGTTCCAAAGAAACCTTGTTTGTGGGCCCTGAAACTTGAATTCCATATCGTTTTCACATGTCCTGAAGTATTCTTATTGTTTTGATTTTTCCACTCCTTTTACAAAGAGAAAAGTCAGGTCAGCTCACAGACCATTCCAAGATGCATCCCTCACACTGTATGTGCCAGCCTCCCCCCAGCCTCCCTCTGCCTTTCTCTTTTTCTCCCTGTCTATCTACTCTTCTGTCTCTTTTTTGTCAGAACCCAGTCACCAATAACACTGGACCCAAATACAATACAAGCAGATTTTTAAGTATTTGTGTTTGTTGGACAAAGTTTTATGTTTTTTATTGTAGCATAAAAATAAACTAAATCAAAGATTTGTTTATATCTTCAAAAAAGCAACTTAGGTCCAGTTGCATAAATTTTCATGTATTTTCTATTTACCTTTCTTTTTTAATTAAAAAAAAAATGTTTCCATGAAACAAACCATATCAGAATAACAGAGCCCAGGATCAACCATTTGTATCAAAATATGATGGCAATCAACTGATATTTTCTTCAATTAATTTTTTATCCATATACTTTCTTAGCTCTGAATTCTTCTTCTATGTTGAACCTAATACAGTTCTTCTTGCCTGAACTTAAATAGTTAAAGAGAGATAAATATACTTTGAAGAGACAGGACTGGCCACAGGGAGCTGGTGGTGATTGGTCTGAGCTGTGGCCCTTGTTAGTCACCCTCTCCTGTTTTCAGATTCGCTCTGAGCCTCTCTCTGTCTATCTCCTTTCTGTCACATGGTGCCTAATACATGTATTATTTGCTAATTTGTTGAATTAGCAAGTGAAACCCACTTTAAAATGCTATTTGCAGCTCCTAGGCCTTTTGAGGCAAAAGGGTGTAAAAGACAGTATCTGCCACCAAGGTGCTCCAACGTCATATTTGAAGTTGGAGGGAAATATGTCTTTGCCTTTTGGGTTAAATAAGTATTTCTTAGGTGAGGAAGGCAGCTAAAAAGGTAAAATTGAACTATAGAAGTTGTTCTATGAAGAGCCCGCACACCTGAGAAGTGGCTTCCCTGCTCTCTGTTAGAATGCTGAGTTCATGAGCACACATTTCCGGGTGCGTACAAGAGATTTCCATCACCACTACGGCTACCATTTCATATTCGTTTTAACATACAGTCGTTAGGTATTATAATCTGCCTACTTGATAAAAAAAAAAGTGTAAAGAGTATCTTATTCTTTATTTTTTAGTATAAAAAAGGGAAAAAGTCCCATCTCTTTTGAAAGGTTTATGATTCAATTAGAAAATATATTAGGAAGCACACTCAGCAGGTGTCAACCTAAATCCATCTTTTTGATGATAGCTTTATTTTTATTCCAGTGCTAAATTTTTAAATTAATTTTAACGTGTTATATTAAGAGCTGATAATGGCACATCTTTGTCATAGCATATGTCTTTAAAAGTGAATTATCAATTCTCAGGTACAACCTTAGATTATAGTAAAAATGATTGTTAACTTAGTTTAAGTGTTTTCCATAGGTTAATTTTTAGTCGTGATAATAGAAGTAACACATATGAAAAGAGATAATGAACTGAACTCTAGCAAAAATTTGAGACCAAGAAACGAATATTAGGAAAATATGTCATTAATAATGTGCCATTAGCATATATTACTTAGAATTTAAACCCCATTTATTACACTATAGATGTCTTCTATATTAAGATGTTCCCCGAAAATGTCAGCATATCTAAGTATTTAAAACTGGGAGTTAAACTAGCATAAAAGAAAAAAAGGTCAGTTGAGAAAATATTCAGAAATTTGTCCAGGGTACAATTCTCAATCTTGGCTGAATTCAAAGGTAAGCCATTCTTTGATTAGCATCTTCAATTAACAGTGACCGCATCAGGAGTCAGGTATTCTCTCTCATGTTCTCAGTCAAATAAAGCAAAATAAGAGAGAAAATAGGAGAGGTACAGGAGTATCATACCCTTGGCAACTGAGAGAGAAGTCCGATCCCTTGCTAATGTAATACAGCTTTTGCCAGAGAAGATGGAATAGAGTGTGGGAGAATTTTGTTATCATTTAACAGTGCGTTTAGGTAACACCCAGTGGTGCCAGTGCTGGCCTGGGAATCAGAAAAGGGTAATAATAGAAGTAGTTTCTTTTCAGTTTTTCTCACTGACCCAGAAGAATAGCTTCCAGGTCACTCTGTTGCCACTCCTTTCAGCCAGTTAGGTTTCTCTTGGATGGTGAAGCAGGGATATTTTTGCTGCGTGGGCCCCTCCAAACGGAGCAGCAAACTTCCCTGTCACATGGGGGCTTTTGGTGCGTTGTCAGGATTTATTCCAAACATGGTGGTTCTCTCTGTCCATGTGTCCATGTGTCTACCTGTCTTTAGATCACTATTGCCGATCCTGTCAATGGCTGCAAAATTTAAGTGTAACAACTATCTTGTCCTAGTAGGCCCTAGACCAGTGATGGCGAACCTTTTGAGCTCGGCGTGTCAGCATTTTGAAAGACCCTAACTTAACTCTGGTGCCGTGTCACATATAGAAATTTTTTGATATTTGCAACCATAGTAAAACAAAGACTTATATTTTTGATATTTATTTTATATATTTAAATGCCATTTAACAAAGAAAAATCAACTAAAAAAATGAGTCCACGTGTCACCTCTGACACGCGTGTCATAGGTTAGGTTGACCATCACTGCCCTAGACCAATCAGAGAAAGAAGTTACAGAAAATGCAGGCATAATACATAGTAGCAATTCATTCTTTTTTTTTTTTTAAATATATTTTATTGATTTTTTACAGAGAGGAAGGGAGAGAGATAGAGAGTTAGAAACATCGATGGGAGAGAAACATCGATCAGCCACCTCCTGCACATCTCCCACTGGGGATGTGCCCGCAGCCCAGGTACATGCCCTTGACCGGAATCGAACCCGGGACCCCTCAGTCCGCAGGCCGACGCTCTATCCACTGAGCCAAACCGGTTTCGGCCAATTCATTCTTTTTAGTAGAATGTTTTGGTTGTCATATACCACTTCCAAAACAGTGGCCACTTAGGATTAGTCTCTGTGTTTGTCTAAGTTCCTGAAAGGGTGGAGCATTAGTTATTCCTCATTTTTTAAATATATATATTTTTTATTGCTTTCAGAGAGGAAGGGAGGGGGAGAGAGTGAGAGAGAAACATCAATGATGAGAGAGAATTATTAATTGGCTGCCTCTTGCATGCTCCACACTGGGGATCAAGCCCACAACCTGGGCATGTGCCCTTGACCGGGAATCGAAATGTGACCTCCTGGTTCACAGGTCAATGCTCAGCCACTGAGCCAGGCCGGCTGGACTAGTTCTCCTCATTTTATCCCCTCACCTTTGGCAGGGACTAGGTCATAGTTAGCAAGAGAGTTAGTTGTCTGTGTAAATGTTTTGAGGCCTTTTATTTTATCACTTGAAAAGAGTAATAAGATTATTAAGTAGAAGCTAAATGGGACCTATTCTTCTTGCAATGGCAAGTAGAAGTTTTTAGGAGTTGTAAATCTCCTTAGTGGGAGGACATGCTATGGGTGCTACTTCTTATAAAGTCAGACAGACCAAGGAAGAGATCCTCAACCAGGAGATCAATCCCTCAGGCCTCAGAGGACCTGGGACCCTCCTAGAATTATATTCAAAGCGCTGTTTTTGTGAACATCAATGCATAGCTTGTATTAGATTCTCAAAAAAGATGATGACCCCCCCCCCCCCCCCACACACACACACAAAAATACCCAATGTTTTAAAGGCTGACACATAAAATAAGCAGTGGAAGGTTTTGGAGTCGGACTACCATTCAACTTTATAAATGTTTAAGCTTAGAGATGGAGTCCATTAGAGATCAGTAGTACTTAAAGTAGTTAATAATGATATGACTCATAGGTCTCTGATATGATGTTTATTGTTCTTTCTTCCCAAAATATTTCCTGTTTGGATTGACATACAGTAGTTAATGTTCAACTCATTTAATATTAGTATTTTACTAAAGAAACATGTTAATGGCAGGAAGAAAGTGCAAAACAAAATGAGTAAAAAGCAGTTAGTTTTGTCTCTGACACTCAGAAATATGTATTTTTTAAAATATTTTATTGGTTTTTTACAGAGAGGTAGGGAGAGGGATAGAAAGTTAGAAACATTGATGAGAGAGAAACATAGATCAGCTGCCTCCTGCACACCCCCTACTGGGGATGTGCCTGCAACCAAGGCACATGCCCTTGACCGGAATCGAACCTGGGACCCTTCAGTCCGCAGGCTGATGCTCTATCCACTGAGCCAAACTGGTTAGGGCTATTTTTTTTTAAATCATTCATTCATGTAGATACTCTGATGAATAGTGGGAATGCAATCATGGGGGAAAGATCTCTGTCTTTCAGGAGATTACAGTTTCTGGAGACATCTCCCAAACTAACAATTAGAATGCGACATTGAGCTAGAATGAAGGTATGATGTGCCGGGTGAAACAGGAAGGAGCATGGAGAATAGGAAACTAAGCTGGTCTGGGATCTGAGGCAGGCTTCATAGAGGAAGTGACTCCCCTCAGTTGCTGCTGTAAGATAAACTTCATACACTATTGAGGCACAGAGAGACCAAGCAAATGTCCAAAGTCACAGAGCTAGTAGGGAACAGTGCCAGGACTTTAACCCAGCCATCTGGTTCCTAATTCTACATGCTAACTACTTTACTCTAAGGCCGCTTGTGCCACAGGTAGTGGTATTATAAATAGCAGCATGCCACCTAATAAAACATGAAGGGGGTGGTGAGGGGCGGGGGGGCGGGGCAACAGAAGTGGGGAAACCAGAGAGAGTTGGAGGAATCCAACTTCCATCTTCCAAGAGTTAAATGTTTTCTGACTTCAAATTCAGATTCATTAACTGCTAGGAGGCTCAGCTTCCCCTGTAATCCTCTCTCCAATCTCTCACCACCCAGAAGAGGTGTTCTGATAGCCGTGGAAATCTAAGTTTCCATATCTTCATCTTGTGTTGGGTTGCATTTTCACTCAACCTCAAAGATAACAACTTCATGCTTTTAATCATTTATTCACTCATTTATTTACTCAACTTCTCTAACAGTTTTGCACTGACTGTTTTGAGTGGTACCTATGGAAGCTTCCTCAAAAGAGATCAAGAAACAGTTCAGTTTTTAAAACTAAGGTGGAACTATTTCTTATCTTAGTTTTACCTCAGATGCTGTCCTAGTCAGTCAAATTTGAAAAGTAAGTTACAAAAATAATGCTGGAGAAAAGAGGAAAGAAACAGCTTCCATTACTTCTTGGTGTTTGTGACAAAAACACAAGGGCATGGTGCTTGTATGCAGTTCCTTCCCCTGCTACCCGGTGCCCTGGAGGCAGGTGCTCAGGGAGGCACAGTGCTCCTCAGGCCACTGCAAAGCCAGTGTGCTCCCAGGTCCCACCTTCTCTCAGGAAGTCACTTGGGTGATGGCAAAAAAATGCTGCTTATTTTTGTTCCTATGTGGTCCCTCTGGAACAAATATATTCCATTTGGATTATGTCATGAATTTCATCTGAAATAATGAGACTCTCAGTACCTTTTGTGTGTCATCTCTCTTTCACATCACTTGTCTGGTGGCACCAAGAATACTTCCTCACTGGAAATAGATCCTTTCACATTCAATAATAGGGTGGCTAGTGTTCGTTTTTCTTGGGAAAACAAAAATGTGCGCCTTTTATCCTATTATACTGATCCACCAGCTTCAGATTATCTGATTTTCTAGCTTCTCATTTTCTCCTGTATCTTAATGCTATTATTAACAAGAATTCTGTTGCTAATGGTTTTGAAAAATAATATGTGTGCTTTCAGCTACTACCTCTATTTTTATGGTTTGTCTGATTTAGCTGGACTTTGATAATTATTCCAAATGTTGCTTTGTTGTGGATCAAATGTGAGGAGCCCTAATGCCCGTCTAGATTTATTTTCAATGTCCTTACTTTTTCTATAAGAGAATGGAGTTAATATTTTAACTATTAGCCACTAGATGAAAAATACCTCTAAGTGTATATTCTGTAGTTTATGTCATATTTTTGAGTATATATTTTCTATTTAATATAACATTATTCTCTCTCTCTCTCTCCCTCCCTTCCTCCTTCTCCCCCCCCCCCCTCGTTTTTATGTATTTACTTAGGACAATAGTTCAATGAATATCTGTGCATATTTTTTTCATGGTGAAATTTTATAAGAGTATAATCCAGAGCAGTTTTCCCTTAATTTTTTTTTTTTTTTTTTAGGAAATCCAAGATGTTAATAAATGTATTGGTAAATGCATTCTTTGGTCAAAAAAGTTTGAAAAACAATATTTAAAAATCACATTATTATACAAGTAAATAGAGACTTTAACATACTAATTTGCATTGTGAATCACTTTAAAGATTATTTTCTATGCAGCAGTTCCCAAACCTATTTGATCATAGAACCCTTTTCAAATGATTATCCAGTTGAGAAATGCCCTTTAACAGGACAGACATAGAAATGCGAGCAGCATAGAAATAAGTAGCTTTCATCATAACCATCATAAACAAAAATTTATATTGTGTTCAAATACTTTAAATAATAGGAAAGCAGAGAATTTTAAATTTTAGGAAAAAATTTATTAAAATTGTATAGAGGGAAAAAACCCCAACTATCTAGTTATTATTTACATGACTTACTCATTGTTAGTTGACAGTAAATTAAAGTTTTACTTTAAAATAGAAATTTATTCTTTTCTCTCTACTAGTATTAGGATTTAGGAGAAATTTTTATTTCCTGAGAATCATAGAACTCATCCTACATAAATCAGCAATCATTATTTTAGATATTTTATAACAATGATTGATGGCCAGCTAAACATAGTTGCCTATATATAAACATAAATGTCCAAAATGTCTTGAAGCAAAATATTTCCATAGTGACAAACAGGCAAACAAACAAATAAGTAAACAAATACAACGAATAAAGGCCAGGTTGGCTTAGGGGAGGAAGGAGAACTGGATTATGTCCAGATAAGGTTTTCTGTAAAAGGTGACTTGGAGGAGAGCAGCAAACAGAATCTTGAGAAGGAAAAGAGATTAATTTAGTGATTTCTGCCGAAAGAAACTTTCCTAATTTGGTTAACAGTGAAGACTCTGAAGAACAGAAAAATAGATATGCTTAGGCAAATAGAAAGCATGAGCTAAGGTGTGATGATTAAAACACTAGTCCTGTGAGATACTGTGGGGAAAGTAAGAGAAATAAGTCTGGGAAATGCTATTTCATCCTTTGTGTTTAATTTTGCCTTAATTGAACTTTCACAAAATTAATTTATAACAGAATTATTTTCCCCATAAGTTAAGAATCCTCACAATACTCCTTGGGAGAACACTGAGCTAAAGGTAATAGGAAATAAGGACTGCTAGTTAATGCAGTCTATCATTATCATTGCTTCTTTGGGACAAAAATGATGAAATTTAGGTCATACATATTATTCTGTCCTCTCTCATTGTTAATTTATAAAGATAAATTGAATTGAAATGGATTTATCTTTCAATATTCTTAAATTTCTGAAATATAAAATACTTCTAAATCCAGGATATGTAGGTAAGACTTCTTCAGGTAGAATCCTCATACCCTATATAATTTTTAAATAAGTAGCACTATTAGATTATAGTATTTTGACTCAATTTCTTTTGTGGGAAGGGAGGGGGAGCTTTTTTGCTTAGTTTATAAACATACACAATACTTCTGATTTAGAATTGAGCTACACAAAACCTTCTTAAATATATATCATTTCTATTAAGGAAGTAGGACAGACTCTTAATCATTGAAAAGTGGGCTTATAAGCATTTACTTTGAAAATCAACATCTTTAAGATTTAGAAGGTTAAACCAACCCCTCCATCTATATGAACAAAACTTAACAGAGATCAAATAGAGTAGACCGAGTGAGAATCAAGCAACTGCTAAACAAATGGTAATCTATTTATTCTCTTTTCATTTTTAGGTCATGATTTTAATAACAGAATCTTAGCTATATATATTGGTTGTATGTGTTCTGTTCTCTGGCTTTCCAATGGAAGAACAGTAGATGTGAGTAGGGCTGTTTAGAAACAGACTTTGTATGTAGGACTAACATCAATTAGAGATGAAACAGAATTTTTGTAGGTACTCATAGATTTTTTTCAAACCTTTTTTTTTTTTTTAACTCTTTAAGAAGAGAACTGCCCTGTAGGGTGGCTCTTTTAGTTAAAGCATTGTCCCGTCCACCAAAAAGTTGCGGGTTCTATTGCCCGTTAGGGCACATACCTAGGTTGTGGGTTCTATCCCTGGTTGGTGCGCATATCGGAGGCAACTTATCGATGTTTCGTTCTCACATCAATCTCTCTCTCTCTCTTTCTCTCTTCCGTTCCCTCTCTATAAACTAAAAAGTAAACAAACACACATTTCCTTGGGTGAGGATAAAAAAAAAAAAAGAATAGGACTAAATTCCACAGTTTAAGTTGGTTGACAGGTTTCTCTCATATTACCTGCAATGATACCATGACAATTTTGGTCCTCAGTAAAAAACTGTTATATGGTTACAAGTTTGTTGTAAACATTTTAAAGTTTATGAATTACCCATAAAATTGCTACATTATTGGAATCTTCCTTCTAAATCCATATGATAAAGGTAACCAATTTTTACATGGAATCGCCAGAACTAACACTCTTAATTTTTTCTCTCCAAAGGAACTTGATGCTTATTTTATAATAGTACTCAACATTTTCAGTTTGTAATTAAGTATCTTAAGAAGTGGCAATAATAAAGAAAGCATTCTTTAAATACTTGAAAACTTGGTCAAAGGTGCTATTTGGTGAGGTCAGTCTTGGTCTCCATATTCTTAAAAAGTTTAAGATATTTTTCTATCATATTAAAATTGTAGTGTGACTTGAAAGTAGCATGATTATAAAAGGAAAATAATCAACTTTTGTTTATTTTAAGGTGTACTGTTCTTTAGAAAGCAATAGATATTACAATTATTTTTACAGGTTAATTTTTAAAACAAGGCTTCATGAATTATATAGTCTAGCTTCAACTACTAAGTCAATTTGCTTTGTTATTAGTGATATAGTAATGACACTTCTAAGATCTTGAAGATTTATGTATTTTATCTAGTCTTTAAAAAAATCTTTGTTTTAATTTCAGACTACAAAAATATACAGATTCCTTAAATGTTACTATTTTGCCACATTTTCACATTTGCATTCTCTTTCTCTTAAAACTGTTCTTTTCCCTGAACTGAGAATAGGCTACAGACATTTGCCTTTATATACTTTAATGTATATTTCTTAAACAAAAGGTCATCCTCTTTCATAACCACAGTAAAGTTATCTAAATCAGAAAATTAACAATCATGCAATAATAGCATTGAATTGTAGACATTACTCAGATTTCACCAATTTACCCCAATAAAGTCCTTTATAATAAAATAAAATACTAATAGTGTATTAACTATTTTACTAGAGGGAGGGAGGGAGGGAGGGAGAGAGACAGAGAGAGAGAGAGAGAGAGAGAGAGAGAGAGAGAGAGAGAGAGAAACATGGATTTGTTGTTCCACTTACTTATGCATTTATTGTTTGCTTCTTGTATGTGCCCTGACTGGGGATAGACACCCAACCTTGGTGTATCAGGGCAACACTCTAGCCAACTGAGCTACCCAACCCGGGCCTGATTATGTATTAATTTCAATTGTCATGTCTTTTTAGACTTCTTTGAGTAGATCATTTGTCTAGTCAAAACCTAGTCTGTGTTTCTGGACACAATACTTTTGAAGAGTATAGATTAGCTATTTTGTAGAATGTCCATCAATTTGGATTTTTCTTAAGTTTCCTTGTGACTAGATTAAAGTTGTGCCAGACTTTTTTTTAAAAATAAAATTGTATAAAATATGATTTTACAACAACAAATCACATTCCTGTTTATACTCTGAGAATAAATACATATTTATTTATCATATTTGTATTAAAGAGAATACTCATCTCCAGTTCCCAGAAGAAAAGACTCTCCTAGGAGATTTTATATGTATTTCTTAAAGAGCAAACTTGGTTTATTTATTGAAGGTCTAATTAGTTTTGATTGTTTATGTAATCACATAGATTATTATAGCATTTACTGAAAAAAAAAATACAATGTACTATAGTATTGATCTTCTCTTTTCACAGTTACTCCTGAATGCCCACAGAAAGGACAAAATTTTTTTATTTCCTTAGATGAACTTGAATTCTTATCACAGCTTATAAAATCCTTTTTGAAGCTGGAAAAAAATGTTCAAGAACTGTTTGAAGAAATTTTTTTATCACTCAAGATACCAAGGAACAATAAATCAGGTAACGTGCCCTTTTGTTTAAATTGTAAATCCATTATTCTCCCTATTTTTGCTTCCAGCTACTGAATCTATACCATTACTTGAAAAAAATTTTTTTATAGAATTCTTTAAAGAAACATAAAGCCTGAGAGAAACATTAAGAAAATTCTATTAAACCATAGAATTACATTTTTATCCTTTATACATGGCAAATTCCATAATTCTAGTTGACAAAGCATTATAAGTCAATTCCAGATAATTGCCTTTAACTAAAATCAGATCTTTTTTTTTTTTAATTCGAAGAAACACAGTCTGGCCTATGAAAAAAATAAGCAGACTTAATGATCTAGTGTAGCTCCTCTTCTACTACTAGCAGCTGGATGACCTTGAGCAAAAACAGTTACCTTCCTTAAACCTCAGTTTTCTCATCTTCCCAATGATGGTATAGGACGAAAATACATTTCTCTTTGTTTTCTTTTACAATTAGATGCTTTATATTGCAATATGTTATGTAGGGCTATGAGAATTAAATGATTTATTGTATGTGAATTCTTGAAAAGAAACTCTAGCATTTCATAAACAATAAATGTGTTGTTCTAATAGTAATTAGAATTATATAATATGTTACTTTAAGTTTAGTATAATAAAATCTTTTAGAAGAAAGCAGTGCCATGTGTGTTGGAAGAATGTTTCTAAAATTAAAGGTAGAATTCAAAGCCATAATATGTTCTGTGTGTTCATATCTATACTTATACCGATTTTCACCTACATCAGAATGAACAATACAAAATTATCTTTTACATGATACTATATATCATTTGAAGGAATAAAAATAGATAGTGGTTGTATTTGTGAAACAAAGTTAGGCAAGCAAATGAATCTGAAATTTCAGAAGCTAATGTCTTAGAAAGGAATTACACTTGCTTTAATATATTTACTTTTATGTTTTTAAATTTACTTTGCCTGGGTAAATAATGTTAGAAAAGTGATAGGGTTAAAGTTTGTTTTATATTAAGCATAGCTTACTAGCCTTCTATGTTTCAAGTTAAGTTTAAGTAATACTATTAAGTTATAAAGTAACTAATGTAGAGCACTTTTCCAAATTTGGAGATAATTTGAAGAAAAATGGAGATGGACTATACTAGTAGAATTTGGATGCTGACAAAGAAAAACAATGAAAAAAATAAAAATATGACACAAAATATTGAAGTTAAAAAACAGAATAAAAAAGTAGATTTGATTAGGAAATCATGTGAGCCCTAGAGGGTTTTCTAGAAGGAACTGACTGGCCATGGAGAGATCTGAGTAAAGAAATATGACATCCCAATTTTTTATTGCAATGTTGATTTCTCGAGTGGTTGACACTTGGTATAGATACTCATACATTATTCCTGGCTAAGATTTGCCATCCCTCATCCACATCTGTAGCAGGTCTTTTCTGAGGTGTGGATAAAGAAACAGTGCATTTCAACAAATCTAGATCCTACCCATTTAGTCTCATCTTGTATTGGTCCTAGGACAGACCTTAGAAAATTTAGGTCAATTCTGAGAACTTTATTCCCCTTAAGAGCAACAAAAATTGAAAATTAGAATTGTGTTAGATAGGTATTGTAAAGATGTAAAACTGCCAAGGCCAAGAATTGAAGCAAAAATTTGTCATAGTGATTTCAGAAAAAAAGAAGAAAAAGTGGGTTTGACGTCATTAGATTAAAATTAAGCAATGTTGAGATTTGGCAAATGCTGTATATTTAAGAATAACAGTTGCCATTATTGAATAAATCAACAGAGAAAATATATTATTATGCCACAATATTAATGTCTTATTCTAAATTTAGCATCATGGCAGATAAAAGCAACTTCAGCCCTAGCCGGTTTGGCTCAACGGATAGACCATCGGTCCTTGGACTGAAAGGTCTTGGTTAAATTTCTGGTCAAGGGCATAAACCTTGGTTGCAGGATTGATCCCCAGCTCCATTCAGGGTGTGTGTGGGAGGCAAACAATTGATGTGTCTCTCTCACATGAATGTTTCTCTCTCTCTGTCTCTCCCCCTCCCTTCCACTCTCTCTAAAAATCAATGGAAAAATATCCTCGGGTGAGGATTTACAAAAAATAAAATAATAAAAATAAATACAGTGGGGCCTTGACTTACGAGTTTAATTCATTCTGAGACCGAGCTTGTTAAGGAGCTCATTAAGGAGCTCATTAACTCAAATTACTCTATCAACTCAATGCAAAAAGAGACAGCTGGTATCTCAAAAAACTCGTTAGTCAGGACACTCGTAAGTCAAGGCCCCACTGTAAAAGCAACTTCAATATCACATTAATAATAGTGTACTATAGATATGTATTTGTGGATTATTGAACATAGTTTGGAATGAATTTTGAAGGACAGGAATAAGAAATGTCTAAGTACTAGAGCACCCCTTGTGATATATATCTTTTTTATTGTTAAAATTTTTAATTTTTTGTAACAAAGCCAAGATTGATTTAATCTGACATAACTTTATGGCTCCCTGAAAATAATGATCTTGGAGGAAATTGTCAAGAAAAAAATGTTTTATTGTGTGCAAGCCAAGCTAATCAATTTTTATCAAAAACCTTTGTTTCGTAAATCAGAAAGGAAAAGATTCCTTGAAATGGATGATTAAAGAAACCAAATGTATCTTAAGTTATCCTGATAGTTCATCTTTTGCTTAAAAATCTTGTGTGGGAGAGAATGGGGGAAAAAGATCAAGTCATTTGGTTTCCTGTGTATTTCTTTGATTGGAGCATATTTTGCTAATAAAGATCTTGGAAAGAGTTACCTACTATGTCTATGTAACCAAAACAGTGTGATGAAAGGTAAGTTTTTGTGTGTATTTTTTTATTGTCCAGATGTTTTAAAAATATCCAGGTGCTTAACATCACATAAAGAAAATATAAAGATGTTTAACCAAATAATTTACTTTTTACTTTGATGTTTTCTACTATGTTATAGAATTAGTCAAATTGGCAGTGTTCTTAGTAATTTGAATATGACTCAATAGATGTTATAGAGACACAAATTTGTTTTTGAGAAATAAATGGTATTTAGTTACATTTATTTGCTTTTATGGGTCATAATTTGATGGTTTTCTATTTTGGTCATTTCAGAAAAAGATAGGACATTATTTGATGGTTACTGTATTTCTTTTAGGTGATTATATCTTATGAAGTAGCTTCAGGTTTGATTCTTTCAAAATAAAGTTGTTCTTCAGGCAGTTCCTCAAATTTTCCAAAGGTGGCATCTGAGATTTATCTAAACCAGGATTTCTTGGCCCTCATTTTTCTTTAGCCCCAGCAATGACAAAGAGCAATGGCTGCTTCAATTGGATGTAAGAAGAACACTTAGGGTTTGTCTCAGAAGAATCAAAGATTTCAGATCTTCTGAAAGATTGTTTGTACTCTTAGGGGGTCTTAAGAGGGGTCAAATGGCTTCTAAGAGTTCCTTAGCTAGATGGTTAAGGGATTGTATTAGGGAGGTGTATGTAGTTAAGGTAAAGAGGCTCCTAGGGTTTGTAAAGCTCATTACACTAGGACTTTAGCTGTTTCTTGGGCAGAGAGGTCGAAGGCTTCCACATTGGAAATTTGCAAGGTGGCCACCTGGGCTTCTCTTCATACTTTTTCATAGTATTATCTCTTGGATGTAGTCTCTTCTACAGATTCAGCTTTTGGTGGGAGGTTACTTGTGAGCCAGAAAAGAGCAGTGAAGAAAAGAAAGACTTGTAGTTCCCACTTAGAGCTGCCAACAAGGCAAGTTGCTTTGTAGTATGCACAATGGGAGCCTATGAAGACCAATTTGGGTGTGAAAGTGGATGTCACAGGGAAGTACTGCCAACCTCTACTCTCCATGAAAGAAAGCAACAGTGTGGGAACTAACCAGAAGTGTAAAATGAACCACAGTGAACTCTGTGGGGAAGGCTGCTCAGCAGCTACCATTCCTGTGATGCTCTGCACTCTACTGAGGTCCTTTATTTGGGCATGCTCCTAAAGAAATCAGTGTTGACTGCATGCAAATAACCTGTATTTTAGAGCATTGAGTCCAAAATGGGCTACCTTCTCTAGACGATGTGAATAAGTGAATAGGATTTTTAATGTATTTTTAAATAGGTGAAGTAATTTGTCACATGTTCACAGAATTTATGAAGTTTGACAATGTGGAATTTTGAAGTTGACCATTTTGAATTCCAAACAAATATAAAATGCCACAATTTGTTAAAACCATGAGATATTTTATTAGTATAGAGTCAATGTTACGAATCATGTCTTAAAATGATTCTTTTTGCTTCTCTATGTAGTATTCAGTTTTTTTAATCTTTTTTTAATTTGGAGGGAGACTATATTATAAAGATTATCAGAATTGTTTGATAATTCATTTTCTGTCTTACTATAGAATTGCCCATCAGCAAGAAAGGCTTGGGAAGCTTATCTTCTTATTTACTAATCTTGAAAATAGGCAGATGGTTTATGTAAATATCAAAGCATGTTACTTTGAATGAATAGGCATATTGTATTTAGAGTGTAACAATAAATATAAGATAATTAACTTTTTTCATAAACTTAAATTATAGCTACACAACAGCAGATAGTTATTTCCAGATATAGATTTGCAAGCTTATGCTTCAAACTAGTGTCATTATTCCAGTGTAAATACCTTTTAAATTGGCTGGTTTTGTGAGCTATCTGTAGAAAAGCAAAGTGACATTAAGAATCCAGGTGTTGCTCCTTCATGTCATTAACTTGATCTTCATTATTTTTTCTTCTTTAAAAATGTTTTTGAATAATAGTTCCTCATATGGTAAAGCAGTTAAAGAGGACAAAAGAATGTATGCTGAAAAGTATGTCTAGTTCTATTCCAGTTGTCTAGTTTCACTCTCTAGAGGCAACTACTTCCATATCTATCCCTATGTTAAAATAAAACAAAATCTGTACATACTATGCAGAGATTCTTTTTCACTAACAGTTATGTAGAAATACCTCATTCTTTCTAACAGCTGAATAGTTTTCCATTGGTGCATTTAACCAGGTACTCACTGATGGACATTTAGGGTTTTACTTTCCTGTTTATTTGTGACCACAAACAATGATATGGCAAATTTTCTTGAATGATGTCTTAATATTGCACATGTATATCTGGATGATAAATTTCTAAAGTGAAATTGTCAAGTAAAAAAGTATGGTCATTAAGAGGATGAAAATACTAACCATAGACTGAGAAAACTATTTGCAAAACACATATCTGATCAAAGACTTGTATCCAATATATATATATATATATATATATATATATATATATATATATACACACACATACACACTTTTAAAATTCAACAAGGAAACAAAAAACTCAATTTAAAAGTGAGGGGAAAAAAGTGAGTCAAAGATCTGAAGAAACACCTACCAAAGAAGATATACAGTTGGCAAGTAAGCGTATGAAAAGATGCTCCACATCATATGTCATCAGGACATGCAGATTTAAACAGGAGAGCACACTACACACCAATTAAAATGCCTAATGCTAGAAACACTAACAGTATCAGTTCTGGCAAGGATTTGAAATAACAGGAACTCTCATTCATTGCTAATAGGAGTGTAAAATAGTATAGCCTCTTGGAAGACAATTTGGTTGTATCTTTCAAAGCTAAACATTGTCTTATATGATCCAATAATCATGTTCCTAGCTATATACAAAAATGGATAGAAAACTAATGTCTACACAAAAATCTGCACACGAATGTTTGTAACACTTTATTAATAATTGCCAAAGCTTGGAAGCAACCAAAATGACTTTCCTTAGGTAAATTTGATAAACTATGGTACATCAATACAATGGAATGTTATTCAGTAATAAAAAGAAATGAGATATCAAGCCATGAGGAAACATGGAAGAATCTTAAATGCACATTGCTAAGTGAAAGAAGCCAGTCTAAAAAGCTTACATATATGATTCCAACTATATGAGATTTATGACATTGTGGAAAAAACAAAAGTATAGGGACAGTGAAAAGGCCAGTGGTTGTCAGGAGGAGAGAAAAGGAGAAGAGAGGTGAATAGGTTGACCACAGGGGATTTTAAGAATAGTGAAATAATTGTCTATGATATAATAAAGGCAGATACATGATGTTATGCATTTGGCAAAGCCCATTGAACTGCACAACACAAAGAATGATGTGCAGAATCTAAAAATGCTCTAAAAACTAAAGTCTATTAATTTTTTTTAAAGTATGGATATTTTGAGAGAGTATCAAGTCAATTTTTATATCTGTTTTGCTTGCTAATGCAGAATTGTTTATGTGATTTAGATCTTTTGAAAAAATAATTCATATTTTTAATAACTTTATAGTTTCCTTTTTCTTTTAAGAAATATTTTTATTATTTGCATTACAGGTATTCCACATTTCCACCTCATACCCCCTCCTCCCAGCCCCTGGCCCCCTGCCCCAGTCCTTCATTGCCCTATTTATTGTCAGTGTCCATGGGCTATTCATATAAGTATATAAGTTCTTTGGTTTATCTCTTCTCATCTCCCCTATCCCATACCTAGGAATAAACTTAACCAAGCAGGTAAAAGAGCTATACTTGGAAAACTCTAGGACATTGAAAAAAAGAAATAGAGGAAGATGCAAAAAAAAGGGAACCATATACCATGTTCATGGATTGGAAGAATTAACATCATTAAAATTCCATATTACCCAAAGCAATCTATAGATTCAAAGCAATCCCTATTAAAATGCCAATGGCATACTTCACAGAACTAAAACAAATACTCTAAAAATTTTTGTGGAAACAAAAAAGACTATGAGTAGCTGCAGCAATCTTGAGAAAGAAAAACAAAGTTGGAGGAATCACAATACCAGATATCAAACTATACTACAAAGCCATTGTAATCAAAACAGCCTGGTACTGGCACAAGAATGGGCATATCGACCAGTGGAACAGAACAGAGACCCCAAAAATGGACCCATACCATTACAGTCAATTAATATTTGACAAAGGAGGCAGGAACATACAATAAAGACAGTTTCTTCAACAAATGGTGTGGCAAAAAGATGAAACTAGACCACTAACTTACACCATACACAAGAATAAAATCAAAATGGATAAAAGACTTAGATGAAACCATAAGAATCCTGGAAGAAAACATAGACAATAAAATCTCAGACATCTCACATAGCAGAATTTTTATCGATGCATCTCCTTTTTCTTTACTTAAAATCTTTGATTAATCTGGATTTTATTTTAATGTTAGAATTGATCCTTATTTATATGTATTATCCTCTTCTTAAGAAGACATTAAAATCCAGGTCATAGAGAAAATATTTTAGGTTAACTGGAATAACACTGATCTAAAACCTTCTTATCGTTGTTGTGATATTTGTTGAGAAATGAAGTAGGATTCCTAAACTGCAGTCCATGGGCCCTTGAGGTTCATGAATGCACTTTACAAGGGGCCTTAATTGTGTGTATCTGTGTGTCTGTGTGTAGTTCCCATAGATTTATATTGTGCATTTTGGATGGAGTGTTCTCTCACTTGTTTTCAAAGGTGTTCATAAATCCAAAATGATTAAAAAACACTGGAGTTAAGGAAAACATTTCCTCAGAATAGATAAATTCTGATAAGTTTTCCAAAAAGGATGTTATCACCTACCAAATAATCCCCCTAGGGAATGTTTCAGTCAACTGTGTTACTTAGGAATCATTCATGATTAATTTATAGAACCATATTTAGAAAAAAAAACCCCACAAAATTGCCAGATGGATATATTGGACAGAAACCTTACTGAGAAGAATCAGTAAGATTTTCAAAATTTGTTTGCTCAGGACATAAGGAGAAACTGACTATTTCATATCAAATTGTATCATTTATATCAAATTAAACTAATTAATAGAGCCTTATTGGAAAAGTGGAATAATTTTTTTTTGGCATATGTATTCATTTTTTCCCCCAGGGAAAAGATTTCCATAATTATAAAAACTGAGAAACTTAATTATAAAAGTGGAGAAAATTTTTTCCATTTTAGGCGTTAGAGATTATTGTGTTTTAAAAATTTATTGATTAATATGAGAGAGAGAGAGAGAGGTCAGTGTGCATCATAGCTATCAATTTGTTGTTCTTTACTTGTGTATTCATTGGTTGATTCTTGTATGTTCCCTGACTCAGGATTGAACCCACAATCTTGGTGTATCAGGACGATGCTCCAACCAATTGAACTACCTAAACAGAGCTAGAGATTATTTCTTATCTGTTCCAGTGTTTGCATTTTTCCAATGAATTATTGATATACTTATTAAGAGTGTAATTTTTCCTGATATGTTGATGTTCACCCATGTACTTTTGTTCTTCCTTGTTTCAAGAAAGGAAGTATTGAAATGCTAAGGAATACCACCAGTTTTAAAATGCAGTACTTTAGAATTTAACTTTTTACATGAGCAAGGAAATTAATATTTACATTGTATTCTTAACTTACTCTACATTATCAATATGAAAATGAATTAATAACAAACAGATCCATATTTAACAGATTATATATGTATGCAAATCAAATATGAATGTAAATAATACAAAAATATCATAAGTTGAATGTCTGGAAGAACTCAGTATATTTTGATACTGTCATTATTGTATGGTGACATCATCCTACATCTTGTTGACTATATTCTCAGCATCTTGATATGCATGAACCAGTATGTGTGTATATAGTATGAATAGAGTTTTTCTACACAATTAATTTTAACCTGACTCTATTAATTACATCTAGTATCACTTGTTTGTATTAATGTATGTTTGTATGTTTTCTTTTTTATCTATTGCATAGGAATTTTGGTCACATCCAATAGAGAGACTATAATAGAGAAACCTAGAGCAAATGAAACCAATATTTCTTCAGAGCAATTGCTACTAGGAAAAGAGGTATGTGAGGGGGAAAAGGGAAGTATTTCTTTATTCATAGACTAGAGGCCCAGTACACGGATTCATGCACCAGTGGGGCTCAGCCTGGTCTCCAGGGATCAGGCTGAAACCGACAGTCCGACATCCCCCAAGGGGTCCGAGTGCAAGAGGGCACTCTGCAAAGTTGCTGTCATTCAGCAGTTCCTGTGTTGATGGTCAGTGCGCATCATAGCTACTGGCCACTCAGCCGGTCACTTAGGCTTTAATATCTATACTAATAAAAGGGTAATATGCTAATTAGACCAGATAGACCGGACATCTTCTGGACATCCTTTCTAACAAAGCCAGGGGCATGGCCGGCCTGCAAACTGCCCAAGGCCCCTTGCCCAGGCAGGCCCCTCCCCCAGCAGGGACCCCCATCCTGATTGGGGCATGGCTGGCCTGCAAACCCCTGGTGCACCCAAGTTCAGGCTGCCCTGCCCCCCAGTGGGGACCCCCACCCTGATTGGGGGTGGGGCTGGCCTGCAAACCACTGGAGCTGTCACTAGAGGCACACTGACCTCCTCTCGGTCCCTTTCCCCAGCTGGCAGGCTCTGATCGCCTAATGGCCACCCATGGCAGGGGTGGGGCCAGCAAGCAGGCAGGAACAGCAGACCTCTCGGTTCCTTCCCCCACCCATCAGGCACTGATCACCCAATGGCGAACAGGGAACCGGGAGTGGGTGGTGGTGGGGGGCGGGGCCAGCTTCGGGCAGCTGGGGAAGATGGCCCTGATCACAGCCAAGCCTAGGGACTGTACATGTGCACAAATTTCATGCACCGGGCCTCTAGTATATAGATAAAAGCATCATCATATGTCTGTGAATCCATTATAAATAAAAATGTCTTGTGTTTTCCCTTTGACACTAAAAGAAATAACTCTTGGTTGAAAATTGGCTTATACATTTTGACGAAAATTGAATAGATACACTGCTCTTTTGCACAATCTGTTCCACGGACAGATTGCAAGGAGGGAGCTGGAAGTGAGGAGGTCTTTGTTCTCATCCCAACTCAGGGTCTACACTTTGAGAATTTGGACTGTAGAAAGTTGCTGAAAAGGGAGAAAATGGAGATTCAAAACGAAAGGAAAGAGGAAGTAATAGTTTGAACTGGTCTCTTAGTTTAGTGTGTCCAGCATCTCCTATTTGTGCTCAGATCCATTACCACTCTTCTGCTGCTCTGTTCTGTATTATAGAGAATTACATCTTCCAGGCTTCCTTGGTTACTAGGAAAGTTTGGTCAATGAAAGGCATTGATGGAAGACCTGAATGGTAGATGTTAGAGAAAAACCCGAGTATTTCTTCCCCTCCTTTGTTTTAGAGAATATCTTTATGTACTTATTTTTATTTTTTAGAGAATATCTTTAGTAGTAGTATCTGTGACTCCTTCATTTCCTCCATGGGCTCTGCTCCCACCACACAATCCTCTCTCCATGATTCCAGTTCCAGCTAGCAGTCTTACCTTTAGCTTTGACTGGTGGCCCCACAAACTGTATTCCATAGATAGTCCTTTTTCTTTGTTCCTCCAGCCCTTGGAGAAATAGTGGCTTCCTGCTGCATTCATATCTGTCTTGCTTCACAGCCCATGGTTTGGCTCCACACAATTTCATCACCTTAGTAAACTACATTAACTTTTGTTTTCCTGTTGAAATACCTAGAGTGGTTTCTATTTTCTGAGTGGACCTTGACTAATAGTAGGTAAACATTTAAAAAGGTATAAGGACATAGGATTTTAACAGGTTCAATTTAGAAAGCAAGAACAATACTCAGGAAACTGCAAAGTCATACATTATGCTTTAACCAAAAGTCAGAGTAAGTATTAAGAAATTAGCCCTGACTGGTTTGGCTCAGTGGATAGAGCGTCGGTCTGCGGACTGAAGGGTCCCAGGTTCCATTCCAGTCAAGGGCATGTATCTTGGTTGTGGGCACATCCCCAGTGGGGGGTGTGCAGGAGGCAGCTGATCAATGTTTCTCTCTCATCATTGATGTTTCTGGCTCTCTGTCCCTCTCCCTTCCTCTCCCTGAAAAATCAATAAAATATACTTTTAAAAAATGAAAAAATGAAAAAAAGAAATTAGCATTAGGGTGATGGAAGAAAGGGATTCAACGGGTACTTACTTTGTGCACAGAACAGAAAGCCACATTATTTCCTCTTTCTTCTTGGATCAACTAGTAAATATTCTCTATTTCAACTGAAATATTTTTGGCGCCAAACATCAGATGAGAAGAGTAGAAGAAAACAAACACTATTTTATGAAAACAGATAGACTTCTAGGAGGGCATTTGAGTAGTAAAGATTTTCAGTTTTCTTTTTAAGAGCAGCTATTAATGTGCTTGGTTTTCTATATTTTGAAAAGAGAATTCAGAATGGCCAAGATATTATAATCACATATAAATTATCATGGACTAGGGTAATCATCATTGTACACACACACAAAAATTACCACTGCAGCCATGGCAATTACTGGCAACTTTCACCAGAATATATTTTCTTGGGTGAATGAATGAATGAATGAATAAATAATTTTAATGAACTGATATGACCTCATTGAGAGAACAAAAACCAGAGTTTTGTTGTTGTTTTTAATTTTCATGGAGGTGATATATTTTTTTTTGCATTTTTGTCATAAATGTGTCCCAAGAAATACTATTCTAGTACAAGACTATACCCATGGTACTTCTAAAGTTTCACTTGTTAGAAAGGAGATTATATGAACTGCATAGATTAAAATACTGAATAATTTTGTGTAAAATAAGATGAGAAATGTGTTCTAAGGCCCTCTGATGTTAAAGGTCCAAATAAACTTTAGAAGTTCAATTACAACTTAATTATAAGCATCATGAGAATGAAAGCCATTCTTTCTGATCAGAGAATCATGGAATAATAGAATTTTCATTCTAGAAGAAGAATCACCTTTATTACTTTGTACAGTATATACAAAAAGCATTAAATTAATGCTGAATGGGATGTGTGTGAAAGAAAATGAAGCTAATGATAATAATCTTAGTAATTTTAGACTGAAAGAGACCATAGAAGTCATTGAATTTAGCTCTTATATTTCTAACAAAAAAGTTGAGACCTAGGAAAATAAGTAATTTAGTCAGTAATATTGAACCTTAAGGTCTTCTGAAGTTGGAGTAGGTAAATTATTACTATTAACAAGATTACATTAAACAGGGAGTCAATTCTAAGCATAGGTTCAGCCTACTACCTATAAAGCTTTTAGTACTATAGAGAACATTAGAGGACTTGGGGGAGATAATACATTCATAAATATATTGCCGTATGAGACAAAGACCAAAATTTAAAAAAAAAAAAAAGTACCAGTGTCCACTCCAGCCTCGCTGTCTCCCAACACACAGGGTAATGCAGATTGTTTTAATTTTTCATTTTCTGAAACAGAGTAGTGCCATGTACCAGTCTGTGAGTGGAGAAACTAAAATTCTAAAGATGTAAAAATCTGGAAAGGTGCAGTGGTGTATTTTCTGTGAGAAATTTGTATTTCTTATTGCTATTTTTTCACTTGTCTGGATTTCTGAGAGTGAAAAAGAAATAAAAGATTGAATATAAAATGCTGTCTTATGTTGCAATACTTGTTAACAATAAACTATAAAAAAGACTATAAAAATCTAATTTAGACTTTATTAAATATATTGAATTTAAAGTTTGCTTTATGTGATAAATAGTAAGAGTAACTTTCAGCTCTCATAAAGATGGTTTTATTGAACTATATTTAAGAGATTAAATTTTGAAAAAAGTTTTTTATTAAATCCACTGATGAATTAAAATGAAATGTCAGTATATTACTGTGTGTAAAGAATGCACATGTTTTTCTATATTGCTTTATTCACTGGGTAATATTTTTTAGGTTGTAAGGGTGCCTTTTACAGTTTATCAAAGAATACCTATATTCAACATGCTGAATGAAAATAACAACTTTATATTTATATAACAGTAGAAACACTTGTTGAATTAAGATGAATATGACTTCATATACATCTATATTTCAGACTACTCTACTAGATTTTGGCTGGAGAAGTGCATTTAAAGAAGTGTCTCTTCCCATGGCACACTGTATAACGACAGCAATAGAAGATTTTTCCATAAAAATTCTCCAACAGGAGCACAATGAAAGGTCTTCAGCTGTGACTTATGCTATGAACCTTATAAATGTCCAACAAGTTTGGCAAGACAGCTGTGTGGCTCCTGAGGAGGACCAACCAAAGAAAATTGCAAAGGCAAGAATCAAATGAAACCCTTTCAAAACTGTATGTAGATCGGCATAATGAGTTTTGTTGTTTGTTTTTTAATATAAGCCATTGCAAAGGGGAAAACAGTGGAGCCTCTTGGCAAACACTTAGCACTGAACCCAATACCAGTTGTTTTCTCTGGTATCATGGCCCACTGCTGGTGAAAGGGACTTAAACCTGTTACTACCTTGTTGCTCCATGAGTCTTGGGCAACTAAAGAGGAGGCCTCTGTGACTTCCTGGGGAGCTGGGAACATGCTTGCTTGGGTTTATCTTTTTTATCATTAGTATTTTAAATCCTTATTGTAGAGAGTATTACTGATGTTCCCCCTTTTTCCCCCCTGTTGCCCGCCTCCACCCGGTTTCTACCTGCCCCAGGCCTTCACCACCCTACTGACTGTGTCCATAGGTAATGCATGTATGCATATAAGATCTGTGGTTAATCTCTTCTCACCCCCCTCCCCCCTTTGAATGACTTCACTAGACATTTAGGAGATTGAAGGAGTTACTGTCTTTTATTGGTTTAGGCAACTTTTTTTTTTTTTTAAATATGTCTTATGGATTTTTTACAGAGAGGAAGGGAGAGAGATAGAGAGCCAGAAACATTGATGAGAGAGAAACATCGATCAGCTGCCTCCTGCACATCTTCTCCTAGGGATGTGCCTGCAACCAAGGTACATGCCCTTGACCGGAATCAAACCTGGGACCCTTCAGTCCGCAGGCCGATGCTCTATCCTCTGAGCCAAACCGGTTTCGGCAGGTTTAGGCAACTTTTAAATCTTTGTTTACCCCTAATGCGAACTGCATTTCATTAGCATCAGTCTGACATGTTTACATGTGCTTTGAGAGTCACAGAACATAATGAGAAAATACAAAGTCATCATGCAAATAGATAAATACCGTTACTCAGTATGAAGCCCACACTGAGTTCAGCAACCTATAATTTAAATGTTTTTTAAAAGAGAGGTCTTAGAGATGGCCTCCTATTCTGCTACTGCCACCCTGAAACTCCAGAACATTCCACAGGGAACACCATTGGCTAATCTAGAGTAGAGGCAAGTTTTGACTTCTTATCCACCACACCTTCTCTGCCATTAAGAAGTAGATTCATAATAACTAGTGAAAAGCTACACATATTACTTCTAAAAGTTGCTGACTCCTTACCAATAAGGATGCTACATGAGGTTATTTCTGGTGCTTCTAGATTTAGTTAAACTGATATAACCTTATTTTAATGTGATGACTAATCACACTTTATGAAAATTTAGCAAAAGAAAATTAAAAGAAATTAAAAAATAATCCAATTGTATTAATATCAAGGGTACTTTTTTTTTTTTAGCTCTATTAACTGCAAATAAAACTGTTGTCATGTAAAGTTACTTCCTGAGTTTTTCATGATGTCTGCAAGGTAATCTTTTTGGTATTTCTTTATCTGACAGTTAACTTTCTACAATCAATTACTATAAAGTTGTGTGATTATATTTATGTTTGATGCCAAATTCATTATTTAGGAATTTGGCTCCCCTGTACATAAATTACACGGTGCTGTCAGAGTACCAATAACTCAGTGCTGCATTCATTTCTCCCTAGTTTTGTTCTGACATCATGGAAAAACTTGACACAATGCTTCCACTGGCTCTGGCATGCAGAGATGATTCTTTCCAGGAAATTAGAGCACACTTTGTGGAGGCCTGTTGTAAAGTGGCAACAGCTGTCCTGGCGAGACTGCAAGAGAGAAGCCAGGAGTTTCCTTCCCAAGCTCCCCTGGAAAACCTGCACACTGTGCTCTCCACGGCGGTGTATATCTTCCAGCATTTTACTCGATATGATAATTTGATGAAAGAAAATACTAACAAGTAAGTGCCATTTATATTAAGTGGATGGCCATGTTTACAGTAATGTGTAATCCTTGAATATCATAGGAGTGAAATTTTGATGATGGTCTTTGAGGAGAAAATAATTAACATGGTGAATTATTTTCATTTATCTTGACTAGGAAATGTCAAAAAGGTGGAGCATGGGATATATTAAACCAGATGCATAGATTCTAAGAAAGATACGTATTTTTCTAAAGGTTCATTCAAAAGACTGATGCATTTTCCACATTCTAATCAGTAGCAATGATTTTACCTTGTGAGGCACAAGGTACTGCCTACACTGTAAAGGAAAAATAAACTTATTTTTGTCTCATGTATACACAGTTGGGAAATATGCACGCCTCTCTTTTGTTTCAAAGTCAACAGGATGTTGGGAGCTGACATAGAAAATAAATGCATTTTAATCTATTCTATTAACTAATGTGAACATATTATTTCAGAACATCAATTTAGTGACAAACTACCTTTAATATTTGAGGAGAAAGCATCTGGCAGTCTTAATTCTCACGTATTAGTATTCTAAAAAGATTATATATATATATGTACAGAAAATAAAAATGACCACAGGTATTATCACATGGCCTTCCTGGCTGTCCTTGTACTCTCTAGAACAGTGGTTCTCAACCTTGGCTGCACATTAGAATCACCTGGGAATCTTTTTAAAATCCTGATTTCTGAGCCTCATCCTCCGGAAATTCTGTTTCTTTTTTATGGGGTGGGGCCACAACATTAGTAACAAAGAAACAGAATTTCCGGAGGATGAGGCTCAGAAATCAGGATTTTAAAAAGATTCCCAGGTGATTCTAATGTGCAGCCAAGGTTGAGAACCACTGTTCTAGAAGATAGCGTGGCCCCTTGCAGAGGGAACAAGCATGTGGACTTGGCAGTCCACTGTGAGCCCAGGAATCTATTCTACATTATTTACTCAGCCTTTGCAGTTCCTTAGTTATGAGAGAAAGCATACTATAAATAGCTAAAGATAAAAGTAAAATAAATTTAGCTTGATGTAGAATATAACTATGGCATTTCTTTAATTCTCATAGTCAGATGTTGTGATTCATACTTGAATTTATAAACAAAATGTGCCAGAAATCACTTTATTTCTGTAGAATATTTTAGAACTGTTTATGAGATAATTGACATCTACAAAATTACAATTTTTAAAATAAAAAGAGTATGTTTGTGGGACGTGTGATAGCTTTATAAAAGTTGATTCTGACAAATGCCTCTCTTCTTTATAATAATGATAACCTAATGCCTAAATAATGCACTGATCTCTAATAATAGGCTTACAAAGAATACTTTTATTTTTGAATGATGTATTGACAATGCAGTTTGTCTCAAGTTGAAGTGCATATTTGTGGAACAGCAGATGTACATTTTCAAAAGACTTGCAAAACAAAGACCCGCTTCCCCCCCAACCCCCCCCTTTTGGAAAGTGAATGTGGACGTAGACTCAGCATTAGGAGGAAATGAATGATTGATATCTAATAATCAAAACCATTTGTAGTACTGGAGATTGTTACCTCCTACTACACAGGCCTTAAATCTCTGTCTCTTTGATCATTCCCTCTGAACAGACCCATATTCCTGGTGCCTGTCCAGCGATATCAGGAATTCATCAACACTCTCCAGTTTCAGGTTACGGACTACTGCGTCAGAGTTTGTGCTACAAGCGTTTTACAGGATGCTGAGAGCCACCACTGGGATGACTACAAAGCTTTTTATGAGGTGTGAAGTTAAGTTTACTATCCCTCCTTTTTACACAAATATGTTTTACTGCCTACCTGTTTTCTGGCTAATTAGAAACATGAGCTCAGCATTACTAACACACGAAGGCTGTTAGGATAATATTTTTTAAATATTGAATTTGTACTTAGGAAAAACACTGTTTCAAAAAACCTGAAATAATTAGACATCAGAACTCTCCTTATGCTTAGAAATAAAAATAGTAGCTTCATTTGAGCTACAGTGTTTGAGTGCTATATAATAAGTTGAAATATAATGGGATGCAATGAAAACTGGAAGAGATAACAATGCCAAAATGCCACAACCTTGTACTTTTCCCCAAAGGGAACAGTTATAGATATCCTTGCTTTTTTTTTTTTTCTTATGTATTTCCATCTGTGTTTGATGAATAAATTTTATTAAGCAGTTTTATTCTTTATACTTATTTTTTCCTTCTCAAAGTATGTTCTTATGAGTGTGTTTTAAGACCCATCTGATCATTTATAGCTTACCTATTTTCATTGAGCCCATGTTTTAAAATCCCAAGTTTCTACTGAATTCTTCCTAATGATTTCCAGTGCAACCAAACCTACGTTCAATTAAAACTATTCAGCATCAGGCTTCATTAGTTTCCCTTCCCCTAAATTCCATTGATTATACATTAGCCACAATATTTGAAATTTTTTGAAGTTGATTCCAGGGCGGGATGAAACATTTATAATACCTTAATAAAAAATAAGATAAATCAGGGTTTTAAAATAATTTATCAGTCAAGCCCAGCTTCGTTAGCTTTTCCCATTTACCCTTTCCTCTGCATTGAAGCTTATGATTTTTGATTTGCTTGATTGTTCTCATCACTATGGAGCACTGAGAAGAACAGAGTGGAGTTTTATTCAATGGAGTCACTCTCATCAACTTCATGACGCTGAAGCTTCTTGTGGCGCCGTTTATGCCTGAGTTATTATCATAATAAATGTTGCCACGGCAGAGAAAAGCAAATAATAAGAATCTCTTTTAAGGGACTTTCCACTTCTTCTAAGACCATTTCATCTCTCCTTTAGAGGCCCTTCCTAGGTAGTTTTTCTTTTTTGCAGGAGCATCCGTACAGACTTTTCCAAACCTGCCGTGCTTCTCACAGCAGTGAGCAGAATGAAAACAAGACGGTGCGGTAGTGCAGCTGGTAGTCTGAGAAAGTATTGGTCTTCTCTCCTGGAAGCATCGCAGCTTCCTTATTTGCAGAGGTTGAAAATGAATCCATCTCCTGTTTCAAACTATTTCAATATGTCACTGTACTAATGAGCAATTTTATATGATGTTTTCATTGAAAACCGGGTCTTAGCTCACTATTTGTCCAACATAGAGGTATGATGTTTCCTCTTATGCAAATTGGGAACTAGAAGAAGTATACAGTAAAAATAATAAGTGGATGCATTTCAAACCTGTTATTGAAGTTACCAACTATTTAAAAAACACACAACAAATTACCATGTAACATGCAGCTTTTAGATCTTATGACAATGCTTTAACTTCAAAGACAGGAATAATGAGATAGTTACCCTGTGATTACATGGTACTGTCGCTTCCATATACTTACATGGTCAGTAGTTACAGTTTAATTGCAGAGTGGTTGTTATTTCTGCTCAGAAAAATAAAGTGACACTGCTTTTCTATTTACCAAAAATAAGAACCTTCTAAAAATAGTACAGATTTTAAACTGTTTTGATAATGGAGTACCTGACATGGTTTTATCCCATTTACTGCACCCCCTTCTCCTCCTCTCCCCATTATTCCATCTGATTTGTGAAACAGGACTAGTTTTTGGCAAGGCTGCTTTGGGAGGAAAGGAGATGAAATCTGCCAGACTCAAGGCAAAGAGTAGGATAGAGATCGCAAGGGAACCTATTGCCATGTGCAAGCGTGTAGTAAAGAAAGAGTGAAGTAATTTACAAGATATGAAACAATATTTGCTCATGTTTTGTGAAATCAAGTGAGGCCTAGACACATTATTTCCATTTTCTAAGCTGTCAGGTTGAGAGAGTCAACGAGTTCGGTATCTTTCTGATGAGGTGCTGGTCAGATGGCACAGTGGGTGTTCAGATTACATGTTTAAAACTGAGCATTTAGTATAGTTGACATCTGCTCAATTTTAGCAACTTGTGTTTTCCAACAGTCAAAGAATAAAGAATTGTCTGTTCAAAGATAATATTGAGTGGCTTATATAATAAAGCCCAGCTGCTTGTTTCCTGATATATAATGTAAATAAAAGCTCACATCTGTTTACATTGTAGTGGGCCTACAAAAATAACAGATGTTTACTAGCAGAATACTTTTGAAATGACAATAAATAGAGAAACAGGTCAGGAAAATAAATGAATAACATTTAGTTTAATGAAAACCCTTGCATACATTGAAGTTATACACATTTTGAAGAGAATTGTATGAATGATGACCAGTTTGAAATGTAAAGTTGACATTTATGTTTTAAAAAGTCTTAAAAATTAGTGTTTTTCACTTTTAGGAGAAGAAATCTGTGTACCTGAAGTTATTTTAATTTTTCTCATTTATTGCTTAAAGGTAGCTATTAAGGACATTTTTTTATATTTTGAAAAAAGAAAAATCATGTTGGCCACATTATTATAAACATCTACCTATCTATTGCCATGAAAAATGTTAGTGTAAACTATTCAGATATCAGCTGAGGTCAGTTTTGCTTTAATTAACATACTACACCACAAGTATAAGAAAATCTAGCTGTAAAACTTTGTTCTTACTTTAGAAATTTTAAAACACATTCTTTATTGCAGAACACAACAAAGAAAGCATAAGGAACTATAATTTTGTTACTTCTCATTAATTTTGTAATTTTTTTTCTTAATAGTTTTGATACACAGCTAGTCAGAAAGTCAGAAGCCAGTGGTCAAAGTCCCCCCCCCCCCCGCCTCCAACCCTCCCCCCAGTTTGAATTTGATTCTTTGACATTTGATGCCCATTTCCCACTTAAGGATAACAGTTCTACTCATTTATAAACTCCATTTGAAAGTCAGTAAATAATAACTATACATTATTATTATGCAGTGATTATAAAAGATTTTAGTAATCAAAGAAATTACCAGAAGAATAATTTGTAAGGAAAACACTAATAGTACCATATGCCTAAGAAACTGTCCCCTGTTGGTATATGAGAACAGATTTTTTTAGATGACAATTGTTTGAGAAATATAAGCAGTGGGTAAGACAAACTTTAAGTCAAAGAGGATTGCTTAGAGATAAAATGGGAAGTCTTACTAGCTTAACTTTTGATATAGTAACATAATCAGTATAATGTTTGAAGAATGCGTTCTACTCTTTTTCTATTTCAAACAATCTTTTGATCTGTTTTGAAAGAAAATGAGGTCAAACTACTAGCAAACCTCCCTACGAGCAAGTTAACTAATTAATGCTTGTAAGTCACTTGAGGCTATCTTCTCATTTCTGCCTGTTCCCCTTGGCCACGGCCACTGTTGGGTCTCCCTCTGTGGTCAGGGAAGGTTTGTCACACCAGAGATCTATAAGGGGATGGAAGGCAATGAGACTCTGGCCCCTTGGAAGTATAAAGTGCTGTAAAAATACTAAGAAATAATGAGATCTGCCTAGGCTTTACAAAAAAAAAAAAAAAAAAAAAAAAAAAGAGTAAAATCAGACTGTTATAGTATTTGTTTCTAGTACTGTTATTAAAACACCATGAATAAAGGAGCCTAATGTAATAATCTTCAATAGTTACCCATCCCCTTGGTTTCATGCATGTTGATAAGTATACAGTATGTAAGTTAATTTTTGCTCCTGTTCATTTCATTAAAATGTGAAATCTGAAACATTTGTAAAATGATCTCAATGATGCTAATACTTCATTTAAATAATTAAATTTTAATTATGGAAGAATCAGCCCACTATCTTCAACTAGCACGACATGTTTAGCAACTATAAAGCCTATTGCATAGAAGCAAATTTTAAACTGCAGGCCCGGGGTAGGTAAATCGAGGATATGCTAGGTGAAACGCTTGCAGGCTGGATTTTCATGAGAATATCTAGTCTTGTGATTGAAATAAAACACATGTTCCTTTGTCAGTAAGGATGTTTTACATCTTGTCAAAAATCTTTCTTGGTCATCTAGTGTGTCAAACTCTCCAGCTATTTCCTTTCAGCCTGAACTAATTAGGTTCATAGAAAGCAAACTGACATTTTGGAAGATGTGATTCCATTGTTTAATGTGTGTTGTTTTTGCCAGGGGGAAAGATGCTCCTTCTCACTCCAGATGTGGCATTATTTCTTCTGGGCTCTCCGTCATGATCTCTGGACCATTCTACCCCCCAAGTTAGCCCAGAAGATTCTAACAGAAGTTCTGGAGAAGTCTTTGGGTCTACTGGCCTCCAGATATGCTCGGGCCTGTCCCAGCTACAAGAGAACTCCGCAGATAAGGTACCTGGCACTGTGAAAACCATTGCCTTTCAAGAAAACCTTTTCACCATTTACTATAAAGTAGAATGTAATTCTGAATCTCAGGACATGATTCCTTGTATACTTGACATGTTTCTAACATCTGAAAGGAAATCATATTCAATTATCTTGAGATATTTAAGAGGAAATATGGAACTTGAGTCAAATCATTTTGCTCTTTTTTCTTCTTAAAATCATGTGTAGAAACCACTTGTTTCTAAAAAATGATTGAAGATATATCTCGATATATATCTTTATTTTTTAACCTTCATTTATAAGAAGGTTAATAAATAGATGAGAATATTAAGGCACTAAAATGGAGAAAAAAAGCAGTGTTGTGATAGAGCAGTGGATTTGACTGAGGTTCTAAGCCACCAGGGGATTTTAGTTCTTAGGGTTTTTATTTTTTAAAGCCTTTAAGTAGTGTGTCTTCATTAAGGAAACTCCTTTGTCATTTTTCTCCTTAACATATTCTAATTACTTCTTTCCTTCTTTCCTTTATTTTGTTTCTTCCTTTTCATTATGTGTAACTAAAAGCCAGTTCAACAATAAGTGAAATCACAGAATATAGGAGACAGAGTCACTGGATATTAAATTAAAGACTGAATTATAGTCCAATGCCACAAGTTATCTATGCAATGAATATTACAAAAATGTGCTTACATGACAACAAGTCTATATGAACAGAAGGCTTTGTTTTATAAATATTCCGACTAATGTGATAAAGACCTGCCTTTTAAGTATAGGTATAGGTACATACAGATATTTTAGGAGGAACCTGCAGACCTAGGAGGCTTTTTCTTTTATTTGGCAGTAGGAATCATTTTCTGATCATGTGCTTGTAAAGCAGACTGCATTTGAAGGGCATGTAGGTCCTGCTACAATGTTTCATAAATATGGTATTTCGCACAGGCTGTTTTGAATTACTGACCAAGCTTTTTTTTTAATGAACTCCAAAGAATAGATGGAAAATTCCTTTTGAGAGCAAAGAATACCTTCATTCTTTTTCCTTATGTAGAATAAATCACGTTTGACTATGAGGTGACAAGTCATTATAAGATGTTTACTATTAACTCACGAAATAGGTAGCATATTTAATTAAATAATTGTACTATAGAGACTTTTGGTTTTTATTTTCTGGGTGGTTACATAATAATGCCATGCAGAACTAGAGTGATTTCTTCTAATTTTTCTACATAAAATAAATTTATTTATTTATTTTTTTTTTAAATATATTTTATTGATTTTTTTACAGAGAGGAAGGGAGAGGGATAGAGAGTTAGAAATATCGATGAGAGAAAAACATTGATCAGCTGCCTCCTGCACACCCCCCACTGGGGATGTGTCCGCAACCAAGGTACATGCCCCTGATCAGAATCGAACCTGGGACCTTTCAGTCTGTAGACTGACGCTCTATCCACTGAGCCAAACCGGCCAGGGCTAAATATATTTATTTGTATGTATGCATATATTTTAGATTTGAAATTACTTAATTAGCAAGTAGAGTAAATGGATGCAAACACAAACCTTCCTAAAGGTGATTATTGATGTGCTTAGTATTCCAGTAGCCTCCAACTGTCAAATACCACAACCATATTTATGATTTACACCAATAAAAGACAAACATGCAAATTGACCATACCTTCGCTATGCCTTAAGCCACACCCACCAGCCAGTCAGAGCGACTATATGCAAATTAACCCAACCAAGATGGGGGCTGGCAGCCATGCAGCTGAAACGAGCAGGAGACTTGGTTGCTCCAGTGATGGAGGAAGCCAAGCTTCCTGGCCGGCTCTGAGCCCCACTAGAAGGTAAATAAATCCCAGAATAAAACAAAAAAAGAAAAAAAGGAGAGGGTGGGAGCTTCCGTTGCGGTGGGGGCTTGGCCAGCCTGAAAACGGCCCTCAGCCCCTCACCCAGACTTGCCAGACACCCCAGTGGGCACCCCCACCCCACCCTAAAAGGGGTGTGGCCAGCCTGCAAACACCCATCAGCCCCTCACCCAGGCTGGCCAGGCACCCCAGCGGGACCTCCAACCTGAAGTGGGACACTCTTCAGGGCAAACCAGCCAGCCCCCACCCGTGCACCAGGCCTCTATCCTATATAATAAAAGGGTAATATACAAACTAACCCTAACAGCAGAAAGACTGGGAATAACTGGTCACTATGACACACACTGACCACCAGGGGGCAGACGCTCAATGCAGGAGCTGCCTCCTGGTGGTCAGTGCGCTGCCACAGAGGGAGCTCTGCTCAGCCACAAGCCAGGCTGATGGCTGCCAGTACAGCGGTGGTGGTAGGAGCCTCTCCCACTTCCTCAGCAGCACTAAGGTTGTCCGACTACAGCTTAGGCCTGCTCCCCACTGGCAAGTGGACATCCCCCGAGGGCTCCTGGGCTGCCAGAGTGATGTCTGACTGCCAGCTTAGGCCCAATTCCCCAGGGAGCGGGCCTAAACCTGCAGGTTGTCATCCCTCAAGGGGTCCCAGACTGCAAGAGGGCACAGGCCAGGCTGAGGGACCCCGCCCCCCGCCACGAGTGCACAAATTTTTGTGCACCAGGCCTCTAGTTTATATATAATATGTGATATATTATTAATATACTAGAAGCCCAGTGCATGAAATTCAAGCATGGGTAGGGTCCCTAGTCCTGGCTGGTGATCAAGGCCAATCAGGGCTTTCCTTCCCCCGGCTGCCAGCCGGGGTCTTCCTTCCTTCTACGCCACCCCCTGGTGGTCAGCACACATCATAGTGAGTGGCCGAACTCCTGGTATGTGGAACTCCCAAGGGGACAATTTGCAAATTAGCCTTTTATTATATAGAATGTATATTTCTTCAACACTGAATATAAAAGAAAAATGAAGAAATTAAATGAGGTCTGTAAAATTAAGTTGTACACCAAAATAATATTTAAACAGATCTTTGTGTCCCTATTAAAACTCAACAAAGATAGAAACAAAGAAATGATATAGCATATTTGCCCCAAATTTATGTATTATTGGAAATTTCTGACACTACATTAGTGCTTCTGGTGTCATTTCTTTCTCATCTCCCATGTACTTGGAAAACATGTGACCCACCCATGTAACTTTTTTTTGACAACTTCTATTTAGATGAGGAGAATTGTTCTACTATCAAATTTTTTCCTGTTTTATATATATATACTAGAGGCCCATTGCACAAAGATTTGCGCAATAGGCCTTCATTTCCTGGCTGCTGGCACTGGTTTTCCTCCGGGACCCAGGACCCAGGCCTTTGGTCCGGCCACAGCTTGGCTTCTCCGCTCCAGTGGAGAAGCCAAGCCTCTTCAATCTTCAGTTGTCTTCAGTCTTTAGTTGTCTTCAGTCTTCGCTCCATGCCTGCATATGCAAATTAACCCCCATCTTTGTTTGGTTAATTTGCATACTCATCCTGATTGGCTGGTGGGTATAGCAGAGTGATACCAATTTGCATGTTTCTCTTTTATTAGTGTAGATACTAATACATATATATATATGTAATAGCAAATTTTCTTTTAATCTGACTTTTCTTTTACTGAATGTAATTTCAATGAAATTTTCCTGAACTTCTTGAATAGAATCCTGATAATGCAAAATAAAAACATATATTTTTTAAAAGCACCCCTAAAACTCTTCACTATTATAGACCTCACAATCCCTAAATATAATGGTATTATGGAAACATAACCTAGTTTTGATGCCTTCTGTCTTTAATCTCCAAAGATCTAATATCTGAACAAATATTTATATTCTTATATATATTTAATACAAGAAATATAAGATAGTATATATACCAAGTAGAAAGGTACTTTTTTTTAACGTAATTTTCTTCTTTTTCTTCCTAATAGACTTGATGTCACAACAATTTTAATGTGCACTGAGAACATGTTATGGTCAGTTTGCACATCTGTACAGAAACTTTTGAATCCTCATGAATATATAGATGATAAAATTTTTAAAATTTATACCCATTGTAATAATCTGTTGACAACATTAGTCATTTTGACTTCACCATTAACTGACTTATATCAGTAAGTATCAAATATATTTTCTTTTTAGCTATTACAATATAGAAAATAATGGGATTTAACAGTTATTTTCATTCTACTTACTGAATTGTGTAAGTAGTAAGTATAAATTTTTTGAAGTATGTTTTTTATATTGTGAATTGGGCTGTTGTACAAAACTAACACTAACCAACAGGGATTTCTTCATTCTCAAAGCAAGTTAGTCTGAATACTGTGTTATGTCTCTATTGGTAAATTTCATTCAGTTGATAAGGCTCCAATACAGTCAGGACCATTTTAATCTTTACTCTTTGAGTTATTTAAATGATCAAATTATATTAATGAGTTGGTTATTTCAGTCATAGCTTGAAACTCTACAAAAAAATAAAATTATATCTAATGGCTTTTTAAAAAATATTTTTAGCTTTTAATTTTATATAGATTGATTTGCTCTAATAAAAATTTAACATTAAAAATTTGTTCTAAAATATGCCCAAATCTGGAAGAGACTTCATAGTTCCACAATGTCAGTTAATCTACCATAGATTTTCACTTTTAATATTAGGCTCTAGTGTCTGAGCTAGTAATGGCAAGTTGGAATAGGACTAAGCAATTACTTTTTAATAATGTTGATGTATTTTACTTAGCTAAATAAGTAATATTTAGGGAAATTAAAATTTCTGAACTACTTTTCTGATTTATTTTATTCAAATTTGTAATAGAGAAAAGTTTGAAGTAGATTTTCTAATATAGTAATATAATTTTGTTTAAACCCTCCTCCAACATAGTCACTTTACCTTGAAAAACTAGATAATTTCATATTTTATTTCTTGGATAGTAAAAAGTTAGACATACAGTATTTCTGTTTTTTAGGATAAACTAGGTAAAATATTCCTTTCTTAGCACTCCGATAAGGGCAATATATGAATCGTGGTTTTCAGAAAATTTTGAGGTTTTTTTTGTTGTTGTTGTTAGAATTTCTGAGTAAATAACTTGGATTTCAATTTCCCATAATTTTCACCTGCTGTTTGACTTTCAACTAACCCATTGTTTATAGATTGTTCCTTCTGGCATTGAAAATTAATTTTAGAAATAGAGAATTCTTTTAGAAAGGGGGAGAAACAGTGAGATAAACTATTAGACATTTGGGATTAAATATATAATGGTTCATAATCATAAAAACTCAAGGTCTGAAATCCATAGTAAATCTTGGTAAACTAAACTGATTTACCATATGAAAAAATCGTTGTGTTCTTAGTTAAATGGGTCATTTCATCTAAGGGGAAGGCCCTGTGAAAATCAGGAACAAAGTTGACAAATTTCATGGATTGGTCATGGTGAGCAATATTGAATTTCATGGTTAGTCACAGATGAATAGAAAAATTTTAATCCCCAATGCATTTGTAAAACAAATAAATTATTATCAAAGATTGCATATTTTAATAATAATAATGTAATGTACATTTATTATTGTTAACCTATAGCCTTTTAATACATTTTTAAACAACTATGCAAGTACTCAAATCTCTGTGATTTGTGCATTAGATATTGCACTATAACCTCATTCAACAAATTTAAATTGCTAATTTCAACCAGTATTATAGGACATTTTACACCATCTACTGCCTCTGGTTTTTCTTTAGAAAACAGATAGCTATGTTGCTTTGAAGTATGAACAAAAATCTAGATATACTTTAAGTCCTTTTTAATCTCACTTTATAAAAATTTTCTCAAATTTTATACAGTCATGTTGGTTTAAATTTTATGTTTGTCTTCCAAGATTATAAATCCAATCTTTAAAATATATTTTGATTTTGTCTTGGCAAATAAATCTACAGGACAGCATGTTCTCACCAATTAGGAAAAAAATGTACAGACATTACAAGAACCCTATTGACTTACTTAGCTTCCCTTCATAGACAAGATATGAAGTTGTTATAACTATTTTAGAAAAAACTATATTTCCACCTCACATTAAAAAATTAAACTACATGCTTTGAGGAAGTGGTGAAAAGTAACAATAAGATGTTGATAGTATTGACTTTTTTTATAAACTATACCTAACGTTTTCACTCTATTCAGCGGTTGGCAAACTGCGGCTCGGCAAACCGCGGCTCGTGAGCCACATGCGGCTCTTTGGCCCCTTGAGTGCGGCTCTTCCACAAAATACCGGCTCTTCCACAAAATACTGACTTCTGCGCATGGGCCATGAAGTTTCAATTGCACTGTATGTGCGCGCCCGCATGTGGCTTGCGAGCTGCGGTTTGCCACCACGGTTCTATGTAATATGCCTTTTTAGAGGGTGACTGCCTTTATTCCGAGCAGTTCTGACAGATAAATTGAATGTATTTTCCTTTCTGAGTTTAGTATACGACCACTAAATCCCAGGTCAGGAATATATGATTTTAAAATCTTTTCAGGAAGAATGAAACCTGTTTGCAAAAATGTTTGTTCTTTTTTACCCTCCTTCGTAGATTTCTTTTATAATGTTGTAAAAGGAACACTTTAGGTTTGCCCTCTAGGGCAGTGGTCGGCAAACTCATTAGTCAACAGAGCCAAATATCAACAGTACAACGATTGAAATTTCTCTTGAGAGCCAAATTTTTAAAACTTAAACTATATAAACTCTCTCCCTCCTTCTGTCCAAAAAACGCTCGCTCGCTCTCTCTCTCATCGAACCTCAGGCCCTTCACCTTCAGTCCACAGGCCAACGCTCTATCCCCTGAGCCAAACCAATCTGCGCTCTTCTCCTCTCCTTTTTTTTTTAGGGCATAAGGCAGAGGGTTTTCAAGCCATACCAAAAGGAAGAATAAAGAACTCTACTTCTCTACTTGGACACAGAGCAGTCCAAGTAAGACCCCAGAGGCTTGAAATAGTGTACAAGTTGGGGAATTATGATGTGTTCCAACCATAAAGTGAAAGAAAGGATGGAAGGAGATGAGGTTGGAGAAAGGGGTCCCAGGCTGTCCTCACATGGAAGTCATTACAAAGCCTCTTTTTCCCACACTCCCTCTTCACTCTCTTTCTCCCTTTCACCAGGTTCACCTATTTGCTTTAAAATAACTCCTCAATTGAAAATTGAAAACAATTCAGGCCTTAGTCAGGATTTCCACCTTTATCCTGAGAACAATAGGAAACCATTTGGCAAATGGTTTATTCTCGTTGCTGCATTGAGAATGGTCTGAGGTGGAATGGACAAGAAAGATTTGGACAGAGCAGTCAGGTGGTGATAGGTAAGAGAGATCAGGGTGAACTGAAGTGGTGGTAGCAATAAGATAGAAGGAGTATTGGACAGGTGTGGAAAGTATTTCTAAGGTAGAATGGATAGATTTTGCTGATGGGTTGAATGATCTTTCACCCTCTCTGCATCCACCCCTTTGGGCATTTAACTTTGAAGTGTCCTCTGCCTCTGTCTCTGGACTTGTCCATGTGCCTGGCTTTGGGTAATAGAATGAAGCAGAAGTGCAAGTATGGTGCTTCTAAGTCTACAACTCGAGAGGCCTTGCTCTTCCTTGTGTTTCTGTCATCTCCATGAGGATATTCCTGAGGTAGCCTTCTGGCATGGAACAGATATGTGGCAGAGACTGGAAGTGCCCAGTCAGCCCAGTTGAGACTCGTCTAGATCAGTGGTCGGTAAACTCATTAGTCAACAGAGCCAAATATCAGCAGTACAACGATTGAAATTTCTTTTGAGAGCCAGATTTTTTAAACTTAAACTATATAGGTAGGAACATTGTTATTAACTTAATTAGGGTACTCCTAAGGCTTAGGAAGAGCCACACTCAAGGGGCCAAAGAGCCGCATGTGGCTCGCAAGCCGCAGTTTGCCAACCGTGGCTCTAGGGAAAGAGACCTGCTGAAACATAAAATATTCACCATGTATTTTCTAAAGTGCTTATCACTCGTAGTTCTTTCATAAAGGCGTTAAACTACACATTCAGAAGGGTAGTCAATGTGCATTCATGCATACATTCAGACAATGGTTTCGTATCACATTGTGCCTGCATAGAATGCTAGTTGTAATTTGTACATAACAAATTAACAAATTAATTCTTAGAATTTTATCATTTAGTTTCAACTCAATTAATGTTGTTGCCTCCCTCGCCCCTGTGATTAAACACAAGGAATACAATGCTGCAAAAGAGGAAATAACCTGTCTTTAATAATTTCAGGAAGTCTGATAAGTTTTAATGATAAAAATATTTTGATGTGTCATATAAAAACTCTTATAAGTGGAAACTTTTTGAAGGTATACTGTCTCCAATGTTTTAACATTTAATAACATGAAAGAATATACAATGTACCAAGCAAAGGCCGAAGTCATCACAACTAGGTCAGAATGGAGATCACTAAGCCAAAAGCAGCAGAACTGTCTTAGAGTTCACTTGGTGTCACTCATATGGCTTTTGAATGACTAAATTCCAAGATATCCCAATGTTGTGTGTCTAGTTTCAAACTCATGCCAGATCTTTTGAAGCTATGTTCTTCTTAGGCTTTTATTTATTTATTTATTTATTTTTAAATATATTTTTATTGATTTCAGAGAGGAAGGGAAAGGGAGAGAGAGATAGAAACATCAATGATGAGAATCATAGACCAGCTGCCTTCTGCACACCCCACACTGGGGATCGAGCCCACAACCTGGGCATGTGCCCTGACAGGGAATCGAATCATGACCTCCTGGTTCACAGGTCAACGCTCAACCACTGAGCAATGCTGGCTGGACTGTTATTTATTTTTAAAAACTATTTCACAGTCCCTCACAAAACAAAATATATTGGTCTAAAACTTTGTTTTTTACACCTCCAGAATGTCTGGAAATCTTTGGAAAACAGTTAGGTACTTCCTGAAAATAGAAAGCATAGAATATGCATAAGTAAAATGCTGAGTATTTGGTCATACGACTCAGCAATTTTACTATAGGTTTATACCCGAAATAAATAAAAACATATGTTTACACAAAGATTTGCACACAAATGTTCACAGCAACATTTTTCATAATAGAACAAAGTGGAGCGAACCCAAATGCCCGTCAACTGATGAATGGATAAACAAAATGTGGCATATCCATGTAGGAGAATATTATTCAGCAATAAAAAGAAATAGAGTACTGATAGATATTACAACAGAGGTGAAATCAAAAACATGCTAAGTGAAGAAAACCAGACATTAGAGCACACAAATTTACTAGAAATGTCCAGAATAGGCAAATCCATAGAAACAGAAAGTAGATTAGCGGTTGCTTAGGGGGAAAAGGGAGAATGGTTAGTACCTGCTAATGGGTGCTGGGGTTTCTTTTGAGGCTAATCAAAATGTTCTAAAATTAGATAGAGGTGAAGGTTAAATATATTAGAACCCATTTTATTGTACACTTAAAATGGGCAGATTTCGTGGTATGTGAATTATATCACTCAATAAGCTGTTAAAAGTGAATAAAGACTGAATGGAAATAAAAATAACAAATACTTAGAATGTAGAAAAAAAATGATGTCTGCAGGATGCAAAATAATCCAGAAAGTGAAGTTTCTTGTCTTTGCTATTTTGTTTAAGATTAAATGACTGACTCCCTTTGTTCCCATTCCCTCTAAACATTATTTTAAGGGAATATTACTATTTTAAAAACCCACACCACTGAAATCAAACAGCTTTATGTATGGTCCTAATAAGGTAAAAACACTGGTAAAAGGCTAGTAATTAACTTTTGAGAAGGCCTTTGTTCTGAATCTTTGACTAGCTGGTTTCCGCTCTGTTCTCAGGGATCAAGTCTTATTCTATCTCTCTACCATATGTTCTCTTCTCAACCTGCCCCTTGGCTGTGTACCACCCAAGACTGCTCTTCACAGATGGCCCCCAAATTCATCCTCCTTCCTGCAAAGCAGGGTCTGACAATACCTTTTATTCATATTTCTTTTTTTATTTAACCAGTAATTACTATGGTTGACCTTTACTATGGTAGACTATAGGCCAAGCATTGTGCTAGTCATTTTCTAACTTTAATTCATTCATCATTTTCTAACCTCGAAGAGTTATTTTCATCATGAGAAACATAAGCCAAGGGGACAAAAGAAATATGGGGAACCGTGTTTTACTTCAAGTGTATCTTTATTTCTCCCACTTAATGAAATTTAGGCAACTACTTACAGTCCCAAGGGTAACACTGGTTTATGAAAGCAAAGCAGTGACTTAATATTATGTCTAAAATGGTAAAGTAGATTGAATTTGGCTGTCTCTACATATTCGTGATTAGTTGCTTGTGATTTTAAGGCAATCAGAAAGGCTCCATGGCCTCAGTTATCTCAAGTATTCCAGGGCTTTCTCAATAGTTTAGTTTCAAACCAGTTCTACTTCTTGATATTTTTATTTACTGAGCGCCTCTAATGGCTCAGGCACTGTGGTAGGCACAGATGATACAAGACATCTGACCTGACCCTTGGGCTGCCTTGTTTCCATGTTGGAGGTTTATTTCATTAACATTATATATTGAGACACAATTCTACTGGGAGGGCAGCCAAAAGCAGGTGGGCATAAGAGAAGCGTAAAACCCAGCCAGCTTGTTCTCACTTTTTATGTGCATTGGATTTATTTCATTCTAGCAGCTGGCTGCATAAGCCCAAGGAATAAATCAATTTATTAATGCAAAAAAGGAAGGAAGATAGCATAATTGTAGATCTGAGGACCAGGAGGCTGCAACTGGGGGAGAGTGCTCAACTGGTAAGGTGTGATGAGGCCAGAGGCAGTATGATATTAACGGGAGAGAAGGGGCCTGGGTTAGTTGATGTTGGGAAAAGGGCAAAGGCAAAGAATGTCCCATATTCATTCTACTACCTTAACAAAGCCATCTTTACAATATGCTAATTTGGGAATGTGAGTACATGTAGTCTGCTTCAACCAGCAGACAATTACTTATTTTTAAAGGAGTATTTAAGTTTGCTATGTCAAAATTCTTTTATGTCTGGTGAAAAATACACTTCCATAGCTCAGACAATTGTATTTTACTCTTCACTATGAATTATTTAGAGTATCCTCTCTTTTAACTGCATACGCGAATATCATTAGAGGTTATCTAATAGCTAGCTCATCATTTCATTCTCCCATTGAGGCTTGTGGGCCAATTTCCACCCTGTTATACTCTCCAGAATAATGAAACTAATTTGGGATCTTGCTGTGGAATTAAATGCTCATACAGATCCCACCCCCTCTGAGACTATAAACATCTGCCATTACATTTCTTATAGCCAAATAATCTTACTATTACCAGTACAACTGAGAAACCATCAGTGAAGTAAAAGAGGTTAGGTACTGGCAGAAATGTTCTGAGAAGTATTAGATTGCCAGTGGTTTGTAGTCTAAGAAAATTTGGCACCAATAACCATTCCGTTATTATTAGATCCTCCATTATTTTTCTAAACTTGAGGATAAAACTGTAACTAGGCAACCGTTTAGACTTTTAGCAATTTCACATCAGTTTTGAGATGGTCATAGACCATAAGGAGTATTTACAACTGTCATTATACCAATAATACCTTACATACATTGAGTCCTTATTATATACAACGCACTTGGCACTTGGCTAAGTCCATTATATGCATTATCTGAATCATCACACTGAGGTGACTGTTATTATTATCCCCATTTTACAAATGAGAAAACTGAAGTGAAATAAATTGAAAAACAACATTACACATCTAATAAAAAGCACACTCATGGTGCAAACCCAGGCTGTCTGGCTCCAGAGTTCCTGCATGCCTTTAAATGATCTTCAGTGGCTAGCTGAACATGACAGAGAGCACATTCTAGAAAAGGTATTTATTCTTAGAGAAATAGAGTGGCTCCAAATAACTGGACACATGGTAATTTGTGCAAAGAGCTCAAAGAGGTAGGCAAAGTAGGCAGAGGCTATGATCCTGCTGTCTCCAGTTCCTCCTGCTCTTTCACACCAAGCCCCTTCTCTTTTGTCCCATGCTTCCCCCCAGTCTGTCACTGCTTTGAGACTCCCTTTCTTTCCCCACCCTTTGCTGCATCTCCTCTCATTTTATACCAGGTCCCTCCTTTTTTCGAGCCCCCTGGCTATTGCATGTTCCTGCTCTGCACCTCTCCTTCTTGGCCTCTCTACCCAAGACTCTGGAACACTGCTGGCAGAAAAGCACTCAGCTGTCCTTTTATATCTTTTGACAATGTAAAATCCCATTTTGTCCAATCTCTAAAGAGCTACCTGTTCCATCACCTACCTTGGTCAAACCCCCTACTAGCCCCCATCCTACTATTTGTTAGCAGATGGCCTTGCCCCTGTACTTTTCTGAGAAAACCCAGACCATCATGAGTGCACTTGAACTTCTCATCTCCATTCATAATAATGATCTTGATCCCTACTCACCTCGATATCCTTTGATAGGTGATCAATGTATCTCTTTTCCCAAGCAAAGCAAATATTTTCACCTAGCCACATTTACATCCATTCCACAACGTTAGAATATTCTTTCTACTCTGGTTCTTCCCCAATCTCTCCTGCATTAAAATGGATCCCTTCTTGACTACTGTTTTTCCCTCCTAAAAATATAGTTTGTGCTCATAGTGTCTCCACTTTGACACCTACCATTCACTCAATGCATTCATCATTTAGACTTTTAACAGAATTGCATCACTGCAATTGCCCTCATATTGCTAAACGAACAGCATGGGTCAGGTTATCCATGCATACCCAATCACTAACTCCAGTTTTTGTTTCTCCATTTCCTTATTCTCTCTGCACCTTTTGACACTATTAACCATTTGTCTTTTTTTGGCTTCCCTATTGTCACTGTCTCCTGGTTCTTTGCCTACTTCTCTGATTATTCCCTCTTGGTTGCATTTGAGTGCTGCTTTTAAATATCATTGTGTTCTTGAGTTCTTTCCTTGACCATCTTTTCATTTTACACTCTTTCTTTGGGTACTTCACCCATTCCCATGGCTTCACTGTCATGCTAATGATGTCTACATCAGTATCTTCAACCCAGATGTCTCTTGTATAGGTTAGATTAATAAATCCAAATTCCTGTTGTATGTCTCTTTTTTAATGTACTTCAACTGTCTGCAGCTCCTTCAACATATTTAAAACTTAAGTAAATATCTGCAAGTCATTTACAGATCTTCTTTTTCCTCAATTCTTCTCACTTCTGCTTTTCCCTCATGCCATCTCCAACCACATATCATTAGGGGATGAATATTGTTAACCATATTAATTTAATTTATATTGACATTTGTCTCCTATTCACTATCTCCTCTGTTTCTAACTTTAGGACCTTGCCATCTTCTACCTATCTACCACAGTATCATCTTCATTATCTCCCTTCCTCCAACCTTGATCGTCACTAGTCTATTTTCCTCACTTGTACTCAAGTGACTTTTCTAAAATGTAAAATAGGTGGTGTCACTCTGATGTTAATGGTCAATGGTCAATTCACTTCAGTGAATGCTCATTGCTGATGCAAAATCCAGACTCCCTAGAAAAGGATATCCTGGTATCCTGACTAGCTTCTGCTTATCTCTCTAGTTCACACAATGGAATGCATGGAGTAGATATATGACCACCTGATTTTGAAACCTATTTAAGGAGTTTTGTTCTATTTTGAAAATTAGTGAGAAAATGGCTTTCAAAGAAGAGATGATATATTAAAAGTATAAAAAAAGTCTAAGTATATTTAATTAGAAGGTGTTTTACTTGACAAGATAAATAGGAGAGAGTCAAATTTAGAAAATGCAAAGGCACAAAAAGCAGGATGTGAAACGAAAAACAGGGACTGGCATTCAAAATGAAATTCTATTCTACGTATTATCTAAAAGATGCTATTGCTCCTATACTTTATAGAAAGAGAAATAGTACCACTTCAAACAATTCCATTTCTAAAGTGGTCCCATTGTCGCTCTTAACTCCATGTGGGCAAATACAGCCTCCTGTTACTATAAATTTTTTATTAACCAGACTATCTACTAAAGATTTTATGTAGCAAATCCTTTTGTATTACCTCAAAATTTATTGTTGAATTTGGGCCAATCTAGAAAAATGTTAAAGTCAATTCTCCAAAGATAGTTGGAGACCAGGTAGTCTGGCCAAATTGTTCATATTTTGAAATAAAAATCAAATATTCTACAGTTAAATTCTTATTTACAAGCTCTCTGTAGGCCTTTAAGAAAATACAAAATTAATTATAAATTTTCATTAATTGTTTAGTTTTTGTAAATCTCTTTAAAGAGTAAAAAGAGGAACCTTTATGCTAAACATTTTTACATTAATGAAGCAAATGTGACAAAATATTGCCATTTATTGGATCCAAATGAGGAGGGAGAGATAAGAGGTATTCATTGTACTATTATTCTTTAAATATTTATTTTTGACAAATTTGACAAATTTTATAATGTGAGTTTTAAAAAAATTAAATGATAATGGTATTGTCATAACCTTCCCAAGTGTAAGGATTCTTATATAGAGGCCTCTGACTCACCTACTGGCATAAATCCCAAGTGGATGATATGGATGCATTGTCCATTCTAGCACAATACAAAAAATCATTACATTGAATACTGAGTAAAAATAAAAACTGTCAATGGTCTCCATAGTTAAGGCTTCCTGTATACCCTGAAATAATTTTTTTATTTCCCCAGGGCCTTTCAGCATGACATAGATGATTCTGCTTCAGATTCCTTAAAACCACTTTTTAAGCAACCATTACATTGGCTTTCTTGCATATCGCATTTCCATCCTTCTTCACTCAGGTGAGAACCTCTAAATGCTATCCTAGTTATAAATCTATATTTTTAAACTTTAATGGAAACTTTTATCCACAGAGGTAAGTGCATCTTACAAAAAGAACTTACACATTTTTATAATACCACAGGTAAGTAAAGAGTATTGTTTTTGTTGGTTTTTTAGATCAAATATCCAAGGCACAGGCCTCCTAATTATTCTACTAACTTATAGCTTTACTGATATAGCAGGAAAATGTTATTTTTTTTGGAGTTTAGTTCTATTTTAGCTAATCTCCTAGTCACTTAAAAATTCATCCTTCTTGACCCATAACTGGGGATTTGGCAGTTCTCCAATTAATTATCAAAAAAGACAGCAAAACTGATTAATTCATGTAACTAACTCACAGCCTTAGTAAAAGTAGAGAGAGGAGTAATTCTTAAAATTATTGATAGGGTAATTCACTTTTATTATTTTATTAGCAGTATTTACTAGTAAATATAAGAAAAGTCATTTAAAGCATGAGATGTACTTCCAGAGTAATCTGATGACATTTTGTGGCCTCATGTAGAAAATTAGTTTGATTCTTTGGTAAATATATCATTAGAAAGTATCTTTCCTAGGTATCTGTGAGTAACTAGATTATGTGTAGCTAAAGGACATATTGTTAATCCCCATACATTCTTGATTCACCTAGGAAATACACTCTCAGTGATTTCATCATCTGAATTGTCTGACTGTATCTTTCTCTTGAGGAACAAGAGTCCCACCCATAAATAGAGGGTTGTGAGAATCTTTTTCTTTTTCTTTTTTTTTAAATATTTTATTGATTTTTTACAGAGAGGAAGGGAGAGAGATAGTTAGAAACATTGATGAGAGAGAAACATCGATCAGCTGCCTCCCGCACATCTCCTACTGGGGATGTGCCCGCAACCCAGGTACATGCCCTTGACCGGAATCGAACCTGGGACCTTTCAGTCCGCAGGCTGACGCTCTATCCACTGAGCCAAACCGGTTTCAGCTGTGAGAATCTTATACACAAAGTTATTATAGACATAGCAAACATGTATGATCTACCTGTTACATGCATATCCTCATATAGTTAATGGGGACTCCAAGATCAATGAGACACAGACCTTACCTTCAAAGACCCCAATGTATTGTTGTTACTTCACTTAAATGTAAAACTTTTTCAACATCTTAATTCCTTAGGGTTGATCCCTAGAAGTGGAATGCCCTCAATACTCTGTCCACTTGCCTGTAAATACACACTTATGTCATTGAGAATTCAATTGCCAATATTTTAATATTCATTATTGGAAAAGTAACAAATTAAACAACTGAATCTTTTACAGTATCCAGTTAAGCAAACAACCTGGTCATTTTGATGAGTTCCCAAACTTCTAAACATGTTTGTTCTCCATATTATTTTCACATTTGTTTTAATCCATTTGTATTACCTGCTTTTATCTTAATCTATAAGACTTCCACCTCTAGGCTTGCTCTGTTCAGTCCAGCTAGAGGCCTGGGAAGTCAGCACAGAAATGGGATTTCTACCTTTCAAATAGCTACTTGTTATAATTAAGTTCTTTCTCTTTTTCATACCTAAAGCCAGCATAAATGTAGTAAGACATTTCTTTCTGCTCTGTGTAGCAACCAATCTCCAGTATTATCCTAATAGAAAGATTAAAACATGGGGTGGCTAGTCAGACCATAGTAGAAATTTAATTTGATACAAGCTTCTAGAGGGCATTTTAGTAAGCTGTATTAAAAACCTTAAAAACATTTATGCCCCTTTATTCAGCAAGTCCATTTCCAGGAATCAATCCAATCATAAAGAATTAACCAGCCTGACCAGTTTGACTCAATGGATAGAGCGTCGGCCTGCGGACTGAAGTGTCCCGGGTTCGATTCCAGTCAAGGGCATGTACCTTGGTTGCGGGCACATCCCCAGTGTGGGGTGTGCAGGAGGCAGCTGGTTGATGTTTCTCTCTCATCGATGTTTCTAACTCTTTATCCCTCTCCCTTCCTCTATATAAAAAATCAATAAAATATATTTTAAGCCGAAACCGGTTTGGCTCAGTGGATAGAGCATCGGCCTGGGGACTGAAAGGTCCCGGGTTCGATTCCGGTCAAGGGCATGTACTTGGGTTGCGGGCACATCCCCAGTAGGAGATGTGCAAGAGGCAGCTGATCAATGTTTCTCTCTCATCGATGTTTCTAACTCTCTATCTCTCTCCCTTCCTCTCTGTAAAAAAAAAAAAATCAATAAAATATATTTTAAAATATATATATATATATATATATATATATATATATATATATATATTTTAAAAAAGAATTAACCAGAACTGTTGACAAAACTATATGTAAGGATGTTCAAGGAAGCATTATTTGTGAATGAAAAAAAATGTAAATAAATATCCCACACTATGGAATTAGATAAATCAATTATGAGATGGCCATATAATTGTCTAATGTGGAGTCATTAAAAAGATTGATTTAAAAAATATTACATGACAAATCATTGTAATTTATAGTTAAGGGCAAACTGCAGGTTAGTAATTATGACATCATCAAAGCTGTCCCAGTTTTTAGAGAGAACTGAATACTAGACTTGAAGAGTGCTTCATGTATATTATCTCTCTCAAACCTCACATGGGTCTGTGAGATATGCACTTATGTGCTTCTTTTGTGGAGATTGAAGTAATAAGAAGAAAACAAAGCTGGGAGCAGACTCTGAACCTAAGTTTGTCCCCTTTAAAGTTCAAGCTCCTGACAACTACACATCCACCTTTCAAAGGGAGAGCAGTTCAAGGGGATGTTAACAGGTGTGCATGGGAAATCTAAGATTGTTAGTTTTCCATTATGTACAGTCTTTTTTTATGGTTCAACTTTGTGGAGTCTCTGCATGTAGAGTGTTTATTTCCAAGGCGGCGGGGGCGGGGGGATCTAGTAGGCTGATTCCCCAAACTTGCAGAATAAGAGAACCCCTACATCCCCGAGGATGAACAGTTATTAGAAGGTGGGATACTATTGAGAAGTAGTGAGCCTTAGCATTAAAAATGTATGTATAAAAACAAGCACTGAGAGGATATATACTAGAGAGTTCATAGTTTTTATTTTTGTATAGTAGGATTGCAAACGATTTTAATTTTTATCTGTATGGTTTTCTATATTTTCCAAATTTCTTATAACAAGACAATTTCATTTTATTAAGATAAAATCATTTTTAAAATTAAGAAGAAACCCAATTTTTATTGCTCTTTTGTTCACATGATTTACCATATGATCTCTGTACAGATGATTTCTAGGTCTGCATTCTAGCTCTGAGCACTTGCCTTTACCGGAACATTGCATGTCCAGCAGCCCATATTTCTTGAATGATCCACTGTATTACTAAAACCCAACGTGATGTCCTCAACTGACCCTTCCACACATGGTGTCTTTTCTTCTAGGAGTGTCTGTTCTTCAGTGCTTTGGGGCAGAACCTTTAATATGGTTCCATGTGGAGCGGCTTCCTTGCCTGTTCCTAGAGTGTCACCCTCTTCAGCTGATTCCTCCTTCCGAGTTTTCTTAGAACCATCCTTTCTCTCCAACCCATTACAACAGCCTTAGTCCATTTTATTATTGTTTGGCATTTTTAAGGTACTGCGCTCATTCTACCAGTCACCTGCTCAAGAACCTAAGGTAGCTTCTGTTTCACCCACACTGTCCATTCACGGCTTGTTTCCTGGAGCACACAAGAAATTCCTGTGCTCCAGCTGTCACTGTCCTTGCTTGTCTTCAACACACAGTTCTTTCATACCTTCAACCTTTATTTATTGGTTATTATCAGATCCAGGCCTTTTATTTATGTAGTTTTATCTCCCAGAACGCCTTTGTCTCTCCTTTACTGTTCTAAATTCTCCATGTAAGGTACAGTATGAGCCCCCACTACACTGAGTGCAATATTTTCTGACAATTATTGTCTAAGAGGTCCATATAATCTGCTTAGAAAGACATGGTCCATGTGATTTATGATTCACCATGTTCAGAGCAGTGATATAGTCCAAGTAACCCAGGGCAGCAATAATAGTAATTTCAAAATAACTCAAGTTCTTGATTAATATTTGTCAGACATTGTGAGGGGAATTCCTAGACCACCATCATATAACCTTAAAATTCTCTGCCTTGTCATCCATCTCTCTCACATGTATCAGCTGCTTCAGTGTGTCTTTTACCCCAAATTGTTATTCAAAACTCCATTTTTCACCTTAGCAACTAAAATGAACTATTCAGGAAAATAAATGGGTCAGATGAAGACAAACTAAAAATACATTGGCTGTTCTTTTTTGAAAGGGGGAGTCTTAGAGAAGAGGTGAATGAAGTATTTAATATTATGGAGGATCTTAGTAATTTATCTAGTTGTTTATTTATTTATACATGTGCGTTGTTTCAGGAAGAATTTCAATCAGCTTTCAACAGTATTAAATATATTAAGACTAGAGGCCTGGTGCACAAAAATTCACGCACTGGAGGGAGGGTCCCTCAGCCCAGCCTGTGCCCTCTCACAGTCCATGAGTCCTCAGGGGATGTCCTACTGATGGCTTTCTAAGCTACAGTCTGGCCTCCCTCTCTGGGAGGCAACTGGGGGCTGGCCAATCAGGGGATGGCACCTCCCCCACCACCCCACCATTGCTGTCCCGCCTCCATCTGTGGGAGGTGACCTGACAGGATACGGTGCCAGCCCCCCTCATCACCCCTCCGCTGCGACTTGTCACCATCCCTCCCCATTGCCATTCCCTCCCTCTGCCCACTGGCACATGCCTTGGCTGGCCTGGCACCACCTGCTCGCCGGCCCTGCCCCCCACCGACTGTTTATTCAGCTGTTCAGTAGATTTGCATATTAAACTTTTATTATATAGGATAATGAACTAAAGATAGGTAAAAAGGAAGAAACAGAACAAGGAGGAAGATTGAAATTATTACTTAAAATGATAGTTACAAATGTAAAACCAGTTGTATGGGCCATAAATTTGTCTATAGGATTTCTAGAGAAAATTATAAAGTATAAACTTGGTTAAAAAATAGAATTTTCATGTTCTCCTAGAACCCCTGGAACAGAGTTTAGAAGACTTTGCTTTAGGAAAAGTAAATGTATTTTCCAAGCAATAAGTAAAATGTGCTGTATTCATTATCCCTAACAATAGTATAGGCTAACAATGTGAGTTGATTTAGAAAGGGTAATCAGTTTCATACTACATTAAACAAAGGCATGGAGAGAATATACTAAGCTCAAGGTTAATCCTATGACACCATACTGTCCTTTTATGTAATGTTTGTCAGAATACTATCTTACTCAATTATACTGTGATACATTGTCATGCTTTTTATTATTTTCAAACTTTCACCTTCTTGCGTATTTTAAAATATTTCCAAATATTTTTCAGGTCTTTCTTAGCTAAGTAGGTCATAACTGCACATTGAATCCAATGAGCACAATCAGTAGGAGTAAATAGTCCACTTATTTTATACTATCATTTTGTTTTATGATGGCAACATGATATTTTGATCCGTGGCCAGTCCATTCTGAGCTATAGATACTTATTTCTACTATACTTTTGTTTCTATTATGCTTTTACTACATGTAATCCTGTTTTAGATTTATATACTTTTGCCCCTCCCCTAAATATATTAATCTGTCTTTGACTTCATTATATTGTAGACTATGTGGATCTTTTTTTTAAAATATATTTTATTGATTTTTTACAGAGAAGAAGGGAGAGGGATAGAGAGTTAGAAACATCGATGAGAGAGAAACATCGATCAGCTGCCTCCTGCACACCCACCACTGGGGATGTGCATGCAAACTAGGTACATGCCCTTGACCGGAATCGAACCTGGGACCTTTCAGTCCGCAGGCCGACGCTCTATCCACTGAGCCAAACCGGTTAGGGCCTATGTGGATCTTTTATTCAGTTCGCCAATTTGTGCTTGCTTATTCTTTCAATAAACACATGTAAATTTTTTTCTCCAGGTAAGGCATTGTGGTAGGTGTTAATAGTAAGAGAAAAGTTAGGCAGTGAAGTTTGAGACAATGTTCTTTTCCCCAAATAGTTACATATTGGTGAGAAATAACATCTTAGTGACCTCCTTAACATATAGTACCATTGTCCAGTTTCTCTACCTTGAGATACACTCTCCTGAGGTAGTCTCCCAGTTTTCTTCATTTTCTGTTTCTGTTTCTCTGTCTTCTTTGCAGGCTCATCTGCTTTGACCTGGCCATTAAATATTGAATATCTTCAGAGTTCTATCAGTTTTTCCAGGTGAAATCATACATGCCTGTGGCTTCATGTACTACCTATGTACTTCCCAAATTCATATCTCTAATGTTAACCTCTCCTAGGACTACAGACCCATATATCTATGGGTGCCAATAATATATGAATGTTTGAGTATTCACCTGGAGATTACGAAGACACCTCAAACTCAACATGACCCAAACTTAATTTACGAAATTCCCCTTCAATTGGATCCTCTTCTATTATTTCCTATTTTGGGTAATGGTACATCCAGGCAATTGTAGAAGCCAGAGACGTAGGAGGCCAACTAAACACCTCCCCCTTTCTGTCCTACTATAACCAATCCATTATTAAGTCTCATTGATTTTAACCCCAGATATCTGTTATCCATAGCACCACATTTGCCATCAACTTTCTCCTGACTATTGCAATGACCTCCTAGTTTTCTTTCCATATGTATATGGACTTCCACTTGCAATATTCTGCAAACTGCACCAATAGATTTCTCACACCCAAATCTAATTTCAAAACTAAATTTTACAATTTCACACATATGGCTTAAAAACCTTCCATGAATTTTTCTTTTCTTTAAATATATTCAAAAAAAGTTAGCCTGCCCTATAAGACCTACAGAGAATGGATTACCCACCTCTGCAATATCTTCTAATACCACACTACCCTGGATTCTGCTTTCTACACCTTAGCCTTTTTACATTTTTTTTTTTTTTGCCATGCCATGCTCCTTTCTGCCATAGGATCTTTGCACATGCTTTCCTCATTCTTCGAAATGTCTTCTTCCTCTTTCACCTAGTTGATACCAACTTGTCTTCCTATCTCAGCTCCAATATGACTTCTATAGGAAAGCCTTTCATCAACCCCAAAGATAGTTCACTACTTCTTACTACATCTTCTATAGCACGTTTTGCTTTTCCTACACTGAGTTTTCATAGCTGTAACTTTATGTATATTTGTATGATCATTTAAATTATATATGTACTCTCCTCTAAATTCCATAAAAATAGAGACTGGTTTTTGCTTGCCATTGTGTCTCCATGGCCTACCACATAGTAATTGGCCAACAAATATTAGTTGAGGGAATGAATGAAGAAACAAATGTGTTCAAAGTAGTGTTTTATTAGATACTAGAGGCCCAATGCCCAAAATTTGTGCAAGGGTAGGCCTTTGCAGCCCTGGCTGCAGGGGCCCTCACAGCCCCACCCCCACCCGCACCCACCTTGGCCTGGTGCTGCTCGCATCCGCACCATATACCCTTGGTTCCCCGGTTCTGTGAAGCCCCCTGATCAATCACCCATAGAGGGTGGACTGGGCCTCCCTCTGCAGGGCGATCATGGAACCCCCGCCCCATCAACCACTTCCCCCCCACCCCACCCGCCAGTGGCTTGGGCCTCTCTCTGCAGGGCAGTCGTAGGGCAATGGCGGCCCCCGGAACAATTGCTTCACACCCGCCTTGGCTGAGCTGGGCCAGCGTGTCATACCATGGACATTCGCACAGTCATTCTGCTATTTGGCTGTTCGGTCGATTTGCATATTACACTTTTACTATTATAAATTACCATATTAATTGGTACATTTAGCTGTTTTCACACATTTGATCTGAGTAGTAAAGCTCAGTCATGGGAAGCATGGTCTTATTGAGGAGATGTCTTCTAGTATCCTGAAGAGAGAACATCTGGGGAGGAGGATGAAAAAAGAGCTTTGCCTCCCAGCTGCTGCTGACAGCTGTTCCCCAGGACTGAGGAAAGGAGCTTAGAGAGCTTACAGTCTGATGAGGTGCCAAGCTTTGACATGGAGCCAACAGGCAGGGGAGAAGTAATGAGAGCTTTTTAACACCAAACCTCTTAAGTGGCTGTTCCTGAGTGCGGATGGACAAGCAGCTGGATCTTTGAAAGATTTTCAGAGAGAAAGTCACGTGCTTATGGAGCAGTTATTAAAAGAAGTGAATACATCAAATGAACTAGGTACTGAATGCACCTAGATATCTTAAGGTTTACATATTTTTTTTCTATTATGGTTTAGAGGTTCTTATGTCAATAAGAACACAGCAATGGAACCAGCAATGAGATAATAGAAGAAAACTATAGGTTTTCCCATGAGACAGATGTGGTTTTTAGATGCATAGTTTTGTAGTCTTGGAAAGTGAGTTAACCTCTGTGAGCTTTAGTTTTTGTGTACTATATGAAACTGTTTATATTTTGGTGAGGAAGTTGAGACATAAATACAATACAATCTTGCTGATCTATTTGAAAACAGCAGGCGATATCATCATGTGCTTCTTGCATCTTGAGACATCTTATATCTTTAACTTCTAAGATACTCTTATGGCAGAGTCATGAGGATTAAGTGAACTAATGTGCCTCCATGGCACTCGTCACATAGGTACTTACTAAATAATCCATCAGTTTATTGTGTTAGTGAAGAGCTGTATGTTTCAAGAAGTTGCAGATTTTATCAATTATCTAAACATGTTTAAAGGACCCACTACAAGTGTGATAAAGTATAAAAAATATTGAACTGCTTCCTCATGGGGTCTCTGCACTTATCTCAAGTGTGATGCCAGGAGAGATCTTTCTTTTTAAAAAAAATATATTTGTATTGATTTCAGAGAGGAAGGGAGAAGGAGAGAGAGGTGGAAACATCAATGATGAGAGAGAACCATTGATTGGCTGCCTCCTGCACACCCCCCACCGAGGATTGAGCCCACAACCCAGGCATGTGCCCTTGACCGGAATTGAACCCAGGACTCTTCAGTCCACAGGCTGACGCTCTATCCACTAAGCAAAACCAGCTAGGGCAAGGAGAGATCTTTCTTGATCTCCCTGTAACAGGCTATTAATTACCAGTAGATGGGGACCAATAATATCTAAAGCTCTAGCCAAATTACTCTGCTCCTCACAAGGAGAGGCTGAGGTATTCATTAGTGTCCAGGGTCTCAGATGCTAGATTAGCCTTCAGAGTCCAAAACCGATACCTGAAATGTAATATTATTTTAAAAATTAAAATTAGATTTTTAGAAATAGGATATGCTAACTTGTATAACATTAAAGTATGGAGCTAAGGCTATGACTTTTAAGTACTAATATCTTTGGGTGATTTGGGGGAAATGGGGTCATCTCAAGTGAAAAAGGTTAATTTGCTAAAATCAGGAAATATCCTAGGTCTTATAGGTTGAATGCCTACCCTCTAAGTTGTACACTAGATAGTGTAGATACAACCAACTCTGAAAAAATGAGACTCTTTGAGTGTCATCTACCTTATTAAACAAATCCTCTGTATAAACATTCAGGCAATTTTCTGTTTAATTTATGTTTATTGGATCATCTTTAATTATAAGGCTCAGAGAGACTTGGCTATACCCGTTATAGAGATTAAAATATATTCAAACATTTCCAATGCTATAGCCACATATAATTTACACAATCTTGGTTAAATTGATAAAATATTTTGGGTTTTCCCCCCATTAACCTTTTTCGCAGGTATTAAAGTTATTTTCTTGGAAAAAAGATGACAAGTTTGCTTTAAAGATCTGTCTTTACTTATTTTCCTAGAAAGATTCTGAAGAATCAGTTTTGGAAAGCCAAGAGTAGTAACAGTAATTCAGGGGCTTCTCCCCCGCTTTTATTTTCCCACTTTAGGGCTTTTACTCTTAGTTTATCTTTAGTTGTGCCCTTGCCTTTGTTCTCTGAATCATGTAACTTATGGTCTCTGGTATAAATTTGGCCCAGGAATCCTTGACAGGAACCATCTGGTTGAAATCAGTCCCTAGATACCTTGAATAATATGTCTCCAATTTGGGAATAAGCCTTGAGACCACAAACTTGATTTTGGGTCAAAAACATGGTATCTTCAATCAGAAGATGAAATAGAGCCAACATCCTCAATGCTGGAAAATACAACTGACCCATCAAATAACAACCGGGTTGAATGGACAGAAACCTGGAGTAGTCGAATGAGCATAGGTTTTAAAGTCAGAAAGACCTGGATTCAGAGTCCAGCAGCCACATTTATTAGCTAAATGAACGTGAACTCGTTTCTCAAAAATCCTGAAACAAGGATTAAGTAAGATGAATATTAAGTGTCTCCACTCATGTGGATTTCCCCAAGAAATGGACCCTGACACACGGATTTAAGAGACAGTAATTTATCTTCTAAGTGGAGAAAACACTGGAAGGGGCGTGAGTCAATGAGACAAAGGAAGAGAGGAAAGAAAGATTAGTAAAATCAAGCCAACTACCAAGGAGTAACCAGAACTTAAACCTTCTGAGGAAATTCTTGAAACCAGTGGGAAATTCACATCTGAGTCATCCCACCAAAGGAGCAAGGATACTGAGATACTTACACAGCAATTTTCATACATTTTTGATTGAGAGCTGCCCTAGGGTGTTAATTTGCTGGCACTTCCAGCCTGTTTTCCTGGGAGGTAGAGAAATACAAGTTTTTACAGTCAGAAGTCAGGCCAGTGTCTGTAGCAGTAAAGGCAAGAGAATGTGGGGAAATGGACCTCTGCTTTGGTCTCCCCCTTGCACCATGGAAATCCACCCATTCCCCATGTTGAGTTCACTCAGTCCTGTCATTGATTCTTCTCAGTGATGGCTGGTCAAAATGTCTTCTAAAAAATTATTACGGTAGAGTTAGTGGGACAAGCTAGAGTATCCCCTGCTGCAGTAATTTCAGGGTTTGCAAGTGATATTCATTATTACATTCCTCTACCTCTTAGTTCAACTTCCCTTTACCTAATTTGTGTTGTTGCCCAGTGGAGTCACTGAGACCTTACCTGTCTGAATATGGTTACTTCGGTCACCTATTTATGGTGCTTACAAGTCATGAAAGCAAAAAAGAGAATCCCTTGAACTACAGACATACTCCTTCCTAATCACCTTATGATAGCTCACCATGATAACTAGGGTTAATCTAGCTTCTCATGATAATTAAGGTTAATCATCCTTGCCAGTTTAGTAACTCCTTTCTTTGCCCCATAGACTGCTGGCATGGGAAGCCAACGATGCCTAGATGGCAACTATAACGTAAGTTTAGTGGAATTGTTAATGTTCCCCTGATAGAGGACCACCACAGAACCAGGACCTCCACTCCTGCAATGCCTACAGGGCTCACACACATTCCCCAAGTGGATCAGCAGGAGCACTGGTGAGAGTTGCCCCTTCCACTTTCACCTGTTAGTTCCCTGGTAGTTTATCTATTGGGGACGCAGTATCACATAATGGCTTATGGTTCAAAGTAAGTATCAAATCCAGAAGCAGAGTGTCCTAATGCCATCCCCAAGCTGTGAATTTCAGAGTGCATTCCACTGTTCTACTAGTTTGGCAGCTTCTATGTGATTTATTTCATACACACACACACACACACACACACACACATATCAATGAATCCCATGGTCATGTGATCTGAGCAGTAAGGCTTCTCATCTTGCAGTGGGAACTCAGCTAGTGTGCACTAATAGAACTAAGATTTTTAAAAACTTTCTATTGCAGTATGAGTACATATTTTTAAATTTCAGAAAATACAAGTGAAGTAAACACACCTGTAGACAGCTAAGATTTTGTTTGATGCTTCTATAAAAGTAATTTGTTAGTTTCATAAACCAATAATGATTGAATCTCATTATTGTATCACTGCTTACTACTGGATTTGAAAAATTCTTTAGGTCAATTCATTCCCTAGAAATGTTGTACTTATTAGAGTATAAGTCTAATATAACCCAGCCATAAATTCATCGTGTCTCCCAGTACAAGATTTATACATTCCAATGGATTTATACATTTTGGTTCTCTTCTTTGTATTATAGTAAAATTCAGCATGTACACATTTGATACATATATAAATATATATGAAATTCCTCTTTCTGTCATTTTTTTGTGAGGCTAATCTCACTTTCACAACTCCACCAGCTCAAAGGATGAGGGAACATATGCTTCTCCATATGCCCAACACAGACTCCTCAATGCATTTATTACTCGGAGCTTGGAGACTGAGGAATCTTTGTAATATTTTATTTTTTCTCATAGTGAGTCATTTTACTGTACATTTCAAAATATGTGAAAAATTGAAAGATCCCAAAATTAAGGTACATTTCAACAAACAGCTTCCCATCTGCCAAATGAGAGGTTTTATTTATAACCAGGTATTTAAATACAGTGGAATGAAATTACACTCAAATTATTTTGCTTTATTACATGTTTAAAGGGCTGAGCATAAACACTAACCCCTCTAATCTATTCTCCACACTGCAGTCAGATCAGGAAACTCATCTGCCTTAAACTCTTCAGTGGGTCCCAAATCCCTACAAATGAGGCCCTCTATGATCTGTCTCCAATCTCTTTCTTCAGATTGTCTCTCAAAGACCCTCTTCCCCCTTTCTAGACTTTATCAAACTGGATCTTTCAATTCATTAAATGTATTCTTAAGTCAGCACTCAACTCAAATAAAATGTGTAGGAAATGTTCAAAAACTAAGTCCATTTTAATATATCACTTACAACCAACTAGTTGCTTTTCATCTACTGAACCCCAAAAAAGTTTCCAGAAGTTAGCCCTTGGGATTGAGGAGAGAAATAGGGACAACAATTGTAAGGATCTGCTTCAGTGTTTCCATCTGAAGGACTCTCCTAGTGGATTCTTCCCTTTGAGAATCTTTATAATATTTTATTTTTACCATATTTGAACTACTGCAAGAGGCAGACCAATTTGGGAACACCCAGGTAATTCAGAGCACCGGAACTGGTGGACTCGGTTCCTCTGCAACAGAGTTTAAGTAAATAACTCCCTGCTTCTCTCTTCCCCACCTACCCGGAGCAGGAGTTTCCATAGCTAACATTGCCCCACCAATTGTCCAAGGAGTTTCCCTACTTCCAGTTGTGTTTATCCGAGTCTCACAGGGGAAGTCTGAGTTGGCCCAAAGTTCAGATGCAGGCTGAAGGATTTTGCGCATCATAAGGTTGTGTAATGATCCAAATGCCAAGCCAAGCCAAAGAGTAGGTGCTTTGAAACTTCTTCATTTTCATCTTTGGATCCTCTCACTTTCGCTTAAACCAGCTTTTTGGCAAAGCATCAAAAAAAAAAGTTGCTTTGCTATTTGTGAGCCTACTTTTCAATCAGCTAGGTTCACTAGTAGATTTGGAGGTCTAAAACAAATTCTTGTGTCCTCACAAGACTTGAATCTTGTATAGAGAAAAGTTTTAATTGATTAAATAAAAAAGTGCTAAAATGTGTATATTTGTCATAAGTGCTTTAATTCACAGTGAGATAGACCACTGTGGAGAGAAATGTTTAGTGAAGACTTTACAGAGAAAGCAACATTTTTTTGCTGTAGATTGAAGGATGGGTAGAGTTAAGTAAAGGACTATTGCAGGGCTGGCAGCCACAGTGGACCCAAATGGGCACAAAGGCTCAGAGTCAGGAAAGATGATGCCAACTGGGTCTATCCTTACAAACTTGCACCAGAAAGCACCTCTTACCATAGTGGTTCTCAAATTTTAGCATACATCAGAATCTCCTGCAGAGGGTTGGTTAAAGCACACATTTCTGAAACCCATCTCCAGAATTCAGATGGGATGAGGCCTGGGAATTTTCATTTTTACAATTTCACAGGTAATGCTCACACTGCTGGTCCAGTGCCCAGGCACGAAAACTAATGGTTTAGACAATGTTGATAACTGGATGGTTCACCATAAACCACTCCGTAAATTTCATGTTGAGATGATCCCATAAATTGTTTCTCTTAGCAATACCCTTTGCTCTGCCTTTTTTTCCCCACTGTGAAGTTAGGTCCTTTCACTCACATGCTCACATTGCCCAATCATACCTTTTCTTCCCAATGCCACCTTATTCCCATAGTCCTTATGGCTGCAACCAAACTGAGTTTGATCATTTCCTGCCTTTTTGTTGTTGTGGTTGTAAGCTGATTTTAGATGTTGTGACCTTTAGCCAATCTAAACTTTAAGATTTTAGAAGGAAAACATGAATTATGTTATCAGTTTTCAGTTTCTACTTTACTTTCTTATCTCCAGAAGATCCATTAATAAATGAACGTGGTGATATGGTAGACCTGACTTTGATTTTCTGTCCAACACTGATGATAATTTCCCAAATAGAAGCTTATTTGCCTTGGGATTATTTCTCTTTGATGAAACAATTACCCAAGTTGGTAGCAGTGTGATTGTTAGAGTGGTTCTGATAATTGCATGCTGATTTAAGTCTTTACATATTAAATAATTAGATTATGGTTGACCCTTGACAGAAACTTTGAATTCCTTTAGTTTTATCAGCAATCGTAGTACAGGACAAATTACAAAGCAGTCAAAACCCATTGAAACTTCTTGCCATGAATAATAAAAGGAGTTAATAGCACCTAGTAGGCACTCATATAGTTGGTATATGAACAAATAAATGCATTCTAAATAAATGCATAAGTTATTTTTATTTGCTCCATGAAACTAAAACAGACATAGTTCTGTGAAATATAGGCTATGGTGATTTTGTATCAGTTTTAAACTTGGCAGGCTACCAAATGTTAATTTGCTTTTAGCTAGTTGAGATTAAATGTATTCCTTCCCTGAGCAACCCTAAAGTAAGCAAGCATGAAAGCATTTTCCGAGTAATCTTGGAGGAATTGACATTTAAGGGAGTTAGCATTACATCTGTACTTTAAGGCTATTAATTTCATAGATAAATTAACTTCATTACTCCATCTTTATCTTGCATTTGAAAGGACTCCATCAGCTGGACAACTGACAACTGAGGGTCAATTGAAACTGCTGTTAGCCCAGCCAGGTTGTAATTGGAACCTGCTTCTGGAAACTCTACTGCATCAGGATGGTTTTTTGCTGAAAATCTTGCTGAAGAGCTCAAGTGAGTATTTGTAATTATGAAAATGTCCTCAAAAAACCCAGTCATTGTTTGAGTTGAATGAAAATGTTTTTCATACTTGAATGTTGGCAGAGGGATGTAAACCAATTGCACTGTATCAACAGTCAGTGGGGTTAGCAGCAGGCAAAATATTGAATTGCTTTATAAAACTCTGGAAATATTTTTTTTCAGGGACTCTAAATGAGAGAAAACAATATTTTTATATAATACTATTCTGTCATAACTAACATTATATAGAAGTATATAAATGTATCAATATCTGGTGTTTAAAATGCCTAAGTAAATTATAGAAGTCTCAATAGACCTAAGAGAGAGAGAGAGAGAGAGAGAGAGAGAGAGAGAGAGAGAGAGAGAGATTACATTAGAATCACACTAGAAATTTCAGTGCTTGAAGAGCGCTTATGTAACTTACAAACAAGCAAGCTGTGGCTTAAGCCATATCCACTGGGGCATGGAGACATAATCATGAGAAAATTATGAATGGATATTGAGGAGTAACCAAAGACCATATTTCTCTTAATTAGATTTTTTCCCCGCTGTAAGTGCTATTTTAGAAAATGATTAGTAATATTATGCCAATCTAACATTATATCCTACTCCTCTCCTGCTACACCTGTGAATAGTTTTCTAACCATTTTCACATACCCCTACACATTTCTCCTTCTATACCACATGAGGCTAGATTGATCTTTCAATCACTAGTTTCCCAAATCAAAATTGTTTTTTTCTCTAGTTCCCCATCACTGGGACCAAATCCATGTCCTTCAGCCATTCAGATATGATCCAACCCTAGTTTTCTAACCTTGTTTCCCACTATTTTCTTGTTCTCTCTCTCTCTCTCTCTCTCTCTCTCTCTCTCTCTCTCTCTCTCTCTCTCACACACACACACACACACACACACACACACACACACACACTTCAGCCAATGTCCCAAAGACCCAGGTACATGTTCCCCGTATAACTTGGCTCACCCATGTTTCCTAATTAACTCACCATGACAACTTGGTTTCCACCCGTCTGCAAGGACCAGCTGATGTTCCAGATGTTTTAAGGTGCCAGTTCACACTGATCTCTTCCTTGCACTTTACAGTATCCATTACCTTCACGTCTTATTTGCTCTTAGCACATTCTGTCTTATATTGTTACTGTACTTGTATATGAATGAGGCAAATGTCACCAGGCCCTTCCAGCCTGTTGGTACAGAAATGATGTCTATATCATTCCCCTGTCCAAATCACTCCAGTCATTTCTGGGAATTTTTTGGTTTCTCAGATCTGCTCAGGACCAGTTTCCAATGTTTTTCTTTCTCACCCATCTTTTTTGTTTTGTTTTGTTTTCAAAGAAAATGTTTCTTTTTATTATTATTTTTTTAATATATTTTTTATTGATTAAGATATTACATATGTGTCCTTGTCCCCACGTTACCCTCTACCCCCACCCCCGCTCATGCCCTCACCCCCCCCGTTGTCCGTGTCCATTGGTTAGGCCTATATGCTTGCATATAAGTCCTTTGGTTGATCTTTCCCCCTTACCTTCCCCTCCCCTACCTTCCCTCCAAGGCCCGACAGTCCAATCAATGTCTCTCCATCTCTGGATCAGTCCTTGTTCATCAGTTTATGTTGTTCATTATATTCCACAAATGAGTGAGATCCTGTGGTATTTATCCGCTCTCCAGTTCCATCCATGCTGTGGCAAATGGTAAGAGTTCCTTTTTCTTCTTCCTCTTCTTAAAGAATACCTTTCAGCATTTCATATAATGCTGGTTTGGTGGTGATGAACTCCTTTAGCTTTTTCTTATCCGTGAAGCTCTTTATCTGACCTTCTATTCTGAATGATAGCTTTGCTGGATAAAGTAATCTTGGTTGCAGGTTCTTGGCATTCATCACTTTGAATATTTCTTGCCACTCTCTTCTGGCCTGCATGGTTTCTGTTGAGAAATCAGCTGACAGTCGTATGGGTACTCCCTTGTAGGTAACTGACTGTCTTTCTCTTGCTGCTTTTAAGATTCTCTCTTTATCTTTTGCTCTTGGCATTTTAATTATGATGTGTCTTGGTGTGGTCCTCTTTGGATTCCTTTTGTTTGGGGTTCTCTGCACTTCCTGGACTTGTAAGTCCATTTCTTTCACCAGGTAGGGGAAGTTTTCTGTCATTATTTCTTCAAAAAGGTTTTCAATATCTTGCCTTCTCTCTCCTTCTGGTACCCCTATAATTCTGATGTTGGTACGCTTGAAGTTGTCCCAGAGGTTCCTTACACTATCTTCATATATTTGGAATCTCTTTTCTTTTTTCTTTTTCAGTTGGGTATTTTTTGTTTCTTTGTATTTCAAATCTTTGACTTGATTCTTGGGATCCTCTTGTCTGCTGTTGGATCTCTGTAAATTATTCTTTATTTCAGTCAGTGTATGCTTAATTTCTAGTTGGTCCTTTTTCATGTCCTCCATGGTCTCACTATACTTATTGAGGGATTCATTAAATTTATCGGCGGTTTCCATAAAATTCTTGAAAAACCTTATAAACGTGGCCTTGAACTCTATATCCAGTCGTTTGCTTTCCTCCATTTCTGCCATTTGTGACCTGTTTCTTTGTCTCCGCATTTTGGCTGCTTCCCTGTGTTGATAGAGTGGCCCTGCGTGCCAGGTGTCCTGTAGGGCCCAGTGGCTCAGCCTCCCCAGTTACCTGAGGTGGACACTCTTGGTGCACTCTTGGTGCCTTGGTTGTTGTAGGATCACTGGGAGGAATTGACCTCCAGGCCAATTGGCTGTGAGAATCAGCTGTGTCTGAAGTGGGAGAACTTCTGTGCTGAAGACACCCTTCTGGGGCAAGACTTGCTTCAGTGGGGCTTTGGTGCTCACTGAGTCTGCTCCCTGAGTGTGTCCCTTATGGATCTGAGGAGTTGCAATCTGGATGGTCCCCCTCTGACCACTGGGTACAGTGGCTCCTGGATCTAAGGAGGTGCTAATTCAGCCTCTGCCTGAGGCCACACAGCAGGAGCCACGAAGAGGCTCAGCTGTGAAGCAATGCAAGCCGCTGCGGGGCCTTGGGCCTTCTCTTGGAAGTTCCGGGTCTGCCTGGCTGGGCTGTAGTTAGGTACATTCACATGCAAAAGCCTCTGCCGCAGCCTGGGTGGGGCGGGGTCTCAGGGAATCAAAGGGTGTAGGAAGCAGCTATGGCTGATTCTCCGCCCAGCCCTAAGGAGTCCCGAGTCTCGGTGTCCCGGTAACGGCTGCAAGCACCTCTGAGGGAAAGCCGCTCTCAAGTTCGCCAGCTGCCCGACAGTCTAGCTTCTCCCCGTATGAGTCCTGGGTCCCCAGAGACTTCCCGGAATCGGAGTTCAGAGCAGTCGGGAGCTTGTGATTCAAAAAGACAGCCGTGTCCTCAGGTGCCACCCGCTTTCCGCGCGCGCGCGAGCCTCCGTACCTCTGCACTTCACCTCCACAGCTCCTCTGGCTCTCAGTGTGCTTTTCTTTCCTTCTAGTTGTAGAATTTATACTCAGCCAGCCTTCCTGTTGTTCTGGATGATGTCCGCTCTGTCCTTGGCGGTATTTTTCAATTGTTGTGGGAGGCGGCAATTTCCCGGTGTTTATCTATGCCGCCATCTTAGTTTCTCCCTTTCTCACCCATCTTGATGTTTGCTTCCCAAAAGCCACTTAGGGGAGGTGTCTCATTGCTGATCCCTTGTGAGGATATTGCTTCTCCCCTGGTGCTCTCAAATCCTTAAAATTTGTGGTGTCAGTATCACCACAGCATCTCAAGCTTCACTATTTTTCACACACAAGTTTGGAAATGACCTGAATGTCACCTTATTCCCTTAGAACCCCAACAATACTGTTTGGGGCTTACACCTCCCAGGTTCACTTGGAAGCCATCTCTTCAGCTTCAGGCTGTAACTCCACTCCCCTAAAGGAAAGACAGGTGCTTCCTCAAGTAGCCAACATTTATTGTTGACTTGTTTAGGTGTCAAGCACTGTGCTAAGCATTTTACATTTGTCGTCTAATTTGGTTCTTATCATTCTTATATAATAAAAGGGTAATATGCCAATTGTCCCCTCAACCAGGAGTTCCATTGGAGTTCGACCAGGGGGCGGGGACGGCCTGCCAACCTCCTGCATCCCCTCCCTTACCCCCCCCCTTACCCTGTCCTGCCCAGCCTGATTGTCCCCCACCTGTGCAAGAATTCGTGCACTGGGCCTCTAGTAACCTTATAAAGTATATACTATTGTTAAAAATAATGGTATTAGAGATTAAGATAATGTTACTTGCCCAGAGATACAGAAAGCTGATAGATAAATGGTGGATAGACCTGAATTTTGAACCAGCCAGAGTTTTTTTGCCCCCTGCTTCCTATACAAATACTTACACATATTAAATCCTGGAGTGGGCTAGGAGTATCAGGAAGAACTGCAATCTGTCTGCTCTCAGGTTGGATCAATCAGGACACTCTGATACATGTGTATTTAACTGGTCTTTCCAGCTAGGAAGTCAGGGCCGATCAGAGATTTTTATATTCTTCCTTGAACTAGAACAGTGCTTTAATAGGGAAAGTCCAGTAATTGGCCAGTCAGTGATCAGTTAGGACATAAACTATAAACAAGGTGGCTACATGACATGGATAGTCTCTGACACAGCTGGAGAGTTACTCTAATAGAATTATTGAGACTCGTGGGTGTGGTCCCAGAAGAAAAATGGTCTCCTATTGATAGAGTTATATAGAACAACCTGGAAAATCAATTGAGATCAAACCTTTTCACTATACTGATATAGTCACCAAGTACAGGAAAAATTATTGCATGCTAAAATATTTAACCATGTTTTCCTGCAAATACATCTCACATTTACTTATCAAAAGTATTAGATCCACCTCCTGGTGTGTATGAGAGACTTCAGTTATCAAAGGTACCATATAATGCCACCTTCAGTTTGGTTCTTATAGGGTACACATGTGTATTTACCCAGTCTGCTCAAATACCCATCATTTTTTACAAATGCTATTGGGTGTTTGATTAGGGTTACATAGCCACTCTGGTATTGTCTTGTATTGAATTCATTAGCTACTTTAAATACTAAAAGGATGAAGTGACAGAATTTACTAATCAATTGATTGACTGACTTATTAAGTTCTAGTGGAAGCCTTGTCACTTTAAGTTAGAAACAATATACTCATGAAACCTTGTTAACCAGACAACGATGGAAATTATTATGTAATAAAAATGAGTTTGTGATATTTTTGCAGAAATTTTCTTTCATTTGTTTAGAAATCTCGGGGTATTTCAGAACACCATTTGGTAATTTAGAAGTTTAATCATATTTTTAGGAAAGCAAAATTTTAGAATAAAATATGCTGAATTCAGTGCTTCAAGCAACCTAATTATCAGTTTTCTTTTTTTAATGGGAGAGTTTTTCTTTATAAATAGTGTCTTTTCAGTCTAAGTGATAAAATTTAACTTAGTGTTAAATTGGTTCATGAATAAGAATAAAGAGATTTCAGCAGATTTTTATTATACATATTTTAAAACAAGGTTCTCTTTATTCACTAAACAGTTATTAAATTCTGTTAGTTACAAAAATTTTTTGATATACAACCATACAATAAAGATGAAAATGTGGGGTTTATCTTTTAGTTAAGGTGATATCTGTAGCATTTGGGATGGCTCTATGAAAGTGATTTATCAGAATTTCTATTTATTTTAAAAGAGTCAGCAGAACATTTATGGAAAAACTACCTTGTAATATGAGGTGCAGAAAATTGCCAAACTAAATAAATGAATTGTGAAATTTTAATTTATAATATATGCTTCATAGGCTGCAGCTCCTAGGAAATAGAATCATGTTTTTGCCATAGATAATAATTCCATGTGTAAATGCAGTATTTTGAGGGAACACTTACACTGCTAAAACTTGATAAAAATAAACTGATTTCACGTGGTAGGTGGTTTATAACATTTGTTGGCTACAGTTCAGTTGGCATGAGAACGTAAATGTTGGTTTCATTTTTAAATTGGGCCCCCTTAAATTTAAAGAGAAAATCTCTTTACTACAAATGTATATAGAAGACTTTAAAATTGTAAGACACTATTGTGCATTACTGACTTTAAAAACCCAGGGCAATTGTTTTGGTAATTGCCTCACTGAGGCCACATGGCTTAAGCAGTTTCTTACATGTGGCATCAAAGGAACAAATATTTGGCAAATTTCCCAATTGTTAGCAGGTGGCCTTTTCCTGTTATGTGACATTTGAATGAAGTGTGACTAACATTCTTTCCTTTGCCCATTGCCCCAAGAATGATTTCCAGTGAAAACTTCTTGGCTTCTTGTAATTTGCAGTTGTAATATAATAACAACAACAAACTAGCAAATACATAATATTTAACATGTTCCAGACATTGTTTCTAAGTGCTTTAAATGTATTCACTCACTGAATCCTCACAACAATTCTGTGTAGTAGGCACAGTGGCCATTTCCAGTTTACAGATGAGGAAACTGAGACACATAGAACTTAAGTCAGTTATCTAAGTCACATAGCTCTTAAGTGGCAAAGAAAGATGCGAACCAGACCACTGGCTTCAATAGACTTCTTCCACCCACCACACCATGCAGCACCCAGGTAGAGCCACAGAACGTTTACCAAATCGCAGGTGGCACAATTCATGGGAGCTATCAGGAGCCTCTATAATGGAGGTACATTTGATGGTACATTTTGTACTTTCAACCTTATAACAAAGTGCCTAAAAATAATCAAGAAACAGAGCAGCAGAAAATTCTCGCTAAAAGGGCTGCCATCCCTACCAAGCGGTGATTGACGCAAAATGAATAAATTCAAATTTTCTTATGTTATAGTTAATATTTTCCTGATCTTTTGAGTTGTGAGGGGCATCTTATGGATGAAGCTTGGTATTCTTGACTTTCAAGTTCGTACAAACAGACCACCTGGGGGAGCCGGTTAAAATGAAAGATTCTGACCCAATAGGTGGGCCTGAGATTCTGCATTGCTAACAAGCCCCCAGGTGTGCTGCTCCTGCTGCTGTTGGTCCCTGGACCCCCTTTTAAGTAGCAAGGTCATCCAACAAAGTATCTGTTTCTATAAAAGGCAAAAGAATTGAGTATGTGGCTTGTCCTTCCAGTGTATTGAAGACTTTTAGAAAGACACAATGCACTTAAGACTATTTCTAAATCATTTTATCAGGAAATTCACAGCAGTCAGAAAGCACAGTCTTATTCAAATACATCTCTGATTATGTCACTCCCCTGCCAGAAACCTTTTAAGGCTGCCCACTACTTATCTAGTAAGGACCCTAATCCTTGAGGTAGGAGCAATGCCCATAGTGCTCTGGCCGTGGGTGATGTGTCCAGCGTATTGTGTCCTGCTGCCCCAGCTTAGCAAGCTCCAGCTCATGCACATTGCCGTCAAGGTTGGGCATGCTAGATGTGTACCTTTATATCAGCAATGTCCCCCAGAAATCTCTTCAGGAACAAGGCAGCTGCTCCAGCACCAGTGACCTTTCAACTGTCCCATATATGTACCAAATTCTTCCCATGTGCAGAATTCTTGAAATAGGTGATCTAGAATCTTCTCACCCACCATATTTTGGAGTAGCATGTCTCAAGACCCATCAGTTGTATTCTATCTGAACTTTATTTATGGACACTGAAATTTGAATTCACATGGTTTTTGCATGTCTCAAAGCATATTATATTTCTAATGCGTTTTAACCATTTAAGAACCATTCTTAGCTCTGGGCCATAAAAAAAGTGGGTGGCAGGCTGGATTTGTTGATTGGGCTATAGTTGCCAACCCTTGTTCTAGAGAATTGTGCAGCACCCAGGCTCCCAGGTGGCTTTCTCACTTCTCTGCAGTTTATTTTGTTCATTAGATTTCACATATGAGTGAGATAATGTGATATTTGTCTTTCTCTGACTGGTTTATTTTGCTTAGCATAATAATCTCCAGGTCCATCCATGGTGTCTTAAAGGGTAAGAGCTCCTTTTTTTATAGCCAGATAGTATTCCATTGTGTAATTGTATCACAGCTTTTTAATCCACTCATCTACTGGTGGGCACTTGGGCTGTTTCCAGATCTTAGCTATTGTAAATAATGCTGCTATGAACATAGAGGTGCATATATATATTCTTTCTAATTGGTTTCAGGATTCTTATTATATACTAGAGGCCCGATGCCCAAAATTAATGCACTTGGGGGGTGGTCCCTCAGCCCAATTGCAAGGGACCCCACTGATGTACAATCGGTGCCAGAGAGGGATGTGGGAAGTTGGCCAGCCGGGGAGGGACTGTGAGAGGGCTCCAGGGGGTGTCTGGCCCATCTCGCTCCATCTCAATCGGCTGGACCCCAGCAGTAAGCTCACCTACTGGTCGGCACATCTGCCCCCTAGTGGTCAGTGCACATCATAGTGAGCAGTTGAGCAGCCTTAGCATATCATTAGCATATTACGTTTTGATTGGTCGAACAGCCGGCCAGACAACTGGACACTTAGCATATTAGGCTTTTATTATATAGGACTAGGGGCCCGGTGCACGAAATTCGTGCACTGGGTGTGTGTGTGTGGGGGAGTGTCCCTCAGCCCAGCCTGCCCCCTCTCACATACTGGGAGCCCTCAGGCGTTGACCCCCATCACCCTCCAATTGCAGGATCGGCCCCTTGCCCAGGCCTGACGCCTCGGCTAGAGGCGTAGACCCCCATCACCCTCCGATCGCCTGATCGGCCCCTTGCCCAGGCCTGACGCCTCCGCCAGAGGTGTCAGGCTTGGACAGGGGACCTCCATCTCCCCCCGATCACTGGCTCTGGCCCCCGTCCAGGCCTGAGGCCTCTGGCCCAGGAATCATGCCTGGACAGGGGACCCCCATCTCCCTCTGATCGCTTGCTCCACCCCCCGCCCAAGCCTGACGCCTCTGACCCAGGCTTCAGGCCTGGGCAAGGGGACCATTATATCCCCCCAATCCCCGGCTCCGCCCCCCACCCAGTCCTGATGCCTTGGCCAGAGGAGTTGACCCTCATCACCCTCCGATCGCCAATCACCGGATCGGCCCCTTGACCAGGCCTGAGGCCTCCGGCAGAGGTGTCAGGCCTGGGCAGGGGACCCCAGCTCCCTGTGGAGCCAGTAGGCTCCGCCCCTGCCCAGGCCTAACGCCTCTGGCCGAAGCATTAGGCCTGGGCAGGGGACCCCCAGCTCCCCGTGGTTGCAGGCTCCGCCCCTGCCCAGGCCTAACGCCTCTGGCCTAGGCGTCCGGCCCGGGCAGCGGGGACCCGCAGTAGCAGCAGCCCCGCAATCGTGGGCTTTGCTTTAGGCCCAGGCAAGGTACCCCTAGCTCCCGGGACTGCCAGCTTCGACCGTGCCCAGCTCCCATCGCTGGCTCCACCCCTACTTCCTGCTATCACTGGCCAGGGCGGCAAAGGCACCTGATTCTCTGATCATGGCTGGGGGGCAGGGCAAAGGCGCCTTTGCCCTGCCCCCCAGCTCTTAGCTCCCCCCTGGGTTTCCGATCACTGTCAGTGGCAGGGGGCTTCCTCCTGCTTTCCCTTTCGCCTCCCTGCATTGTGCCTATGTATGCAAATTAACCGCCATCTTGTTGGCAGTTAACTGCCAATCTTAGTTGTCAGTTAATTTGCATATAGCCCTGATTAGCCAATGAAAAGGGTAGCTCGTACGCCAATTACCATTTTTCTCTTATATTAGTGTAGATTCCCAGAAGTGGGATTGCTGGGTCAAATGACAGTTCCATTTTTAAGAGGAAACTCCATACTATTTTCCACAGTGGCTATACCAGACTGTACTCCCACCAGCAATGTATAAGGGTTCCCTTTCTCTATATCCTTGTCAGCATTGTTTGTTGATTTATTGACAGTAGTCATTCTGGCAGTTGTGAGGTGATACCTCATTGTAGATAGCCAATACACATATGAAAAAATATGCTTCTTTTCTTTATCCACTAAAGAGATTAGCCTATATTTTGGTAGTCCTTTCCGATAAGAGCGTTATCCTGTATAATAAAGATGTAATATGCAAATGGTCATTATGCCATGAAGCATAATGACTGACTGCATAACGACCAGATCACGGATCAGCAGGAGGGTGGGGCAGCAAGCTACAAGTGGGCAGTGGAGAGCTACAGGAGGGGGCAGGGCAGCAAGCTATGGGGGGGGCGGGAGCTACAGGAGGTTGGGGCAGCGGGTGGAGAGCAATAGGAGGGGGCAGGGCAGCAAGATATGAAGGGGGCGGGGGGGGGGCAGAGGGAGCTACAGGAGGGCAGGGCAGTGGGCGGAGAGCTACAGGAGGGTGGCAGTGAACTACTGGCTACAAGCAGGTGGCAGAGAGCTACAGGAGGGGGCAGGGCAACAAGCTATGAGGGGAGGTGGGGAGGAGGGGCATGGGGAGAGCTACAGGAGGGCAGGGCAGTGGGCAGGGAGCTATTGGAGGGCGGCAGTGAGCTACTGACGAGCTATATATATATAATCAGTTTGCTAATTTGAGCTGTCTAGCAGAGGGACTGGCTACCTTGAATGTCAGTGGCTATCCCAACACTGAAAGATTTCAAAAAGAAGCTAGGCCACTATTTTGCAGGTGCTAGAGGAATTTCATTTACTCACTCATCAAACATTTATTCATTTATTGACCAGACACTTACTGGCCTCTCTGTAAGGCACCTGCCTGCCCATGATATAATCTCATTATGTTTCTTAACCAGATATAACTTGGTAGAAATCTGTGGGTTCAGGAGGCAAAGTTTTTAAACACCTCCTTTGGCTGTGCTTTGTTATTCTTGCCAGTGCCTACTGCTAAAGCAAAATCCCTCTTTGCTCCACAAATAATTCAGTTGAATTAAAATAAAATCCAACATTGGTGACCTGATTAGCAATCATTTCTTTTCCAATTGACTCTCTTAGTAGAATACCCCTTGTGTTCCCACCTTGCTTCCTTACCCTTAGAACTGCTCACCTAAAGGGCTTGCAGTTAATTTGAGTCCATTTGCAAACATTAGAGCCATGATTCCTAGGCTCAATTTTATAGTAGTCCAGCTAGATGCAATATTAGAAAAGGGTTTCATGGTCAAAAAATACTGTAAAAACACTGCTTACTATATGCTAAAATTCTTCTTGGAGATTTATAGGGCACGAATAACTAAAGACTCTGAGAAGTCCTACAGAAACACACACACACACACACACACACACATCTAATATTGTTGAAGCCAGCATTTCCAGAACATAAGTACTACTCATTAACATCCCATGAAATGCACTTTCAAAATCTCACCTTATAGAAACTGTGGAGGAAAACTCTAGTAGATACAAGCAGATACAGCCAAAACTGTTCCCAAAAGTTCTGCCTATGTACATTTATAAGTATGTAAAATAATACAAAATAATTTTTAAACATACAGAATTCTATACAGATCAGTTTATCAGTTTTCAAGGAATTGGAATCAACTGCCCAAGTATAAACTTTTACTGAAGGTAGCTATTTTCTTGATGATTGAGAGTGTTTTTCTACTTTATTGTGTCAGGTTCTTTAAGACTCAGCTCCTTCATTAGTTAAAAAAAAAATGGAGATGACATTCACCTCATAGAGTTTTTGTGAGGTTCAAGACAAATTGAAAAATCTATGTAAAACACTTCACTTAGTGCTTGTACCATGTGGGTATTCAGTAAAGACCTGTGTCTCATCTCACTATAATCATAGCACTGAATTGAGACAGTGGGTATTCAAGAGAAATCTGATATTTAGTGTTTATTTGGGTACTGAAGAAAACAGCATAGAATAAGTTGTTAGTGCTGCACTTCAATTTGTAGATGAGCATTTTAGGATAAAACTTGGGAAAGAGGATCCCTAAAAAGAATGATTATTTTGTCTTCATATGTTTAAGACCCATGACATGGGATTTTCTTTTTAAAATTCCAAAATTTGCCAAAATAAGAATAGTTTTAGGGAAAAAAAGTAATAAAGAAGTAATATTTAATTGAAAACAAGTATATGGTAGGTCTTTATATCAATTGTTAGGCTTTTATTTTAAAAAACTACAAGATTTTCAAAACTATTTTTTTAAGACAGGTTTCAATTTTATATTTGTTAATTTCTCGAATGGACTAGTGCTTCCCTAAAGCGATTTTCATGTGATACTCCACCCCCTTTTCCTCAGGTATTAATTTATTGGTCTAGTGTTTTAGGTTTGGAGTCCTTGTATTGTATGCTACACTTTCTATTCTTGCATTTCTCTCTCCTACTGTCTGACATGAGTCTCTGACTCCCTTCGGTTAGGGATGCCTGTTAGTGCCTGGTTAATTCAGCATCCCTAAGCTCATAGCACACTCTTCCACAGCATCGCTGCCAAATCCATTTCAGTGACTCAGCAGGAGCTTGTCATTAACAGCATTCTCGTAGAAAGAAAACATTAAGCAGTCTTGGAAAGCAAAGTGCTAGCGCACCATGTATGGTAAATCTTTGGTGGCAATAAACAGAGTCTCCTGGTGGGTTGTGGTGGAGTTCCTTGCCCGACACCACCCTTCCTTTGAAGCACTAAAAAGTTCATTTTTCAAAAGGAGTTTAAAATAATGACTGCAGTGAAAGGGCCCTCCAGTGTTATTGAAAAGACAATCTGTTTCCAAATCTTGCATTTGTTTATATAATGTATAAACCATTTGGTAGATAAAGGAGAAGGCAGATGGAATTCAAAATAGCAGCTTTATTATTGGTTAACCCTGGGTCAGAGAATATGGCTTTAAATATGTGGCTTGTCAACACTGCTCTCCAGGCTAAACTCATCCCTCCACCCCTCCAGCCACCCTAACTTCCCCCTCACCTCCTACTAAACCACCAGCAGAGCCGAAATGGATAATAGGAAAGCAAGAATAAGAAATTTCCTCTACATAAAGTCTATGGTGCTATTTATTAGTTTGCAGATAACATGGAGTTCTAGATCATGAAAATCAAATGACAGAAATAAAATTATCAGGAAGAAACAAAGTGATGAGCTTCTAAATGAGCAAGAAAAAGAAATGTACTCATTACAAAATAATCCTATATAATAAAAGAGAAGCATGCAAATTAACCATCCCTCTGCTACACTCAAGCCATGCCCACCAGCCAATCCGGAGTAAGTGTGTAAAATAACCCAACTAAGATGGAGGCAGCCATGGAGCGGGAGTGAGTAGGAGGCTTGGGTTGCCCCCGGCAATAGAGGAAGCCATGCTTCCCGCCTGCCCTGCTGGCCCTTGGCTCTGCTCAAGGCTACAAAATTTCAATTATAGAAGATAAATAAATCCCAGAAAAAAAAAAAGAAAGAAGGACGCCCATCAGCCCCTCACCCAGGTTGGCCAGGCACCCCAGTGGGGACCTCCAACCTGAAGGGGGTGTGCGCAGCCTGAAAACAGTCCTCAGCCCCTCAGCCCCTCAGCCAGGCTGGCCAGGCGCCCCAGTGGGGACCACCACCCTGAAGGGGGTGTGCGCAGCCTGAAAACAGCCCTCAGCCCCTCACCCAGGCTGGCCAGGCACCCCAGCGGGACCCCCACCCTGATCTGGGACACCCTTCAGGGCAAACCAGCCAGCCCTCACCAGTGCACCAGGGCTCTATCCTATATAATAAAAGGGTAATATGCAAACTGACCCTAACAGCTGAACGACTGGGAATGACTGGTCACTATGACACACACTGACCACTAGGGGGCAGATGCTCTATGCAGAAGCTGCCCTCTGGTGCTGAGTGCGCTCCCACAGTGGGGGAGCTCTGCTCAGACACAAGCCAGGCTGACAGCTGCCAGTACAGTGGTAGTGGCGGGAGCCTCTCCCGCCCCCTCAGCAGCATTAAGGATGTCCAGCTGCAGCTTAGGCCTGCTCCCCGCTGGCAGGTGGACATCCCCCGAGGGCTCCCGGGCTGCCAGAGTGATGTCTGACTGTCAGCTTAGGCCCCATCCCCCGGAGAGTGGGGGACATCTCTCGAGGGGTCGCAGACTGCGAGAGGGCACAGGCTGGGCTGAGGGATCTCCCTTCCCCTGAGTGCACAAATTTTTGTGCACCAGGCCTCTAGTCTAGATTATATTTATTTAAGATATTTAAGTATGAGATAAGATATGAGTCATTACCTTTAATTAAATAAATGGTTACATTATGATACTGAGCATGTTATTACTTCACTTTTCCAGTCCAACCTATAGATGCAAAAGTATAGGAATTTTTTTAAAAATATATTTTTTATTGATTTTAGAGAGGAAGGGAGAGGGAGAAAGAGATAGAAACATCAATGATGAGAGAGAATCATTGATTGGCTGCCTCCTGTGCACCCTGCCCTGGAGATAGAGCCCACACCTGGGCATGTGTACTGACTAGGAATCAAAACATGATCTCCTTGTTCTTAAGTTGCCACTCAACCACTGAGTCACACTGACTGGGCGGAACCTTTCTTTTTTTTTTTTAATTTATTTGTATTGTTGAAAGTATTACGTATGTTCTCCTCTTCTCTCCCCATTGACCCCCACTTCTCCCCAGGCCTTCCCACATTATTGTCTGTGCCCATGGGTTATGCATATGTGCATATAAGTTCGTGATTACTGATTTTTAAGGAAGTTATAATAAAACCAGAGGAAGGCCTTAAAGGGCAATTAAGATACCTCTAACTTTCTGAGAATTCCTAAACTAGTTTTATTGAGAAATCAGTTGATAAACCTCTTAATTCTGAAATGATAGGGCCTACAGGTTTGAAAAACAAATTTAAATTTATTTGTAGAATTGGTAGCATAATTCTGAGAACACTATAAATGTGAATATTCCATGAATTTTATGTTCTGAATAAAGGGTATAGTAGTATTCAGAACACAAATTGCAAAAAGAGATACAACGATTTAACTAGTTTTAAAGAGATTTTAGATAACAAATGGGTGTATATAGAATAATTATATTTGTCATTTAAGCTACACATACCTATATTCATTTATATATTTGTATATAATCTTAATAAAATACTATACCAAATATAGTGAATATCACTTATGAGTAGAATTTTAGTTTCCTTAATAGACTTTTTTATGATTTCTATAATGAATGTGTATTACTTTTAAATGAAATAAAGGAATCAAAATGTTTTCTTAAAGAGAAAAAAAACATTTTTGACATAAAAGGAAACTAGGGATGCTCATCAAATGACTAGTGATGTCATTGTGGTCCTTCTCACAATTTTTCTTCCACATATACCCATGAGTACCTCAGAAACAATGCTGGGTTAGATGAGCCATTGCTCTCAAAGAATGTGGCATTTCTCTTACTATTAATCAAATGCATTTTTATAGCATTATCCCAGGATAAGTTATAAAAAGGTAATCACATTCACAGATACCTATCTTACTAAGTCATTTCTATTCTTTCCAAGAATGCACCTTTCAAGAACAAGGTCCTGATACAGAAAATACTGTGAAGCAAGTACCCACGTTGGTGGAAGCCATCTTTAAAATACTATATTATTGCAATTTTTCTCCACAAACATTTGGGAATGTTTTTGTGAGCTACATGGAAGAAGAACAATTATGGGACTTTTTATATAACATTCCAGGTATGAGAAATCTATAATTTTAAAAGAAGCATTCTAATGCTACTTAAATGTATATTTAAAGGTGTTTTAAAAGTTGTAATGATATCAATTTTGCTGGATCTGTTATTTGTAAAATTTTATCATTGTTTTTGGTTTGTTTGTTTGTTTGCTTTTTCAGTCTAAAGGCTTCTTTTGCAAGTCATTAGCCATTAGTTCCTATAAAAATTAAGTATACTTGAGACAAGGTGAGGGGAGGGGAGAGGAAAAATTATGTGATGCAGACTATTAGGGAATGTTCTCTCATAAAAATTTAATTTAATATCTGCCAGAGATTATGCTTTTCTATTTAACATATAAGACCCTAGTAAGATGTGAAAATATATCTTCTGACTTTAGGGTTCATTTATTCAATGAACTGATGGATAAAACTAATGGTCAATTTTCTTCAAATGTAAAAGGCACTTATTATTATGACAATGGTGCCTCTCTCTAGAAGGCATCCTATCATTCCTTTGGGGAAAATATATTTTCCCATTTGTATTGTTATGCCTGTAGCTAGAGCAGATAATAAAGAACAGTTACCATACCTGAATAGGAAATGCTCATGGATTGCCCCATGTTCAGGGCCAGGTATAAAGATTCTCACATTGTTTTCTTGACTTTAAATCTCCATACTTAAAATCTTGGTAAAACAAAGGATGAGAACTTAGACAGTGGTTATCATGTTAGTCCATTAATCAATTATATCATTTACATTTCTCTTTTCTTAGCATATCAGTTATACTACTTTTTTTACTTTATAAAGTGGTTGCCCTAGAGTTTGCAACATATATAGAGAAAGTTTGAAACTAATCCAAGTCTACTTTCAAATAACACTATAACAATTCACAGGTGTGTGCATACCTTATAATAATAAATAATTCTAATGTCTCCTTCCCATTTCTTGTATCATTGTTATTCATCTCACTTATATATAAACATACAGAAGTATAAACATATGCAAATATAATCAATGTGTGAGTTAATACATTATTGGTAATTATTATTTTGAATAAACTTATCTGTTAGATCAATTATGAATAAGAAAAATAAAAGTTTTAATTTTACCTTCACTTATTCCTTCTTCAGTGCTCTCTCTTTATGTAAATTTGAGTTCCGACATATATTATTTTCTTTCTCTGTAAAGAACTTCTTAACATTTCTTGCAAGGCTAAGTCTACTGGCAACAAATCCCCTCAATTGTTGTTTGTCTCATTTACTTTTGAAGGATCATTTTGTAGGATATAGAATTCTAGGTTGATTTTTTTTTTCTTTCAGCACTTTAAATATTTCACTTCACTCTCTTCTTAGTTGCATGGTTTCTGAGAAGTCAAATGCAATTCTTATGTTTGTTCCTCTAAATGTAAGATGTCTTTTTCCCTATGGTTTCTTTCAGGAGTTTTTTGTTTATCTTTGATTTTTCTATAGTTTGAAAATAGTATGTCTAGACATAGTTTTTAAAGTATTTATCCTGCTCGTAGTTCTCTTAACTTCCTGTGATTTGTGTTTGACATTAATTTGGGGAAATTTTTGTTCATTATCATTTTAAATATTTCTTCTGTGTGGTTTTTTTCTCTTTCCTCTACTCTATTTCCATTATACATATGTTACACCTTTTGCAGTTTTCCCATAATCCTTGGATATTCTGTTCTGGTTTCTTTCTTTTTTTAAATTTTTGTTCTCCTTGCTTTTCCGTTTTGGAGGTTTCTGTTGACATATCCTTAAGCTCAGTGTTTCTTTCATCAGCTATGTTCAGTTTACTAATAAGCCCATGAAAGGCTTTCTTCATTGTTGTTAACAGTGTTTTTGATCTTTATTATTATTTTGGGAGGAGGGGTAGTTCTTAGGACTTTTATCTCTCTATTTATATTGCTGTCTTTTTTATGCTGTCTATTTTATCCATTAGCACATTTAACATATCAATCATATGTGTTTAAGTTCCTTAGTCTGATAATTCTAACATCTTTGTTATGTCTGTTTCTGATGCTTGCTTTTTTTTTCAAGTTGTGTGGGTGTTTTTTTGTTGTTGTTTTGGGGGTATTTTTTTGTTCGTTTGTATATCTTTTAATTTCTATTTTGAAAAGCTGGACATAATATACTGGGTATAAGGGACTACTCTAAATAGATCTTCAATAATGTGATGGAGAGGTGAGCGGGGAAGGTAGGCTATCTATAGTCTGATGATTAGGTATCAGTTTTTTAGTGAGTCTGTGTCTCTGTATGGTACACTTCATAAATGTTTCTCAATTTTTTTCTTCCCCCTTAGACAATAGAGCAGCCGTGGGCAAACTACGGCCCGCGGGCCGAATCCGGCCCGTTCGGCTGTTCTATCCGGCCGGCGGAGCCGAAAGAGCGGAGGGTTCTCTTGCTCTCCCCTCTGCTCCTTCACCGGCAGCAGTGTTAATACGTATTAGTTCACACAAACACTCCATCCATGCTTTTGTTCCGGCCCTCCGGTCCAGTTTAAGAACCCATTGTGGCCCTCGAGTCAAAAAGTTTGCCCACCCCTGCAATAGAGTATGGCTGGAGTGGGCTAGAGTTGGGCATTTTCTTTCATCCAGGTTAGGCTCTGATAATCCCAATGGGCTAGTGTCTCTGTTTTAATAGTTTCTCCTGAGAGCATGCCTTAAGAAGAAGAGTGCTCTGGCCTATTTCAAAATGTTTCTTTCCCCATCCCCATGCCGGAAGCACTAGGGACATTTACTGTGGGAAACTAGGGGCAGCTCCCCTCCCCAACAGGGTCTTTCTGGAGTTTTAACTCTTAGATTTCTCTAACTGAACCTCAGCCATTCATCACAGTTCAGATTTTCCCATCTTGGTACTGCTTTTCATGGTGGTTTCTGCTTCTGAGTCTTCACTCCCAGTCAGCCGTGACTCCCTGTATTTGCCTGTCTCTCCAGTTTTCCTTGTGTCTTCACCTCTTACCAATTCAAGAAGAGTTGTTGATTATTTTTATCTGTTCAGCTTTTTATTTGTTGTTAGGACAGAATGGTGACTTTCAAGCTCTTTTTATGCATTCAGAAATAAGGCCTTGCCACTTATTCTCTTTCCTCTATTTCCTCTTCTCCCATTTCTCCTTTTTTTTTTTTTATCTCTATCTTATTTCTACCATAGGCATCTGTGGCTATTGTTTAATCCTCCCTTTAGTATCTCATTATCAAGGTGTTGCAGAACCCTGAATCAAGAGAAAATTGGGCAGCCCCAACACTGTAACATTGCAAGAAAACTTTTATCTTAGGTAACAATTTTTTTACTACCTACCAGTTATTTTACAAAAATTAATTTCTATAAACTTTAAATAATTCTTTGAGATAGAGCTATTATTTTTCTCTATTATTTTAAATATTTTAATTTAACTTTAAAAGGAATAAACATACCCTTTTAACAATAATAAATAGGGCAAATTTTGGCTCTCTAGAATTTGTAGGTACCTGAGATTATTTTAATCCATGACTCCAAAGAGTTGAACCAAAATGAATATTAATTTTAATGTAGAAAGAAGGTATCTTTATGTCTTTCAATGAATTAAAGTCTCAAAACATCATTCAAAAGACAGACATCTATATCTTCTACCATTCTCATAAAGAGCAATAGCTTACCTGATGATGATGATTGTGTCATGTTAAAAAATTAAACTCTGAATATTTGCTATTACCCAGATCTCCTTCCCCATAGTTGTTTTAACAATAGCTTGAGTCACTTGAGAAATATCACCTTGAAATTTTAGAGAGAAAAAAAGATATAGGTGCTTTTCTGTATTAATTTAAGTGATGGCTCCAGGATTTTGAAGTTATATTTTTTAAATATTTTATTGCATTTATCACACAATAATATATCATAGTGAGTAATACAAATAATCTATATATATAAAAGACCAATATGCAAAGTGTCCCTTCAGGAGTTCGACCGGGAGACCAGGAGTTCGATCACTTGCTATGACATGTGCTTACCACCAGGGGGCAGCACAGAACAAAGGACGGCCCTGGCCGACAGCTGGCAGCAGGGAAGGAAGGCCCTAGCCAGCAGCCGGAAGGCCCCGATCGGCCCTAATTGCCGGACAGGCCTAGGGACCCTACCCGTCCATGAATTTTGTGTACGGGCCTCTAGTAAGAAATAAGTCAGGGTAGCAGAAAGAAGGGAGAAAGAAAGGCAGAGGTAGAGGGAAAAAGAGAGAGAAGGAAGGCAGAAAATTTAAAAGAAGAAGTAATGGAAGAGGAAAATCACTATTAACATTGAAAAGTATATATTTTAATTTTTATGTTTGTATGTAGATATATATTTTTAATAAAATTACATGTCATACTCGAATCTGATTTTATTTTTATACTAAACATTACATGGCTTTATTGTATAGATAGATTTACCTTGGCTAATTAAATAAATTACCAATTATTGGACATTTAGATTTTTTCCAATTTTTATATCCTTTCTATAACCATAATTAATTTCTGAGAATGAAGTTATAGAGAAGAAATAAGTGAATTAACAGATAAGTAAAAGTTAGAGCTTTTGATATTACTGCCAAATTGTCATCTAAGAAGGTCATTTATATTTGCAGCAGTTGAGTTCCAAACTATCAGGAAATATATTCAGTGTTATTTTAATTTCTATTCACTTTATTATCAAGAAACTTTTTAATGATTTCTAGGTTAAAAGCTGCTCTTCTTTCCTATATTTATATTAGATCATTGAGAAACTGAATTTCCAATTGAATAAGGCACAAAATATTGCCATATTCTGCTAACTATAATATGCTATCTGGTTTTGAAGTCTCAACGTGCATGGAGTCTGAGCGAGAGGTCATCCGATGCTTGAGATTGGCACTGACCGATGCTGTCAAGGACATTATACAGCAGATCACATCTGTGATGAGCTCTAGGAGAAACTTCGAGACAAACCTAAACAAGCATAGTGTTCCTGAACGTCTGTGTGAGAGCATTCCAAAAGAATGGAATTATATTCCTAAAGAAACCAAAAGGAAAGAATCAAGCAAAGGTATATTTGTTTTTCTGTAAGAACACATTTTAGTAAAATGCTGAAAATAATAAGATTTGTAAATGATATTAGTCTTATTTTTACCATGTATATTTGGGACCTGTTATTTTTTTTTCTGTGAGTCATATGATCAAGGAAACTAGAAATGAAAATGACTCAAATGGCCATTTTCTTTATTTAACTACCATTCTGAAATTTCTGTAACATTTTGTGTACATGCAGTAATCAGATTAGTCCTTTAAATCTACTGAGTAATATCAAATTCATGCTCTCAAGAGGATCGCTATGATATTCAGCTTTGTTATTCTTTCCTTGAAGTTTTTCCCCTCAACCACCAATTATAACTATCTTTCCTCTTGTTAACACACTTATATATGTGGCTTTTAAGTAAAAAATAGCACCCCATTTAGTAACCACATATTTTTCTGACAGGGTATTTTTTCCTCTAATTCCAAAGGTTTTGAATTTAGTGCATTATTCCTATTCAAGGCAGTGCATGTACCAAGTGTACTTAAGAACCATCAGTTACTTACATTATTAATTGACTTTATTAATCAAGTCCTCTCTTTTTTAAATGGTTTATTCCTACCTAGATGTTCCTTTTTTATAAGAAATTCACAAGATTCCTTTGAACATATATTATGTATCTATCTGTATTCATGAATCTGCTTTAGGATTTTTAAAAATATAACTTTCCTTTTTATATTCATTTTGATAATTATTTAAGACCTCTATTAACGGATGCTTGCAGTTTGTTGACGTTTTTGAAAAAATCAAGTTGTAAACTTTTATTACAAATTAAAAATGAGGTTCTTAAAATTTTCAACTTGATTAGACAAGAAAAAATTTTAAAACCTTTAAAGATATATTGAGAAAAAGCAGGCTTTTAAAAACACGTTTGTCATTACCAAAAAAAGACAGCTTTAGGTAAAAATAAAAACCTCATGCTACATAAATAATGCTGATAGTTCTAATTATCTGGTCAGTGGGCAAAAAGCAAGCACTTATGGTCTTCAGCTCCAGTCTTTTATTCATTTCTTGAACAAATGAAAAGCAATATATTCATCTTTTAAAAAGAGTATTTTTTCACTAACTCTAAAGTAACTGTCAACAGTAAAATATTCCAGCTAAACCCACTCAAGTCAATTGAAGGGACTAGCCTTTCTTTCTTCTTCATGCAGATCCTAAATAAGATGGCTCTTATCCAACAACCTTACATTTGAAACAAATCAATTATCTATCTGTGACCTTTCATAGTAATGTTTTAATTCTGTCCAAGCCCTATTAAACTGCCTCTGAATCTAGTAAAGCCATTTAATTGAAAATGGAAAATGTCACCTTTTCATTACTTAAGTTCTGCCTTGTCTGAGTTCTTGCCATCACTCTTCATTCTAGCTTTTGGATATTTCATAGATTTTGAACAATTCAGGAGGCATGACCTATTGCTAACATAGCACATCATAGGAGTGCCACCATTTTTCTTGTGGCTTTCTAGTCATTCTATTCATGAACAATTTTCTTTCTAAAAACATTTTGAAATTCTTCCATAACAAATTAACAACCTCTGGTTCCAAAAAAATACTTTGTAGATCCTAGTTCTTGTGGTTTTCCTTACTAAATAATCTTTGTAAAATGATCATTAGATATCCAATAGATAGCCATGAAGGGGTGCCAAGTCACATAATTATATAAAAGACTTTATGAAGCATTTAGTGCATTCCTGGTGGATATGACAGTAGGAGAACACCACTGTTCTTCATTTCTGCCCTCTTTTAGACTGAGAGTGCTCAACCTCTCTTTTCACTATCATATACAAGAAAGATAATATTTTACATGCCAGACATTGTCACATATTCGTTCAGTAGATATTTCCTAGGTGAATTACTGTTACTACTAGGCACTGGGGTAGAGGCCAGAGATAAACTTTAAATAAGATATCTCCTCTTGGTGCTTGAAAGCTTGTATTACTATTTTCAAATAGGTACAAACATCTTGGGGGATGTACAAGACAATTCCTTGTTGTGTGAGCCAGTCATGTGTTGGGGGCAATATTGTTGGATAGTGGATAGACAGGGTAACCTCACTCTTTCATTAGCTTTTAGCATACAGTAATGAATTAAGATTGTCCTTTGCAGTACAGAATCTAGTTCTCACAAAAATGAGTCATCACAAAACAAACCAGTGGCTTTAACATATTCCTGTAAATCAACAAATCAAATGCAGTTTAAAATTAATGCTGAGAAAGCAAGAAAGATCAAACAAGGCTAAAGTGAAAAAGCTCACACACTTCTATTGTTCACTTGATCTTAGCCAAAAGGCCGAGAAGTGATCATTTCTATTCTTAACATGAGCTCTTTCTCAGCCATAGTATAAGGAAAAACAATAATAATCTCATCAGATTTGGCAAAAAAAAAAAAAAAAAAAAAAAAAAAGGAATAAAAAAGTAAATGTGAAAAAAAAAATGAAATGTGTAGAAAAACCATTTGAAATATAGCTTCCCTTACATTGATGTTAAATATGAGACCTTCCTAAATGAGTATTGTGCCTTGAGATGTTAACTAGTAGTAGTTTGAAGTCATCTTGATTAGCAAAAGATTTCAAAACCAAGCATTCAAAACATGAAGACAAACCGCTAATAGTTTCCAGCAATGTTTTAAGTCAAATGTATTTAATCCAATACTTTGCAGATTTTGTTGAAGTAAAGATAAATGTTTAGAGAGCGTTTTTGAAGATTATGACTTATCAAAAGACAAATAGTCACTAGCATAAGGAACAGTTGCTCCTCCTGACACAATGAAAACGACAGAAAATGGAAAACACTATGGTGACAAACAAAAATGCACATCTTTATTTCTTTGTCAGCAAATACCATTGCATAGAAAACACCAAGCTTTAAAGAAATAAATATTACAATAAATTATACGAAGTAGGAGATTTATGGAAGAGTTGAATGAAAGTTCAGCTGTTTCTTATATAGATCAGCTTAGGTATTTGCTACCTTATTTCAAGAAGCAAATCCATAAAGAACTAGTTGTTTTGTTTCTTTGTCAACAATTAAATGAAAAATATACTGGAGAACATATTTTCTTAGCGGTAAATTACTTTTTAAATAAAAAGAATGCTTTATGGAAAACTGTTGGAGTAACTGCTCTAACTGAAACTGGATTCTGGAGAGAATACAGGTAGCACCACAAGGAAAGTGTATACACTGTTCACATGCAGATAGTTGAGAAAGAAATTGATGGCAAAAATATACAACATGCTATCAGAAGTCATTAAGGGACTTTATTTTATTAAAAAAAATTCATTTTATAAAAACCACCATCACTTATACAAATTTTATGCTGCACACTTTAAGAACTTAGAAATAGAATTTTCTAACATGATTAAAACATTTCAAATAAGAGTTTAAGTGATTCTTGAACATTTTGCTTAAAAATACAAAAACAAAATATTTTTCAGTTTGTTTGCAAGAACAACTAATTGACATCCTGAATGATGAATAGTTATGAGTCACATTTCAACAACAGCTTACACCTATTTGGTGGCTGAGATTGAAAAGCAAGTGCCAGGTGGCTCTATGTGTATATTCAGGTAGTGGTTTTCCCCCTGTGACAGCCATTAAAACCAAGTATGAAAGCAAACCAAACTTTGAATCATTTTTCATAGAGTATTAAGCCTAGATTCAAAAAATAAGAAAGCATATTAAATCATATTATCCTTACTCAATAAATTATTGTTGACATTTTATACTATTAGTAAAAATTTTTAATTAATTTTAAGATATTATTTTGTCTTTATCTCATTCATTGCAAATTTTCCTTTTGCATATTTTTAGAAATATATTTTATTGATTTTTTACAGAGAGGAAGTGAGAGTGATAGTTAGAAACATCAGTGAGAGAGAAACATTGATCAGCTGCCTCCTGCACACCCCCTACTGATGATGTGCCCACAACGAAGATACATGCCCTTGACTGGAATCGAACCGCAGGTTGACGCTCTATCCACTAAGCCAAACCGGTTAGGGCTCCTTTTGAATATTTTACAATACAGAAAATATATCATTGTCAGGAATAATATGCATTGGAAAAAAGAAATGACAAATACATAAATATAAATGTTACATTGCATTTATTCTATGACATAAATTTTTTTCGTACTTTATCAGCTTCAAAATCAGATGGCTCTTAAAATATGTTACATATATGTGGCTAAGATAGAAATCATGTTATTTAAATAAAGACAAAAATAAGTGGCATTCTTACAAGATCCCTCCTTGGTGTGTTAACGTCATCATAGACTAAGAGCCCCTGTGATTAGTAGAATGAATTTATTAATTTGTTATCAGCCTAAAGGTTCTGGTACTGGCATTTGCCTTAAGCTTTAATGAAGTAGTTGGGGATTTGAGTACCTCGAGTGCTCAGATTTTATGAAATATAAGAAGTTCAGGTGTGAAGAGAATTGCAATCTTTACCTGAAATCTACAAATGTGTACTTGGTGTCTGCAGTTAAACCCTCTCTAGTATAAGCAGAATATAAGATACTAGAGGCCCAATGCATGAAATTCATGCAAGGGCCTTGGCCCCAGCTCCCACCTGCCACTACTGCGGCCAGGGGCCTCTGCTGCCTCTGCCATGGCCCCCGCCCGCTGCGGCTTTGTCTGGAAGGAAGGAAGTCCAGAAGGACATCCAGTCTAATTAGCATATTATGCTTTTATTATATAGATAATCTTTTAACTCAAATAAATGACAGTAGAATGAGGAGTATGAGACACAGACACATAAAGAAGCATAAAATTTAAAATAATTTATGAACACAGAGAAGAGGGGTCACAAAGGAGTCTCTTAATTTGTTTATGTTTTAACCCTTTTACTTATGTTTTAACCCTCATCTAAGCATATATATTTGAAGGAAAAGAAAATATTTATTGAGAAACTATTTTTTACCAAGTATCTAAGTAGTTTTATGAGATCATTCAAATATATGTTAGACCTAGTTTACAAGTTAAAGAAAAATGTGCTCTAGTTAGTTAATTTTTAAGATGATTCTGAAGGTGTCATGAATTTTTGAGTCCAGACATATGTTTTCCAAGAGCTTCACACTTTATAGAGCAGATTGACTTATTTAAATCAAGGTAGAGATACCTTGAAAAATTTACTATTTTTGTTCAGTAAAAACAATAAATGTTTTATTGAAGGACTCAAAGCTATGTTCTTTTGACTTCTCAGTACCAAGGTTCAAATTAATTTATGTAGATAGTGGATTAAAACACTGTGCCCAGTTTTATGGGATACTCAGGAAGCAATGATTTTCCTCATGTTCTTGAGGAACTTTTAGTCTACTGGTAAGGGCAACTCATGATAACATAAGTAATAATATAATGTAAACAATAATAGATGATAATACAAAATATGGTGGACCATGGCACATTATGGATCTAATTCCCAATATAATCATATGAATAATAAATATGTTCAAATAAATTCATAGAAGGAGAGGACTTTGAAACAAGAGTTGAAGAATGTGGGTGACACATGAAAAGAGAGGGCATTCCATGTGAGAATGATATTCAGAAGCCTAAAGAGGACCAGCCCAGTTTGTGAGGAAAACAATGAACTTGGTTTTAATTATACTGAGTTAATGATGACTAGGGCAGAGAAATTGGATACCCAACAGGAAAGTAAAGTCTTAGGATTGCTACCCTAGAGAAAGGCCAAGATTGAAGATTCTAGAGTCATCTAGAAAATGATTCTCAGCCAGGGAAGCTTTTGCCCCCAGGAGACATTTGACAATGCTTGGTCGTCACAACTGAGGTGGGTCCTACTGGCATCTAGTGGATAGAGGCCAGAGATACTGTTCAAACATCCAGCAGAGCCCTGACCAGTTTGGCTCAGTGGATAGAGCGTCAGCCTGCGGACTCAACGGTCCCTGGTTTGATTCCGGTCAAGGGCATGTACCTTGGTTGCGGGCACTTCCCCAGTGGGGAGTGTACAGGAGGCAGCTGATTGATGTTTCTCTCTCATCGATGTTTCTGACTCTCTATCCCTCTCCCTTCCTCTCTGTAAAAAAAATCAATAAAATATATATTTTTTAGAAAAAACAAAAAACATCCAACAGTGTCAGGACAACTCCTCATTATCCAGCCCAAAATGTCAATAGTGCCCAAGTGGAGAAGCTCTGATATAGAGAGGGAGCATCAGCTAAGTCCTTCAGAGAAATAACACTAAGCAAAGGAGAGTATGCAGAATCATCGGTTAATGAACCACAGACTTCTTAGCTTGGGCTGGAATAGGAAGGGCGTGAAGGGTCTGCTTTAGATGGGATGGTGAGGCGGTAACATTTGGGCAAAGAACTAAGGGAAGTGGAGCCAGTCTTGACAAGAGACGAAATGATTCTGGCATGGATTCCAAGGGAGCAGGAGAAAGGCTTATGGGAGTGTAGACCACAGAGTCCAGCAGCAGTGCTCTGCATTTATTACATTTATTAGTTGAGGACAGCTGGACCCTTGAAACCCACGGTCTTAATAGATAAAAATATAACTAATAATTCTGAATTTTCTCATCTTTATTTATAGGAGAGAAAACTAAGTTTGACATTTGGGAAATTTTAGGCAGTACTGCAGGGGACCCCAGTAGAGTTCTGTCGGAATATGTCAAGCACTTGTTCTTCTCAACAATTTTCTCCACAAAGATTAGACGTCCCCACACAACACTCAAGACAACACAGTGATGGAACACAAATGCTAATACTAATCATACCTTTTCTTTCTTTTCTTCCCCAGGCTTCACAAGGCTTGCTGCTCAGGCAGTATCTATTGTAATCAGCAAGTTACCTACTGTGATTGCATGTTTGCCTCCCCCAATTAAATACTTCTTTTTTCTGTCTGAGAGAAAAATGTCAGAAAACTTTGTTGACTTGAAGAAAGCTAGCCTGCTTGTCTGGAACTTGATTGTAATTATATGTCGGATATTTGAGGATGGAAACACTGTGGAACTTTTAACAGGTGCTTCCCTTGACAGATGGAGTAAAGAGAAACTCAGTTTAATCTGTGTGTGTTTGAAAGGCATCATGGGAGAGCAGACAAGTAGCCCTAATCAAATGACCCAAAAGGTCATACAGAGCATTGAGCAGCAAAAACCCAACTGGATTAAATGCCAATTGCTGAAAGCCAGGAAATTGAGCACCGAATGGTAAAGCAATGTTTTTGTGTGTTTTTTTCCACTAAATTTTCATCAAGTACATTCACAATAACAAATTATCAATAAACAGCAAAAACAAAATATTGTCAGATAGGCAGCAATGGTAACTTCATGGTAATTTGATGAATATCAAAAAAAAAGATAAATATTCCATTAAAAACTGGATTGTTAGCCGTTCCTTGTCTTATTAAAATTTGAGACCCATTGATACACTGGAACATTATACCTGTTTAGTCACCGTCTTAAGGTTTCTGATTAAAGGGTTGGTAGTTAAACCAGGAGAATTTGGTTTCACTCCTTTTCAGTGTGCAAACAGGTATCTAGTGGATAGCTTGGAGCATTTTGTAAATGGATTGGGCATGGAGATTAAATTAAGAAGGAATTAATGGATATAAAAGGCTTTTTATTGCTTTCTGTGTACCCGATTGTCAAAAAGGTACACATTTTTCATCTGGTAATGTAAGAATCCCAGAGGGCAACTGGGGCATATCACACTGGAGCTATAAACACACCCAGCTGTTTCTGTATGAAAATGTCAGCCTTCTCATAGGTTTGTCACCAAGAGCTAAATGATTTGTGGTATTGCTGACATTTTTAAGAGTCCCTGCTGAATTTAAATATGTACATAGAGTCCTCCCTTCTTCAGTGTAGAATTGCATGATGTGGATAAAGGAATCGCGGCTCATATGGCCTGCAGATCACTAAGTTCAGCCCCACCTTTTCTTTTTTTTACACCACTCACACACACACACACACACACACACACACACACACACACACACACTGCCCCCCATTTTTTTTAAAATATACTCATGTTGTCAGCAGATACAATTATAACTTTCTTCCTGAAACGACTACAAGTTGCTAATTTTCCAAGCACATGGTAGTGATAAAGAGCTCAGGCTTTGGAATCTGATGGACAAATACAAATCCCTTGTACGTGGGCCGTCTTGTGCAAATTATGGAATCTTTCTCAAAGCCTCATTTTCAGGGATGATACCAACCTGACAGAGTTGTTTTGAGAAATTAACATCCATAAAGTTCTGAGCATCAAACTTAAAACTAGTAAGCATTTGACCCTGGTTGGATGTCTCGGTTGGTTGGAGCATTGTCCTGTACACCAAAAGGTTCAGGTTCAATTCCCGGTCAGGGTATATGGGAGGCAACCTATTGATATTTCTCTCTCTTCCTCTCCCTCTAAAAAAAAAAGTAAAACAAAACAAAACCAGTAAGCATTTGTTATTGATAAACTCTATCAAAATACATTGATTGACCTTACTGGTTACTTTTATGATAACAAATTACTCTTTACTGGTTTATATTAATCTGTAAAACATTATGTTAATACAAATAGGGAAGTGCCAATAATCATGATTTTCCTGGCCTTCTCATACTGATTTCTAGAAATTTAGTTCTAGGGTGTTCTGTGGGTAAAAATAACAATAGCAGTCAGGCAAAAGCTTAGTAACATTGACAATGACCTTCTTAAATCTTTACATTTGTATTTGATACCGATTTACAGGCTTTAATCCAATGATTTAAAGATTAAGGCTAGATGCTATTCTCCATTGCAGTGGTTATGAAAGGGAGAGAATAAGAAGAGTAACAATAGTTGATCTGATTATAGTTCTGGAGTTAAATTGATGGTACTGCTGATTTAGGAGGCCCTATAGCAGTGGTTCTCAACCTTCCTAATGCCGCAACCCTTTAATACAGTTCCTCATGTTGTGGTGATCCCCAACCATAAAATTATTTTCGTTGCTACTTCATAACTGTAATTTTGCTACTGTTATGAATTATAATGTAAATATCTGATATACAGGATGTATTTTCATTGTTACAAATTGAACATAATTAAAGTATAGTGATTAATCACAAAAATAATATGTAATTATATATGTGTTTTCCGATGGTCTTAGGCGACTCCTGTGAAAGGGTCGTTTGACCCCAAAAGGGGCCTCGACCCACAGGTTGAGAACCGCTGGCCTATAGCAGTAAGATCAGTTTCAAGTATGTCTCAGTCATACACCTGGGGCCACATACAGGAATCCATAAGTAAAATTGTTTCCTTAAAAGTCTATTTTAGTTTAAGTATTTTACAAACAACACCAACACATCTGGTATCTCCTATGTAGGGAGTTGTCTAGCTAATATTGGCTGTTTAGCTATCTGTTGCAACATGCAACCAAAATGACGAGTGGCTGACTTTTAAAAATGTTTGACAGCCCTCAAAGATCCTGAATATATATTACATAATCTTGTAATTATCACAATGTTGTGTCTTTCTCAATTTCTCAAGTAACATCAATATTTTGAAAAAACAGATTTTAAAGTTATTATTATTTTAAAGTTATTTAAAGTTACATTTTTTTGGAAAAGCGTTCAATCTGGCTTATTCATTGACTGTAGGTAATTTCTTACAGGATTTGAGAGCTATAGAAATGTTTCTTCTTTGATGTGAAGTTGAGTATCTGGTATACAAGTAAACTTTCAGCTCTACATAGTTCTCATAAATCAATGATCATTTGTGTCATAGATCTATACCATGAGGAAAATGTATTTTAAACAATGATGTCTGTGTATAGGTGGAAAGTTGCCTTGGCTTTACCATAATTTTTTTTTTTTAAGTATGAGAATGGAAGCATTTAAACTAAATAGTTCTTCTGTTAAGATCAATGAAATCTTAATTTTCCATGAAGCTTTTCTTGGAAATATCGTTTAGCTCGATTTCTTTCACTTGCATCCAGATTTAACTTTGATTTTATGGAAATTGTGCAAATAACCACAGTGGAAAGGTGGCAGCTGTAAGCATTGCTTGTCTTGCATCCTGCCTGAAAGCATTACTATTCATTAAAATAACCTTCACTTTGTAGTAACACGCAAGCTGTAAACAGTCAACTTAGATTCTGGAGAACACACAGCCCCAAAAGTAAAGAAATGTCTGTCTTTGCAAAGTAATTTGTCGAGTTGAAGATTATTGTTTTTCATCATGGTGACCCTGACTTGGCTGGCTGGGTGCATATACAGATTAAGATTAATGCAGTTATTCCTTGGCTAAGGTCTGCCTCTTTCAGGGCACATTCTCCCTAATGACATGATTGATATGCAGTCCCAAATCCAGAGAGGAACTCATTAATCACAGCATTGACTGAATCCAATCATGTGCTTCACCTGCACAGTGATGGACAGGAAAGGATACAATTCCGGAGCTGACACTGAGGCACTCCTTTGTCAAAGGACCTCAACTTTTTCAATGTCAGCCTGTGCAAACCCTGATGAGAAATTTTGCTCGCATCCTATAGGCAGTTTCAAAACATTGACAGACTTCTTTTACTGAAATGAGGTCTTTTTGTTTGTTTGTTTGTTTGTTTGTTTTTTTGTTTGTTTGTTTGTTTAAAGACTTGCTCTAGCTAATGAAAATCTCTAAGAGTAGGGTTTGCTTTATTTTTTAGCAAGGCTCATATGAACATAAAGTTTTTGGTGTGTTTTTATTTTAAGAAGGATGTTTTGCAGCTACATGTGGAAGCAATATAAAAGTTAATGTCCAGCAGCTGGGTATCATTTGGTTCAGTCTTCAGGTCAGCGGCACTGACTCTTAGCAGAACTAATTTTATAATCATGGCAAAATCTCAGTAATGAACTGCAGTATATAGCTGATTACACCACATTAAATTTCGTTTAGTCTGGGAAACAGTGGAAAAACCATGCGTTTTCTTTAGAATATTTAGATTGCAAAACCTAACATGATCCAAATAGAAATTGCAATAAGAAAATTAGTGTGGAATATGTATGATGTAAGTTGAATATCATGATTTATTTTGCACTTTTTGTTTGGGAAATTTAAAAAAAAGTATGCCATTCATTATTACTATGTATATAATCTTTAAAAGCAATAATAAGTATATGAGTTCTTACATAACAAAAATATTTCCCAAATATAACTTGAACATTCCTGGGGTAATGGTAATAGATCCTTTTCCTAGAAGAATAATCGGGGTAGTGACTTTTACTAAATATCTGTTACCAAGAAGAAACAGGAGAGGGAGGCATATATTTTAAAGAGGCAACAAGTGTCAAAAGGCCAATTTAAAACACCCAGTGGTAAGCACAGGGCCAGGAAGCACCCAACCTATATTTAGCATAATAGGCTCTCCCTTTGACACTTTAATTAGTCTCTAATGTCTTCTAAGACAGGTGTAAAAAGGAATGGACCAAAGACAGAATACCAAAGCTATTTCTGGCATCAAAGATACTTCTTTATCCTCAAAGAGAAAATACAAATTATTTCTTACATGTTCTTAAAAAGAAATGTTTTGTTTTCATCCCATGATTATTAGCAATCTCAACAATTGCAGTAGTGGGAAAATGTTTTATAGGTAGGAATGTAACTGCAATAAAGAAATGTTTTAAAAAGAAATGATTCCGTTTTTACAAAATGTTTCAGGGGCTTAGTTCTAAGGCACTGTTTATATGAGCAGCAGCGGTGTGGGAAGGCTTACCTATTTGAGCAGAGTCTTTATGGGTGGTTTGATACGAGACTTGCATCGACTCTCCACACTCAACCTCTCTGATTATTTTCCATCTTTACAGTTCTTTATCACTGATATGTCTATGCGTTCTTTGTATTTAGGGCATTCATGACAATAGAGAAAAGTACAGCCTTAGAAGAAGGAGATATTGCTCTTGAACTGACTGAGCAGAAAATAAACATGATGGTCCTGGATATCTGCCACAAACCAGGTGGCAGCGAGTACCTGAGGCAAATTTATCACATCATGCGGCTCAATGAGGTAGGGAAACGGCCTTTTTACCGAGCAATTAGGTGTGTACTGGCCTGAGGCAGCGTCTGCTGGCAGCTAAGGGTTAGTCAAGGAGGCGATAATACTTCTTAAAGTCAATACCAAACTCAATATTGCATTATTAATAGAATATATTCAGCCCCGGCTGTTCTGCATTTGTACAGCAAAAGCTTCACCGAAACAATGTAGGTTTTATTTATACGGTTTAAACAATAACACGGCTCATAAACTCAGTTCAGTTCTGAATCCTATAGACTAGAGGTGTAGTTTGGGAATTGCGTGTTTGTGACTGTTAAGCCAATGTTAAAGTCTGGTATTTGTGAAGAATTTTCTGGAGAGAATTTTCTCTAGCTCTTCTCCTGTAGGCGTCATACTTGTGTCGGTGAAGTTGGAGATTTCTCACATAAAGAGAAAACTTCGGAAGAATATTGAGCCATATTCAGGAGCAACTACTTAACCCAAGAAAATGCATTAATGCACAGACACTGGTTAGAACCAATGTTATGCTTGTCCACCCCTCAGCAGGGTTAAGCCTCTGACCTTGCATGCTTCAGGCTGTTCTAGTAAAAATGTGAAGAGCAGCATCTGTTATTTACTTAAATGATACACGAATGCTCATCGAATGAGGTTTTTAATTTGATCATATATATATGAATTATATGACATCTAATGTGAGTAGAATTATGTTTTTATTTGCAAACAGATGAATGTATTTTTTGGAATAGTAAAAAATGTATAATATGAATTATGCGAAGATACACTGTTTATGTCAATGAGATAGGCCTTAAAGACCCTAAGTTTCTAAGGGATTGAAACAAAAATGTGGGGTGTTTGAGTCCCAGTTCATTGTCTCATGAAATCGAAGAGTGAAGTCAGAGGACAAAAGCCCTTAGTGGAACTGAAGAATATTGAAAGAAGCCAGTCCTGGAAAAGGTGCAGCTGGGGTCCCAGGAACAGCCCAGTGTCCAGTCTTCTTTCCATGTTACAGTCATGTGTTCAAGTCTATTAGTCCATGTGTAGAGTCCCACATGGCCTAAGCCACGCGGGCACAGGGGAGCATGTCTCCTGCGGGGGAGGAGGGGGCCGAAGCAAGTACTTTTTAACCTAGGGGTGGGTACAACCTTGCTAGCTCCTGATTGGTCTTTTCAAAGAAGTCTGCCATAGCAACATCCTTGGGATTGGTTTATGCCCCTTACTGTCTGATGATTGGTTATCTGCGAGCTGCCTGTCTTAGCAACATCCATACATTTTAAAGTTTGTCCCCTGTATGCTTCTTTCCTTCCCTGCCCTGGTGGGTTGCCTTAGTAACTCCGCCTGGTTCGGTTCCGGTTCTACTTCCACCGCGTTCCCGTCGACATAGCTTCCCTCTGTCTCCTACGAAAGAAGTACATTCTCTCACAGCACTTTATAACCGAGCCATGTAAATATTCTTCCCACCATTATCTATCTGAAAGTTACTTCAAGTAAATCTTGTTTCCTGGCTTTTCACCAGCTGATCAGCCCGATAATGGACAGGTGGTGTAATCGTGTGTTCAGCGGTCGCCTGAGAAGGAACGGCGGCGTGTGTAGCTATGAGAACACGGTCCCGTCCCTGACGGGCTAAAGCTCAGGATGAAGTTGTTCCAGAGTCATGGAACCCCTTCACTCTTGCTAATTAATCATCGTTCACGGCTAGTGGTGGGTTTCTACTCACGGAACCTGGGGACTCTCTCACTCCTGACCTTGGCTAACCGAGCGACCTCCGTTTCCAAGTCGCGTCCCCCACTGGCGCGCCCGCCCGGCACCCACACTGCTGACCGCGGAGGCGGGGTGCCCGCGGGGCCCACTCTGGCCCCGGGTAGGAGGGCGCTATAGTCATCCTGAGGTCAGCACTGGCTGCTGGTATCGGTGGCCTAACGGAGAGGCCGGCCCTCTTTGTTAAAAGGCCTGTAACTCGAAAAAGATGAGTAATCGCGGGTAAATAAAATCAACACAAATTGAGTTGGCCCTTCAGGACATTCCAAGGCTGTTTCCCCCGGACGCCGGTGGAACTCAGGCAGTTGTTCCGAACAGGTTAAGCCTGGAGGTCGAATGTGTGAAGACCCTTTCCCGAGGCACCAACACATTTTGATTAATTAAGTTCAAAGTGATGATGGTTCTTCCATTACAGCTGAATATACTGTTACGGCAAGGTCTAGCAGATGGGGGGGGGGGGGGGGGGGGGGGGGGGTGTCGAGCTAAGCGCTTGGTGGTTTGCGGTGCCCAGTGAGACTTGGTGCTGCCGGAGGGGGAGATGCAGATGGAAGGTGGGGCTGGAATCAAAGGACATAGTGAGAATGTCGCCTCCTTATACTAAAGCAACGCAGGCATTAAGCCCAAATAACAACACAAGCATGATTAAGTGACTGGTGTAATACTTATGGTGGTGAATTTGCATGGTGATGTTTGTTGATTCGATGAGTGTTTCACAAAGAATACAATGGGTGATCTCTGTTCCTGGAGTTATAGAGCAGCAGGAAAAAAAGCACAGTGGACTGAGACCAGAGTGTGGCTTCTGCCACTCACCCCTGAGTGACCTTGGGCTTGTCCATGACCTTTCAGAGCGGACCACGGAATGTGTCGCGAGCTCGAGTTTCTCTAACTTTCCTGTGCCAGCCAGTCTCCTGGGAAATCTGGTCAGATTCTGATTTGGTGGGACCTGAGGTTCTGTTCCAACCAGCTCCCTGGTGAGGCTCATGAGACTCATCTGTACATCTGACCTAGAGTAACAAGGGTTTTCTAGGTAACGTCTGAAGTCCTTTCCAACTCTGAAATTCTGAATCTAGTCTTAATCCTAATCTTGGAGAGAAAAAAATTATATTGTGACATCCTAAAAATTAGGACAACAGTTATTTATTGCATGACTTGCTGATTAATAGTACACATTTGATAGTTTATTGGAAACTTTCATTTTTATTTGTTTTCCAGAGAATCCTATAAAATAGATTAGGGTTGCTCATCTTATTTATTTATGGATGGAAAAACGGGGAATAATGCTTTAAATTGACTATTTTTTATTGTTGGCCCTATTATAGGTGTCCCCCATCTCCCCTCTGCCCACCGTCACCAGACCCTGCCCTCCCCTCCCTTTAGCCCTCACCCATACTGTTGTCTGTGTCCATGGGCTTGTGTATATGTTCTTTGGCTATTCTCTTCACCTTATTGCATCCAGTCTGCCTCACTCACCTCCCCCCGCCCCCCCCCCCCCCCCCCCGAGACTGTCAGTCTGTACTATGTGTCCATGCCTTTGGTAGATTGACTATTTTTGCTCAGGCTAGTACTGGCAGTTAGGGGATTAGAATTACATATTTTGATCTTCTTTTGTACCTTGATATTTTTCAGGCCACAGCATGGAAATTGAGTTTAGGTGCATGTTTTATAATCAATTCTACATAGAGTGAGGCTGCTTGTCATGAAATATCAGAGTACTTAGCACTTCGCTGAGCATAGAGTAGATAGCAACGACACTTAATAAATGAATAAGCAATATTGTCCTGTGAGTAATCATGCACCTGAGTTAAGTTTTGGTAACCAGGGATGTTAACACATGAACCAATGACAAGACAATGCCTATTAAAAAGACTCTGATTTATCAAGCATACATTCCTTATGTGAGAATTTGCTAAAGGGTTTTCTAATCTATTCTATATATCAGGTGAACCTGTTTTTGATGGGTTTATTGCAAAACTGATTAGTACTCTGCTGTGTTTCTTCTGAAAATGTATTCTGTCCTGAGGCAAGTAATACACTGTAATCGGCAAATGTGCTGAAAGAGTAGATTTGGATATTGATCGGTTTATTTTGAAAGAGAATATATGCTTCCCACCACAACGACTTGTAATTTTTTTTTCCCTTGAAGGAGTATTTAAAAGAACAGCTGTTTTCTATGAATGGTTCAGAGGAAAAGCCATTACCCATCCGACCTTTAAAAACAACCTTGAGGAGTGTGGAAGATCAGCCTTCTGCCTTTAACCCTTTCCATGTGTACAAGGCGTTCAGTGAAAACATGCTAGATCAGGTATGTAATGGTAAATTTAATTTAAATGTGTGATTTCTTTACACTAGTAAAAGAAAATGGCTTGTGTTTGAATATTTACTCATAAGCCTCTTTTCTCTGAAGCAAAAGACCTTATATTTATTTATATGGTCTGCAAAAATTGACTTTGAAAAGTTATTTTACCTTCTTCCTATTTGTCAAACTGATTCATATGTTTGGTCTGTAAAATTTAGCTTTTGACCAGGTCAGTTCACCGCGGGCAAAGGGAACATCTGTTTGGCTGTGTCTACAGAAAGACTGAAAAACCAGGCTTTTTGTAACAGTCTTTTCTCCTTCCCTTCCCCCCACCCATACCCTGTAATACCCACACTCACATAACACCTTGGAATCTTTATCAATTTACCTAATTTATCAGCTAAGTCATAAAATAGTTTACAATTAATTCTAACTAGAGCATTGAGCTATTTTAGGTAGCATGTGTAAATTCGCTTTTTAAAATATATAACCCTACACACATTCCTGAATTTAAAATGAATTTGCTAATGATCCTAAAGTCGGGATGTTTGGAACAAAGTCATTGTGATAAACACCACACATTTTTAAATGTTGGATTATGCCATTGTTTAAGCTGAACGTCGCAGTAGTTATATTAAAAACATCACCTTTATGCCAACATATTTGAAATCTGCAGTTGCTTTTGCTTTATTCTTTCTTTTGGTGACTTTTCCAAGAAGGCTCTTGACAGACTATTTGAACTAACAGGGCAGAAGAGAAGGATTGCTTGACCTAGAGCTCTGACGAAAATAAGAATTAAAACAATGGCCTAATTCGGGATGCAGATAATATTTTTACCATGCCAGTTACAGCCCTAGTCTACACTCATCAATACTGTAGTAGAATAAGACCTTCAAATGCTGACAACCCGGGGCAGAATCTGCTGCTCTATGACAGGACTGGAGTGCTCCATTAATCAGCAGGTGACAGGGCAGAGTTCTTGTTGGATTTTAAACATCAGCCTGGACTCTTATCATCAAAACTAGTTTAAGGAGTTTAAACATCTATGATACTTTAAAGCCTAATATATTGTATAAGTTTGAACTTATTGGCTGCTTTCCTGTATTGTACATTAGATTACTCTAAGCCATAAATAATCATTGTGGCTGTTGAATTATCCTCACTTCATTTAAATAAATGGCATGTTTTATTCAGTTCTGAAACATGAGATTATCTTTCAAAGTAATTTTTCTCCTTGTTCTGTTGTGAAATTATCTATTAAATTAGAAAAAAAAGAATCACTTATTTTATTTACATTTATAGGTCCTAATAATTTCCCCTTTAAAGCATTTTCTTAACCAAAAAGATAGCATTAATATCACACTGTAATTAAGCTGTGTCTATAATTTGTCATAGCACTTCCAAGTTTGTTTCCTTTTTTTAAATCCATAACGAGAGGGGGGGGGGGAGAGGGAGGGAGGGAGAGAGAAACATCAATCCGTTGTTCCACTTATTTATGTACTCATTGGTTGATTCTTGCCCTAACTAGGAATTGAACCTGAACCTTGATGTATTGGGATGATGCTCTAGCCAATAGAGCTACCCAGCCAGGGCCCCAAGTTTGTTTCTTAATCAAACTTCTGGGTACTTAAAAAGACTATAAACTGATGTGTGGAAAAAGTTACCAATTATTTTTCTTTGCTTTGCAAAGAGTCACCCTCTCAGAGAAACTTGTTGGGTAAAAGCCATTAGCACTTGCAAGAAAAACGACTCAAGAAATTGATTTATGTTTTTATAAATAATGACTATATCTCCAAATGGATTTATAAATTAATTTCTGTCTTATTGGAATAAAAACCTTCTTCTGTGGACATGATTGATGTTATCTGTCTAAGTCCTTGTTCTGGACCCCCCTCCTTCTTAGTTAGTCTATCACAGCTGGAGCTTTAATTTACTGATCATATTAACTCTGATTAATAACTAACAATAGCGTCTTCTCATTTATCAACAGTCAGCCATCACAAAATGGAACTGGAATTGGTCAAACTTGCTGCCAAATTACCTGGGACTGGATAAGATGACCTTCAATGTACTGCTCAGAAACAGGTTAGATTGAGGATTTGAGGGATCTGGTTGGGTAAATTGGTAAATTGATACCACACACACACACACACACACACACACACACACATATATATTATACATATTATCCTTCTTATATAGGTGTCTATAGGTATATATATCTGAAATTATATGAAACATACTTTCTAAATGTTGTTTTTACATTTGGAAAATGTAAACATTTGCAAAAGGCAGTACATTTTTTTCTGAAAATAAATTAGTTGATTTTATTTTGAATTTTAAATATTTTGACTGTGTATATAATAGTCCAGTATTGTAAACTCCAAAAGTTATTGACTTGCATGTCATTATAACACTGTGCCTTTGTTTACAACAACTTAATGAATGCACACAAAATGCCAAGCCAAATCAACTCCTCTAACCAGGGGAAACATATAAGTAAAACTGTCATGATGAATTTTTGCTGTTCAGCCAGTTAGTTTGGCCCTGTCTTGCTATTTGACTCTCTCGGTATATTACTTACACACACATGGGCATACATATACACACATACCTCAGAACTACCCAATGAAATAATGTGTGTTCAGCCTAGAAATCTAAACATGTAATTTATTTTGCACAAAAGTATAAACATTTTTCTTTATATTTTGGGTCAATTAATATAGTTTTTTAAAATACTTTTAAAGTTTTCAATGAAAAGTGTAAGGTATACATTTTAAAAACTGGATTTCTCTATTAAGTATCACATTTTCACATAAGATATATATGTGTGAGACACCTTTTATTGTTCTAGTATCTATTTGTTTATATTTGCATCTTTGTGACATAGAATGTATTTCTATATTTTAAAAAATATATATTAAGTATCATTTTTCCTGAAAGACAGTAATGACGATGACACAAGTACAATTGTCAAATCATCCTTCAGAAATCTGGGTGCCCAAAAGAAAATATCTTGAGAGAGAAAAAGAGAGACCAGTATTTCCCAGATGATTGTTACTATTGTTGTTTTCTAAAGGCAATTTTATTGTCAATAACAGCTGTAGCTTAGATGTGTGGTCACAGTGGTATTCCTAATATTTTACCCCTGAAAGAAGTTCACCACCCACCCATCATGGACAAAGCTGAACAATCCAGAACAAACCCCATCAAGGGCAGAGCCTTCTCCCATCGAGCTTACACCTTGGCAGGCAGTAGTCCAGAATGCACGCTGTTCGTGCACTAGCCCCCAGAGGTGTTCCTGTCCTGTCCCAAAGTTGCTTAGAGAGTTGGAGGTTGGAATGGTGGAAGAGAGGCCAGGTCTTGTGTTGAACCAATGGTTACATGATGTTTATTCAATGTTAAATGTCTATCTGGAAACAAACTAGTAAAGGTAAGTCATTTGTTCCTGCTATTTGGAAAGTTTGGGGTTTATATATGTTAACTGCATTATATTTTGCTAAGTTTCTTCAGTGAATTGAGGCTTCCAATCCACTTAATGGTATTCTATTGGCAGTACATCCTTCCAAACTTACTGCATTTGCTCTGAATAACATTCACTTTTATGTGAATTTGTGTTTGCACCAAAGTTGCATATTGTTATTTTTGTTTAACAAATTTAGATATATTTAAATTAGGTCAATAGCTATTAAAATTTTTTTCCTTGAAATATTACTGCAGGAGTGAGTGGAAGAAAAGAACTCCAAAAAATTTAGCCAGAAGTAACAGGTCAAAAACAGTTCTCTTGGGAAAGGATCATGGATTTTTAATAGAAACAGCTAGAATCTCATCTTAATAAGAGTCTTAGATTTTTAAAGAATGGCATGCAAAGTATTCTGATCCAAACTACCACACACCACAACTACAATGAATATAATTGATCTACTTTGGAAGGATGAAAGACACCTGAGAGTCTTTAATCTCTTAGCACTTTCCCATTTATTTTCAGAACATTAGTTATAAGACTTGATTAATATAGAAATGGTAAGAAAATTGTTTCCGGTGTTTTCTCTAAGAGACTCTCTTATTTGAACTTATCTAAAAATGATTTTTTAAAAAATATTGCATTGAACTTTTGACAACATGGTTATCTGAAAATAGTTATTTGAAAGTGAAACTGCAGAAATTTGTACTTTTAGAATGTAAGTTATATGTGCCATCTTACATCCTCTGCTCACTATCAGGCCTCATCTCAAAACATTCCCCTCCAGTTCATGAGTTTGAATTTCATTGCCTTCTTCCTGGTCAATGGATTCCCTAAGGTCTTTCCCATTTTTGCCGTCTTTATAATTGCAGTTCCCTCAGCTCTTCACATGGCCAGTGCTGGCTTGTCCATGTGGGGCACGTTTCCTCCTCAGAGAGGCCTTCCCTTAATCCTAACCCCCAGGGTAGAGTACAAACTCCATAAGAATAGCGCAGAGCCCATCTTATTGTGTGTCTTCAGTACCTATAACATCCCTTGGGCATATAATAGTCTCTGAGTAACATTTGTTGAATTAATTAACAAACAAACGAAGAATAAGAATGCAGAGAACAAGTCAGCTCCTGACAGATGAGCTCAGAGTTTGCTTTCTCTAAATGTGATGTTTGATCAATAGTTATGTAGGTACCAGTTGTATACCCTGGAATAATCTCAAGTAAAACATTATCTGCATGCATATTCATTCTCTTCATTTCCCACATTTGGTTGAAAATCAGGTTAATTAAGCTCTACATGGTTAAAATGCCTATTATTATTATGTAAAGTTTGGCTCAGATTCAAAGCACAAAACACTGGTCTTTATTTTTAATTAATTGACCCAATTCAAGCCATAACCTCTTCAGCAACAGTCTGTTCTTTACTCCTTGGTTCAGTTCTTTGGCATTTGAGTGATATAGGGTTAGTATTTGTTAAATGAAACTAAAAATGCAAGTTGAACATTTTAAGGTGGAGTTAGCTGACAAAAGTATTCAAGCAAGCCTTTGTAAATTTGTGACTTATTTTTTTCAAGACATTTGAGGAAATATGCAGTTGCTGAGACCTCAGGAAAAAAGATACATATTAATGATATATGTTTTTCAACTTAGAAAGTTTGCCATTGTTAAAAAAAAAAAAAAAGGCTTCTTAGAGGTTCAGAAAATCAACATATACATCAGCTCCACACCTTTACTTTTAATGCTACATAAGATTGTGCTTTGATCTTTGAAATTACAAAGGAACTTTTCCCAGTTTCTTACTATTAGTTTCTTGCTTGCTTTCTCGCCCTGTTTCAAATCAGCCTTGTGAATGAGCCTGCACCAAGAGGAACCTCTATCTTCCTTCACTCGGGCAAATCTCCAGATTGCCATTTCCATATTGTTTTCTTTGTCACTGGAACAAATTTATGTTGTCCCTTTTCTTTTTACCTTATTTATTCCAGACTAATTCCCAAGAATTGTGGTGTTGAAAATAATCTGTGAATACAATGGAATGCTATGCTTTTTAACCATCTAAATATACTGCATATGAGCTTGGCTTCGAGTTGAGCAAACATAATTAAACATGATGGCAGGAACAGCAGAAGGGGTGGTGGTGGCAGATTCCTGGCCATCACTTTGGGGCCTTTCCAGGGGACAATAACCATAAGTCTGAGAGGAAACAGAGGTTAGAAAACATGTTTTAAAAGAGTCATTGATCTGTAGAGTTGATTGTTTGCTTTTAATAGTAGTAATTGTTAAGGTACCTTTATGCTCTATCGGGTTGTAATGTGTGTGCCCTGTGGTGTGTAGAGAGTAGAAAAGACTGCCTCTGGCCTGTCACTGCCCGCACAGCACTCTCCAACGACCGTTCTCAGGCAGTGCTGCCATTAGCACTGTGTTGCTCACAGCCGTGAATTCCTGATGTAGCAGAGGCTGCCAGTTCTGCAGAGACGGGTTTCAGAAAAAGGGGAAGCTGATTTTATGAATACACACCTCAGGACCATTACATATGTCATGACATTCATGCTTTAGCTCCTTAGGAAATCCTTTTCTTCCCACCTCCACCAAAAGGCCTCAGACTAGTGCCTCTCCTCACGTCACCATCTTCTCAAGCAGGAGCAGGCTTCCCTCCAGTCCTGCAGCCCTAGTGCAGTGTGTGTTCTGCAGAGATCATCGAAGACTTATTTCAGATGTATACATTTAACACTCTGATCCTCGGGATTCCCTCAGGTTAGGGTGCTAGTACATGAACGAGACAAACACATGCATGTGTATTGGTTTCTGTTTGACGACTTGTCTATGTTGTCCTTTACGGTGCATAAAATACTTTCACTCAAATCCCCTTTGACGCTCAGTTCAGCTATGTAAAAGAGACAGATACCACAGGTTGCAAAACATTAAATGACATGCCCAAGGTCACTGATCTCAGATGACATCTGGAACTCAAAATGAAGTCTCCTTACCATGTCTGGGCTGGCACTATATTTCTAGTCAAGGCTCCCCCCCTACTTTATTTAGATATAATTGACATGTTCCATAAAAGTTTGTGTTGATTTGATGCACAGATATTGTGAAATGATTACCATCATCTTGCTAACACCACCAGCACTTCACATAATTGCCATTTATTTTTTGTATTGAGAACATTTAAGATCTAGTCTCTTAGCAACTTTCAAATACAGATGATCCCCAGCACACATTGATTTAATTTAGATTTTTCAACTTTATGAGGTGGTGCAAAAGTGATATGCGTCAGTAGAAATCATACTTCAGATTTTGAATTTTGATCTTTTCCTGGGCTGGCGATATATGATATAACATTCCCTCATGATGCCTGAAGCAGCAGTGAGCTGTAACTCCCATCAGGCATACGACCAGGAGGGCAAACAACCGATACTCACAGTGTGTTCAGTGTGTCGGCTGATTTTGCCCAACTATAGGCTAATGTAAGTGTTCTGAGTACATTTTAGGTGGGCTAGGTTAAGCTATGATGTTCAGTAGGTTTTTCACTTGCAATGGGTTTATCAGGATGTAACCCCATCATAAGTTGAGTAATGTCTCTATTTCACACAGCCTTATTAGCTATAATCACCATGCTGTACATTAGATCTTCATCTTAGAACTGGAAATTTATACTTCTTTATTAGCTGTATATTCACTATAAAAATACTGATCATGAGGACGGCAAAGGGAGAGAGCACTTGCCATGGCTGGCTTGTTTTAATGAATTACATGCACATGTTTAACTGTGAAACCTTAAAATAACCTTGTAAAACTAGGGCCACGTTACCATCTTTTTTTCTGGTGAGGCAGGGAGCTCTAGGAGCTGCTGCTCAGCTTCGGGCTCGCATCCACCTTCTTAACCACGTCTCTCTTCTGCTTCTCCAGAGCTTTGCTTACTGTATTCACTCAACAAATATTTTGGAGCATTTACTTTGTGAAAGGCTTTTATTTCGAATAAAGTAACAATTTGCTGGAGAATGTCACATAACTCAAAGGGTCCTTGAGTGCTGCTTCACAAAATCCTAATTCATTTTTAATTTTTACTTTGGTTGTCACAACATTTGTCTCCTCTCTACCTCCCTGTATCTTCCTCAGGAACTGGCTTCCCACCACCACTCTATCAGGACAATAAAGCCATCTAATGCAGGGTGGGGCAAAAGTAGGACTACAGTTGTGAGTGCGAGAAACAGAGTTTATCCTTGTATTATTACTTATTAACTATGGTATTATTTTCATATGAACAACTGTCAACCTACTTTTGTCCCACCCTGTACAAATCTCCCAACTTTCCTTCCCAAACCTCAGTTTTGTTTCTATCATCTCCAGTCCTTTGTTTCTTGTATCTAAGTTTGAAGAAAGAGAGCTTTCTTCTAGTTGAAATTTGAGAGGTAAGTTGACTTTTTGGATTGTGGAGGGCCTGAGGGCTAAGATGTTTGGACTTTACTAGAATTGAGGGAAACACCAAAGCCTTTGTACATAGGAGTGACAAGAACAGAGAGCTTCTTTAAGATATTAATAACAGCTGGGGTAGAGAGACAGCATAACTAAAAAGAGGGAAGGCTGGGTTAGGGACTATAGCTAGAGACGGAGGAAGGGAAACCACATATCATATATAAAAGATGTTCCCAAGGAAGCTTGGCGGCTCAGCTAAATCTATCCCTAATTTGTAGAAGCGTTAGGTGTGATTCTTTCTCTTTGAAGACAGTGGCCCAGGTATTCTTCAGGTGGAAGGAGTGCCATCCTTACCATTTCTTCAAAGTGCAGGAGTTGGTTCACATTCTCCAAGCCGGTGCTAAGATGGAATTAGAGTTACAAGAGGTTTTTTGTTTGCTTGCTTGCTTGTTTGTTTCGGGGGCGGGGGGGGGGGGGGAGAGATAAATGATAAAGAGTAGGAAGGGATAATAGGCCCAAAACAAACAAACAACAGCACCCCTCAGACCGAGTTACAGATCTGTACTGTGAAAGGGGGTGGGGTTGGGTAGGAAGAGTCTCAGATAGCAGGGTCGTTCTAAGAAAGTTTTGACAAGGCCAGTGGGACGCCTTGAGCTAACGTCACACGCTGGAGGAGTCTCATGTCCTGCAGGACTGGGCTGGCGCTAGCACCTCCACCGTACCCAGACACTGACCGTGACCAGCTTGGGAGAAGCATGGCCTGAGCGTAAATGTGATGGGAAAAGCAGAGGAATAACAGCTGGGGCCATTAGTCACCATGCTCTCTGCAGCAGATGTGCATGGTGCATTTCCATGGCTACCCTGGTGGGGATAGAGTGATTCTTAGATATGGAGAGATTTTATGTGCATGTGTTATATAAGTTAACAGGAATGTGATTTAAGTAAAGGTCTCTATTACTTCAGTGAGGTAGAAATCAGACAACCTAAATAAATATTTTAAATGCTATTGACAGAAATGCAAAATTGGCAACATTTTGATGAAAGGAAGGTATATCAATTTTCTCAATAGCAGCCACCGGAGAATTATTGGCTTGTCAAGTTAAACCAAAATTCACTTTGTAATGAATTTTCTTCTGACTAATTATGCATTCATGTACTGGCACTTTGGGGTTCTTGCAATGGATCAAAAGCTATTAAAAAGTTGCTCACATGGAGTACATTCCTTTTTCAGTAACTATTCTTTAATTCTTCCTCCTGTCAAACCTTGTTCAGACCCCAAAGCATCTGAGATGTCTTTCTACAAAAGTTCTAGCAGGGGTTCCATCAAGAGTAGCTGTCATAAGCCCATTGATTCAGTTTGAAGATGAAAAAGCCATTGACTGCTTTCAGGCTAATAGGTCATCATGGTGTATCTCAATTTGTTTATGTTCCCATATCAGCATACAAGTAAAGAGAGGAAATCATCTCTTTGGAGATATTTTTATTATGACAAAATTATAAAAAGTTAAAATGTCTATTAAATATAACAAATCTGAATAACTAATAATATTGTTCACTTTATATATTAATATTTATAACATTTTTATTATTTATCACAGTACTTCTGGTGTCCTATATACGAAATTAGTCTGAATACCTATAGTATTTTCTTATACTGTAAATGAAACTCTCACCTTTATGTTCATTGAGTATAAAGTTCTAAATTTGATAATCATATGAAATCTGGAGGGAAATTTTTAAAATCAAGATGTTTTTGTATTCAGATTATCTGTATGAATTTAATTTTGAAATTTATTTTGTAATAATACACATGTATTATTTCAAATGGTACAGGAAGATAACTATATATATATAAAAAAGTCAGTGACCGTAACGACCATAAAGACCGGTCCCTATGACACTCACTGTAGCCAGCGAACTGACCCCATCAGGGGGTGGAGCTGGCCAGCCAACCTCATGGCCCCTCCCCCCTGCTGGCCTGCTCCTGATCGGACCCTCCCACCCCAATCAAGAGTGGGGCAGCCAGCCAAATGCCCCCTGCCTTCCCTTGGCCAGCCCCGCCCCCAACCAGCCTGCCCCACCATGATAGGCCCACAGCCCCTCCCCCTGGCTGGCCCTCCCCTGATTGCACCCCCAACCCCAATAGGGGGTGGGGCTGGGCAGCCAACCTCCTGCAGCCCCTCCCCCTGGTTGGCCATGCCCCCAGGGGGCCCCCACCACCCCTGATTGGCCCACAGCTCCTCCCCCAGGACGGCCCTGCCCCTGATTGCCCCCCCACCCCAAAAGGGAGTGGGGCCAGCCAACCAATCTCCAGCCCCTCCCCCCACCCGGCCCTACCCCAGATCAGCCTCCCCACCCTGATCAGGGGCAGGGTTGGCAGGCCAACCACCCATGTCCCCTCCCCCAGGCCACTGGCCCCCAATTGGCCCCCCAACCCCAATTGGGGGCGGGGCCCACTGGACAATCACCTGTGGCCCCTTCCCCCAGCAATCAGGGCGGGCGGACTGGCCAACCTCCCGCCATCTCCTCCTCCCAACAGGCCCAGCCCCTATCTGCCCCAATTGGGGCTGGGCCGGCTGGACCCCACCAGTGCACGAATTCATGCACTGGGCCCCTAGTAAAATATAAAAGTTCTGCTCTTCAGCTCCCAAGTCACATAAATCCCACTCTAGTTCTAACCATTTGAACCATTTCTGTTTTTATTTATTTTGGTTGAAAAATATAAGGGATATGCTATACCATTAATGTTTAAAAATTTATCAACCTAGCCCTAGCCAGTGTGGCTCAGTTGGTTGGAGTGTCATTCCTTACACAGAAAGGTTGTGGGTCCTATTCCTGGTCAGGACACATACCTAGGTTGTGAGTTCGATACCTCATCGGGGCACATGCGTAAAGGCAACCAATTAATGTTTCTCACAGGGATGTTTCTTTCTCCCCCTTTCCTTCCCCTTTCTCTAAAATCAATAAGCATGTCCTCAGGTGAGGATTAAAAAAAGTTATCAACTTAATATTATTGATTCCTTGCAATGAAAAATACAGAATTTTACTGATGCTACCTCCTACTCTCCTTCAAGCTCTGCTATCAAAATTTTAATTTCATTTCACTTCTTCTATTGGCCACATTTATGTGATATATTATAACCCCTATTTTAATCAATTTGGGTTTTTAAATATTTCATTAAGTTTATATAAAGTCAAATTCACTCTTCTTGGTGTACAGTTCTGAGTTATGACAAATGCATCATGTTGTTTGACAATCCTCACAATCAAACTCACTCCAAAAGATCTCTGTGCCGACCCTTGGGGTCGGCCTAACTGTATAAAGAAACTGTGTCTTCCCGTGTTGTGCGATGCCTGTGAGAAATCGGATGCCGGGCTGATTCTTCTTCCCCTTTTCATCTCCCTGGATGCTTTTTAAAAGTAACTTTTTCCCCCTGGTCATTCTGAAATGAGGTTATGTCTGTGTGTGAGTCTTTGGTTTCTCTTGGTACTGAGTAGAGCTCTTCAATATTGTGATTTTCTTCAGATTTGGAGATTTTTTCCCCCTTATAATATTGATTATTCTCTTTGCCCCCATTCCCAGTTACATTTATATAGTTTCTGGAATTCCCATTAAAGACAGATGTTCTGATTTATTGTTTCCTCAGATATTGCAAAGGTTTCCTTTGCCTTGGTCCTCCATTCTCACACTCTCTATATCCTTCCCACCTCTTTTTCTGCAGCCAATTCACTCACTTCAACAGCTTTAAGGGATTATTCCAGGGATAAAAATCAAATGCCGTTAAGGGCTGGACAAGTAAAAGTAAATATGTGACCACAAAGTATAATACAAAAGGGAAAAGTGAGTACATTCTTAGGTAAAAACATCCAACTTCTATCTTTAAAAATGCTATGTTAGCAAGATAATGCATGTCTTCAGAATGGATTAGGCTCATCAATATGAACCTCTAAATCTATGCCCAAGTCATCCGTAGCTCTAGTTCTAATTGTTGAATAAGGTTCCAGATCACATACACTTGGATTTTTCACTGTAATAATATTTTAATGTAATAACTCTCATTTTATATAGAAGCTCTAACATCATAATTATCTTCATTAGAAACTGCCTCCTCCCCTTTAGAGTTGTGAGATTTCAATTTATGACACTAACATTTTTCTAGCTTCAGCCTAGAAACTTTGAATCACTTTGCAGAGTTTACATTTTTGGTCATTTATATCCTGTTACAGACCAAATACCCTCTTAACATTCCTCCCAGCCATTACTTTTTATCTCCTAATGTCCACTCTCGAAATCCAGTGTCCTCATCCACTGATGCCTAGACATCCTGCTTATCCTTAACTTTTAATCATTTATCTCTGCTGGATTAAGGGGTTTTTAGTTTTTAAATGTTCCACTATTATGAAAACAAATAGAAATTAACACTAACATTTTAAAATACAGAAATGGTATGTTTACAATTGAATCCCACCATCCTGTTCCAGCTCTTCATTTCTCTTCCTACTCTTCACATATACACAGCACACACCTCCTTTTGCACAGCCACGATGAGGGGGTATCAATACCTACAATTGTGAACTCTACATTTCTTACAAAACTAGGTTTGCCATTCATCCGGGGGAAGGCATAATTTTTATTCTCAGTGACAGCATTATGCCAAATTAATGCAGCACAATTTAGCTAGCCTTTCCTCTATTACTTCCAGATTTTTCTTTGTTTTGTTTTTTCATATCACACTCCATGAATGTGTAGATTACTTCCTGATGCTGATAGAATAAAGGTGGAACACAAAAAGACACAGGCAGACTTGTTTTACAAATTACCAAATAGTCCAAGGAGTAAAAGCTAGAGTGAAATATATACATATATATATATATATATATATATATATATATATATATATATATATATATATATATATATATATATATATATATTGCCATTCTTCTGCTTCAAAACTGCAATGTGGCTCCATTGCCTGTAGGACTAAATCCAAACTCACCTCCAATTTCAAGGCCTCCTTCTTCTTCTCCCATTCACCAAAAGCCTCCTTTAACACAGGTCCATTTGCCCATTCTGGACCATAATAACCCATGTTTTAAAATCTTTCTCCACCAGTTTACCTAAGCCTCCTTTTTCTTAGCTATATAAGAGATCATAGCAGCATCTTTCTTTTTGTGAGTGGACAGGTCAAAAAAGGTTAACTCCCAGCAAATATTCAGCATAAGGTCTGGAACATAGAGAATGCTCTATAAATATTATACAGATGCTTTTGCCTATTATTTAGTCCTCTCTTTTAGAATAGTTATAATGGTAAACATGAGGCCAGGGACAAAATAGGAAGACACAGCTCAAGCATCCTGATAATTGAAAAATGGGCAAGGGAGGACAAAGGAAAAAAAGCAGAAATGAGAAAAAAAGACATCTAGGGCACTCTTTATCAGTTGCTGGCTGTGTGTGATGAATGGATGCAAGGTGGAAGTTGAATTTAGAAATGATGTCTGCTATTCCTAAGCCCAAGGCAGGGAAGGTGTGGTCACAAGGGTCAACATTTGACACTTAATCAATAAACATAGAAGTCTGTTGTGTAGCCGAAACCGGTTTGGCTCAGTGGATAGAGCGTCGGCCTGCGGACTGAAAGGTCCCAGGTTCGATTCCGGTCAAGGGAATGTACCTAGGTTGCAGGCATATCCCCAGTAGGAGATGTGCAGGAGGCAGCTGAACGATGTTTCTCTCTCATCGATGCTTCTAACTCTCTATCTCTCTCCCTTCCTCTCTGTAAAAAATCAATAAAATATATTTAAAAAAAAAAAAAGTCCGTTGTGCACCAAGTCCTGTGTTCAGTTCTGGATTTTGAGTTACTCAGAAATTAGGATCTAGACATGGATATCTGAGTAGATGGTGCCAGCATTCATGATGGAACTTGATCATCCCTCAGACTGTCATCCCCCAAGTTGGCCTTCCAAGACTGTTCAGGTTCACCATCAGGGTCCTCTCCAGTCCGTTAGCTCTCAAAAAGCCCACCTTGTCCAAGTTCTCAGGGCGTTTATAGACAGTTACACATGTTCATGTTCAGCATGTGTTATCTTGTGATGCTCACTAATGTTTTTTGGTTGTCTCCTCAGATAGACTCTCAGCACAAGGAGAGCACGCATCTCGGGCTCTTCTTGCTTGACACTTAACACACAGAAAACAGTGGTGAAAGCATAGGGCTGTACAGGTCATGCTTTTTGCCTCCCAGTCTAAATTTACTGTTTCAGAAGGATTTTCATTTGCTTTTAGACCTTTTTGAGGTATAGAAGGGATCACTAAGACAAAGAGGCTTTGTTAATTCATTTACTAAAAACTTTATTAAACTATTTTAAATTATATCAAATGCTCATTAGAATTTAAACAATACAAACGTTGTGTAAAGTAAAAGTTACTAATCTCTTTCTCTGCCTCACCGTGTATCTTATGTTTCCACCCACCTGAGGTCACAAAGCTGACCTTTTCTTTTCTCATTTAAACCTTCAAATGAAGTCATCATTCTGAATAGAATTTTTAAATAAAAAATTATCAGGATAAATGTTGTGATTTAAAAAAAAACACAGATAAAAATAGAATATTCAAGTAAGTTTTCTACAAAATAAAAAATTATCTAAAGTTACAAAGAGATACAGGATCTAGCTAGCCATTGACCTGGAAGCTGGTGGATCTCTTATTGTCAAATAATTGATATTCCAGGTTAATGAATTAAAACCTATTAATAGAGCCCTAGGATAAAAGAATTGGTCTGTCTTCAGAAAGGAGTCAGTAACCTGATTACGATTTTGTTGTTTACCTGTCTCATTTGCCCAGAAGGCTCTTTTCCTCAGGATTATGTCTTTGCTGTATGTGTTCATCTAACACAGCCCAAAGCCAGTCATAAACATCTACTTATCCATTTCAGCAAATCAGATCTGTAAAGAAAGATAGTTAGGACTGCCTGGAAAAAGAAATCTTTGTGTAAAGGACAGTCCAGACTCTTGTTATTTTATTATATAGGGAACACATTTGCTAGCAGATGAAATAAAGTATTAAACCCACAAAATACAATGTTGCTTATAAGAATACCTCCATCCCATTATTCAGTCCAGCAAGACTTTGAGTAAATAGGAGGCTCTGTGACTGTTTGTTAATTCATCCATCCATCAAACATTCACTAGGCACAGCAGATAAAGAAATGAGCCAGACACAGCCCCTGCTGTCAAGAATACAGAATCTGGTAGAGGAGACAGACTAAAAAATCAGTGGTTATAGCTATCCTAGAGGGTCATGCTAGTTACCATAGAAGTTCAGTAGGAGATCACAGAGGAGGGAGAGCTAATGCAGGGACAGTCAGGGAACATACCCAGGAGATGGGGATACTTCAGCTGTGTGTTGGTTGAACATGACTCAGCCAGGTAGCCAAGGTGAGAGGTGGTCTAGACAGGGTTTGACACAACGTAAGAGAGATAGTACGTTGTATCCAGGTAATTTTGGCTAGAGTAATGATCTCTTCCGTTGCATCTTTCACTTTGAAATCAGTCCTATCTGCAGCATAGAGACCCAGTGAATGAATGTTAGGCTGCTTAGGACAAAGTCGAATGCTGAACTGAGTGAGGGGTGGTGGGAGGAGAAGGGGACAACTGTCCGATGTAGGCCTGTAAGTGGAAAATGTTGAAAGAGCTACAGATTCTTCCTTTTGAATCCTGGGCCTCATCTGAGCCTGAAGGTTTTCAGGCATGTGTGAGCAATTGCGGGGCTGTGAAATTCATAGACCAAATGGCCTTGTAGTCTGTCGCTAAAATTCTATTTGCCTTCTATGGCTCAGATGGGATGTACCTTTATGAAAGCACTCTTGGTGCATGATTGATGGCTCTTCAGACAAGATGTGCTAGTTTAATACCAGTCTTGATCAGGAATGAGAGTGCACCTGATTTGTCCTGCTCTTCACCTCTCAGTGTGCTTGTTCTGGAGCTGTGTGGTTTGTTCTTTACTTTCTCTCTCAATGTTGTTACCTACAGAGGTGGGAATAGCCACAGGTGGTAACAGCACCTCCACGTCAGTGAGTTCATATTTGTTGCTCTGAACTGGCTGGTCTGAGATGGCCCCAAACTAAACTTATAGGCCCCCGGGGTCTCTGGAGAAGACAGTGTGTGGACTGATAATCTTAAAGACTTGTTCATTTTTCCCATTTTTGCAAATAGTCTAACAGGAATTTTAGGACTGAATTTTTATTTCAGCAAAAGTACATACATTTCAGCTATAGATATTTGTTCCTAACAGCTCTGAGAATGTGGATTATATGTGTGATTTTAGTGCATTCGTTGGAAATAATGTTATTTTTCACAAAGTAGAAACATTCGTAATTTTGCTACAGGGAAGAATATTTGCGTCCTCTCACACATTTTATTTAATAATTTTACTTCTTTAAAAGCAAAACAGCACACAATTTGAAAATGAAATTTCCCCAAAGTGTTCAGTTTGCTAATATGTTTTTCATTTTCTTCATTATGCTATAGTGGAATGTTGCCATGCTTTGAAGTGTGCAACTTAGCTCCCTGGAGGCAGCAGATGGTGTGACTAGCTGTCTTTTGGTACAGGATTTAGCATGAGATTGCATCTAGGACTGGCTGAGACGGGGCCCTGCCCTCAAAGAGCATTGACTTTTGTCCTAATTAAATCATTTTAACATTTATATGAATTATTATTTTTAAATATGAAAAACCCTGCAAAGCTGGAAAGGTTTTGGTAGTTTTTTTAAAGCACCCCTTTTCTATGTTTATGTAAGGAAGTATTTTATCTAAAACAATTATATTTGCAAGTGTGTTTTCACCGTATGTATGCCTCATTGCTAAAGGACCAGCTGATCTCGTGGGTGGGATATGATTTTGTTGGCATTTCCACCCTAGTCTGTGATCCAGTCTTCAGCTTTGAAAGTCTGGCAATTTGATTTCATATAGGAATATTGAGTCACAATAACCAAACTCACAACAAACTTTTGCAAAATCAGAGTTTTATTTTATCAACTTATTGTGAAAAATACAACTTCAAGCAGATTGGTCATTCTCTCTCATGAGGTGAATTGACATCATAGGTTAGGTTATGGCAACAAAGTAGGAGTAGACCCTTCCTTATTAGGACCTGATTCACATGTTGCCAGTCATGGTGTCCTTGCTTCTGAACTGTGTTAATTTTTTATTCTTTCTGTGAATTTTTAGTCCTCTGCTGACTAGCCTCTTATATCATCTCTTTAAATAGAACAGTGCAGGAGAGAAAAATCTTTCCCTCTACCCCCCCTAGATCAGAAAACTGGGTCTATGAAAACTATGGACAACAGGCAGATAGATGGACAGGAGAAAAAGTAATACTTTTTAAAATATATATTTGTATTGATTTCAGAGAGGAATGGAGAGGGAGAGAGAAATAGAAACAATGATGAGAGAGAATCATTGATCGGCTGCCTCCTGCATACCCCACACTGGGGATTGAGCCCACAACCCAGGCTTATGCTCTGACCGGGAATCGAACCATGACCTCCTGGTTCACAGGTCAACGCTCAACCACTGAGCTACACCAGCCAGGCAGTAATACTTCTAATATACATGTACAGGGCCATTACAGGGGAAAAAAATTAAATATCTCACAAAATAATAAGATTTGAAAACTTACATACCACCTTAATGAGGCAAGGGGAGAAGGGATGTAGTAGGCCTCTTAGGGGAGAGTAAATGATTTTTAGGAAAGATGAATGGGTCCTTAGAAGAATAACGGGAGGTGTGATGGTTTGTGACAAAGTTTGGACTGGTGTGGACATCTAGTCTTCTCTCCTGTGATGACTCAGCTTCCCTGGTTGATGAAACTCTCAGGGAGGGGATTTATGTAACCACTGAGTTGTTTTTGGAGCATCTATCTTCAGGCAGATAAAGGGAGTTCAAAGAAAACCTCTCTCTGCATTTGCTGTTTTTCAAGTGCCTTCAGAACTAATTAATCAATATACCAAAGCAGTGGCATGTCCTGAATTCCTTCCACAGCTAATAAGCACTAACTTGAAAATGTAAAATAATTTTATCTTGAGGGCAAACTCCAGGAGAGGAGTGTTTTTCCAGTAGTGCTGTGATCTATTAGCAATGTCTGCCACAGACATAAGAAAAAAAATGGTGATGCATAATTAAGTGACTCACATTTGCTCATCCTGGCTCAAAGCCTACCTTAGTATATAGAATCAAATCACACTCTGATTCACATTTAGGGACAGCATTCTGCATTCTTGGAAATTATTTAAGAACATGCTTTTAAAGCTGGAAGAAATCTTAATTTTCTCATTTTATAGTTGAGACAACATTTGTCTTAAGGGACTTACTGAAGTTACAGAGCTAGCAACTGAGCAATGATTTAAACCTAGCATTTCTAACTCCGAGTGGTCTAGCTTATTTTCTTATAAACCACAGTAAAGATCTAAGAATCCCGAAGACTGACAATTTCATTTTCCAACTTAATTTGATAAATCGCTTTGCCCTGGTAGGATTAAGATTCTGATTATTTTAGGTCAGCAAAATAAAAATGAGGATAGCTAAATAGACCAGCTAGCTATGCCTGATCTGTGGTGCACATTAGAATTATTTGGGAAGAGAATTAAAAAACAAACAAACAAACAAAAAACTACCAATGCCCAGGCTTCCAACTGACCAATTAAATAAAAATCTCTGGGGTGGACGACAGTAGTTGGTACTTTAAAAAAAGTTTTCCATGTGATTTAATCCAGGATTGAAATAACCACTTTGTGAATGTTTAAAGTCATTGTTGCACAGAGAGTGGACTGGTGATTGCCAGAAGGGGATTGGGTGAAGAAGGTGAAGGGAGTGTGGACATGGACAACAGTGTGGTGATTATTGTGGAAAAGGGCATAGAGGGGATAAATGATGATAGAAACAATAAAGTAAAATAAAAATAGCCCTCACCAGTTTGGCTCAGTGGATAGAGCATCAGCCTGCAGACTCAAGGATCCCAGGTTTGATTCTGGTCAAGGGCATGTACCTTGGTTGTGGGCACATCCCCAGTAGGGAGTGTGCAGGAGGCAGCTGATCAATGTTTCTCTCTCATCGATCTTTCTAACTCTCTATCCCTCTCCCTTCCTCTCTGTAAAAAAATCAATAAAATATATTAAAATAAAAAAAATTTAAAAATAAATAAAAAATTAAAAAAAGAATAGTAGACTATTAAATACTTTTTATTCCTTAATTCTAAGAACAGGTATCAAATGAGAAATTGACAATATAGCATTTATTTTAATGATATGAACAATTATTTTCAGATTATTCCATGGCAAAATTAAGAAAAAAATTTATTTTTATGTCCTGGATAACATGTATAGAAATAGTATTCACTCCTTATTCAGTCAATTTCAGTCTTAGAAGACTTCATACATGGTGGTAGACATCTGAATAACTGCCCAGAAAGTCATGCAAGTATGCCCTTCCACAGCAGAGGACTGCTCACTGATCATGTAGAGTAGACAGTGACACAACAGTTTTGCTACTATACGGATCAGAAAATGAGCATTGATAGAATGGAAGCTTTTGGTTTTTACTGCTCATTTATTGATAGTACTGGGAGTGTCGTGAATCCCTCTGCCACTTAAAGGTAGCTAAACCTTGTACTGTATATGTAGCTACTGGAGGGGATGCTGGTCGAAGATCCAAGTAAAGAATAGCATATATTTACCTTTAAAATGAATTTTAGTATTTATTTAAGGACTGTTGATGTTTGAAAATTCATAGCGCTCCAAAACTGAAGCCATAGTGTGAAGCCCTGAAGAGGACAAGGTTTCTATCTTTCATGTTTCCTTAGTTTACCATTACTTTGCCCCATACTAGACTTCTTGCAGAAGGCCTCCAGTGTCCATTCTTCCTCCCTCCCTCTCCCTCTCTCCCTCCCTCCCACGCCCTTCTTCTCTAGTTCACAATTTATTATAAGAGGATAGGGAGGAAAATAAGTGTTTTTGTTTTAAAAGGCTTTTCAGTCTCCAGAATAGGACTGGGGACAGAGCAGCTGCAGTTCTGCCTTGCACTTAAAAAGTTGTAAGTACACCAGACATGCTTCATTCAAATGGACCATCTAAAGGTGAGGAACTTGAAATAAGGCTCAAACTTTCCTGGTTGGATTAATCATTTATAGATAATTAAAGCTTAATGGATGTCTCACCATGAACTAGAACTTTTCTAGATTTGAGACTGCGTACAGCAAATGAGCTGGCATTATAGAAACCCTCTTATAGCACAGAGAAGTCCAAATTATCACTCTAAAAGTCGACACTGAAATGTGTCACTGAGGAAAGCTTTTTTGTGTTGGTCTTTGGATTGGCAGGTTATGCCAAAACTACATTCATGTTACTTGAATACATCTTTTGTCCAGTTTTACATGCTTTTTTGACATGTCTAGAAAATGACATATTGAGGTTTTCATTAGCTTTAACCAGGTGTGGTTTTCTTATGGAAGACACCCCAGCAGGACTGCAGTTTAAAGCGAATAAACCAGTGAAGCTCAGAAAGGCCATTGCCCTCCTTCAGATGGTAGCAATGAGCTGAAAGACTCATTAATCAACCACAGAGTCACAGGTGTGATGGCTGGCCTACAAGCCGCCAACAGACTGTGAAAGTCACATCCTACAGGCTAAATTGTCAAACTAGACCCATCCATAAACATTTTAACATAGCAAAATCCCAACTCTTTTGTCGCTAAGACAAAATGAAATGTTCACTAGCCTCCACACCTTCTGTGAAATGTTGCTTATTTTATTTTACAAAATTCAAATTTCTTGAAAAAGAGTCAAATTTTGCATTATTTTATTTTATAAACATGTTTTAGTGTCTTTATTTTTCTTAATGCTTATTTACTACTCTTCTTGATTTGAAAAATTTGTTCTTGTGTTACATGAAAGGGTGGAGGATGGATTTGCCTGTGTCAAAGCTTTATCAGTCGTGAAAACCACTTTTTAGCATGTGTGTTAGCTTCAGTTGTACCATTCAGAAATGTTTTGTTCATAAGGAAAAGTCTATACATGTTTTAGTGAAAGGACTATGTAAACTACATTTTTTAACTAAAAGAAATTCTCTACTCCAAGTTAATTTGCTTTGATTTTTGTGTTCTCTTTCTTTTGATCTTCAAGGAATAATCTTTATTTTGTTTTAGTTTATTTTTTTTTAATGGCACATCACTAAAGATGTCAACTTAAACCTTAAATTTTAATGTGTGGTTTGGTCAGGAGACTTGCAAAAAAATGACAATAAGCTTTCAAATGAATATGTAGTTTATATTTGGGTTGGGAGTGAAATCCGGTAAAATATATGGGATCCCTTTGAGTAAGTTTGACATTCCCAGATCTATTTTGTAACTTCTATTTTTTATTTTTGTACAAAGGAAAATTAATACATAATATCAAATGATTCATAGTTTCCCCCTCACTATAATTTCATTTTATTCCCTTGAAACACGTTGAATTGCTCGTTGGTGCTCATTGAGCAGTGGAAGTGAATTAAGCATGGTGCAGTCATAAGTTGTGCAGGCTCTCTAGGACCTTGCCCCTCGAAGCTTGTCTGAGAACGGCAGCGTTAGAAATGCAGAATCTTGGGCCCCACTCAAGACCTACCAAAGGAAAATGTGCATTTGTATAAGATACTCAAGTGATCGTTGAAGTTTGAGATGCCTTAGGCTAAGGTGAGTTGGACAGTTCTTTTCTCTTATTAATTTTTTACCTGCCATTCAAATATCATCTGAATAAATACCCCTATAATGAGAGCTCTCATATTTTTTAAAAAATTCAAACTGTATTGATTTTCTAAATGTTTTAAGCAATATCAAACTCAATGAACACTAAGTTGAAAATGGAATTAAAACACCTCAATAACATTGTTTGATGTGGGATTTGATCCAAACATATAGCTAAGAGAACATTAAATATGCAAAGGCCAATGGTGTTATACAAAAGCATCTAATATTGGTCTGCATATATTACACCAGTATAGGAAAAGGCAGAGTGTACACACAAGTGTTACTTGTTCATAAAAAAACTTACAGACTATATTTCATCCACTGAAAAGCAATTGATTACTAAGTTCTTCCATGGCTTCATTTTATCTTCCATTCATGTTTTAATATTGAAAAAGCAGAAACATTCTTTAAAATGTTTTAAGTATGTTATTGTTTAACTTTTTTGAGTTATTTCTCTGGGGCCCCCGGTTTTTTGGGGAAAAAATACGAATAAATATTTAGACTAAATGGACTAGAATGTCAAAAAGCTGATAGAAATCTCACCTTATATCCTCCAGGAAGTCATACTTTAATTCACATTCTTTGTCAATCTCTGCTTTGCCAAAATACTAGTATATATACTAAATTTCCATAAATATTATGATTACCACTCTATATTGACCTAAAGTTATTAGGATAAGTTACTTGAAAGGAACTATGCAGGGGCAGGGAGGGGGGCAGGGGAGACTTTTACAACTGGAAATTAAGGAAGTTCATTTGTGGCCCATTTCATGGATGCCTAAATAAAACTGAAGAAGAAAAAATAAAACCTCTGATGTTTCTACAGTTTGTATATACCCAAGATTCTCCTGGGAATCTTGGATTGGGGAGACATCAAGCTGATTTACTCTAGGTGTAGATACTTGCAAACAGGAAGCGATCATTAACTGCTTATTTTGATTTAAAAGTAGTTGGAGGATTGATAGCAATACAGGAATGTAACAGAAAGGGAAAGGAAAAATTGTATACTGAGAAGTGACTCAAGTTATACGAATTCTATTTCATCTGTAATCCTTATTCACTGAATATGTTTAATAGAGAACAGTATATAAGACAATGTGATAGATTAGACAGTAAAGTATCCTATTAATAAAAGCCTAATATGCAAATCAACCAAACTGCAGAACAACCAGTCGCTATGACATGCACTGACCACCAGGGGGTAGATGCTCAACGCAGGAGCTGCTCTCAGCCGGCAGGCCCTAGGCCAGCCAAGGTGGGTGCCAGTGCCCCCCACCCAATTGCCCCATTGGTCACCCCACAAAGGGAGGCCACCAGCAGCGGTGAGGAGCAGGGCCAGCGAGTGGGCAGTGACAGGCAGGCCAAGGCAGGTGCCAGCAGGGGCCCCCGGATCACCCCAATGGTCGCCCCACAGATTGGCCCTGATCACCAGCCAGTCCTAGGGACCCTACCCGTGCACGAATTTCATGTACCGGGCCTCTAGTTTAATAATCAACACTAATAAAAGAGAAAAATGGTAATTGGCATACGAGCTACCCATTTCATTGGCTAATCAGGGCTATATGCAAATTAACTGCCAACTAAGATTGGCAGTTAACTGCCAACTAAGATTGGCAGTTAACTGCCAACAAGATGGCGGTTAATTTGCATATGTAGGCACAATGCAGGGAGGCGAAAGGGAAAGCAGGAAGAAGCCCCCTGCCACTGACAGTGATCGGAAACCCAGGGGGGAGCTAAGAGCTGGGGGGCAGGGCAAAGGCGGCCCTGGGGCCGCCTTTGCCCTGCCCCCCAGCCATGATCGGAGAATCAGGCGCCTTTGCCGCCCTGGCCAGTGATAGCAGGACGTAGGGGTGGAGCCAGCGATGGGAGCTGGGCACGGTCGAAGCTGGCAGTCCCAGGAGCTAGGGGTCCCTTGCCTGGGCCTAAAGCGAAGCCCACGATCGTGGGGCCGCTGCAGCTGCGGGTCCCCGCAGCCCGGGCCGGACGCCTAGGCCAGAGGCGTCAGGCCTGGGCAAGGGGCCGATCCTGCGATTGGAGGGTGATGGGGGTCAACGCCTGAGGGCTCCCAGTATGTGAGAGGGGGCAGGCTGGGCTGAGGGACACTCCCCCCCACACACACCCAGTGCACGAATTTCGTGCACCGGGCCCCTAGTATAATAATAAAGATAAAATTTCTAATTAAGACATGTGTTTGAAATTTTTATTTATAAAATACAATATTCTATGCTCATATTAACCTCAAAACATTTGTTTTGAGCATCTTCATAAATTTTCCTCTTTTACCACCCTTTTTTGCTGTCTATGTATGTCAATGTATAATTTTTAGCAACTATTCTATTATTTGCAAAGACTAGAAGAAAGGGCTGTCAAATCACAAGTCTCCTCGTAGGTGAAATATGTGACTGAATTGGCTTCATTTTAATGGAAATATGCATAAAAAGATATTGTCATTGGAATCACTGAAAAATATGCTTTGAAGTAAGCCTAATGACCATTTATTTTTTATCTATATTGTTAGTGGTTAATAATTTTGTTATTATTTTAACTTAGTAATTATATACCCCCCTCAAAAAAAGGAAAAGAAAATGTTCTCTTTACTTGTCATAATAAAACCTCTGAGAATGGCATTTAAAAACACCCAGACTCCTACCGATAAAGTGTAAATAAAATTAATAATAAAAATATATAGTGATTTCTACTGGTATAATTACATGGGTAATTTAGCAGTAGATTTCGATGAAACTGGAAGCATTTGTATGATGTACAGTTAAACTCCTATAAATAGTATATAGAAAATTAAAGATTCCCAATGTCTTTGGATACAAAAGGAATTATAAAAATGTTAAGTAGTAGCAGTTCTTAACACATTGTTTGTGGGTAGTTTTTATCACGCGCTAACAGGTGGCGCGGGCCATTTTTGCTAATTTTTTGCGCAAATGGCAATGTTCAGTAAAATTACAATAACTTTAGTTTACGTATTTATACGTTACCCGCATTCTACCACTAGTCTATAAAAAACGTATTAATACGTGGCCCGTGCTTTACTACTACACTGGTAGAACATATAAATACGTAAAACGTGTAAACACGTTTCCTGCATACAATGTGTTAAAAAGTAAATTTTCTCTTTCATTATTCTGATAACCAGCTCTTTAAAAATATTTGACCAGTGTTATTTCATAACTTTATTGTCTGTTTATATTTTAAAAATATAACTTTATACCCCCTCAACAAAGTTATAAATCCAGCCTTCTTTGTTTTTAAATTATATCCATTAAAATGAAAGAATGAACTAAAACTTCTCAGGAATAACTTACTTTGGGGCAATTTTCAATTTGATCTATACTCTTCACAGCTGGTTCCGTACAAAAATATTCTTGACTGTCCAATTATAACAGATTTAAAATGTGAAGAAAGTTGTCTTCTAAAAGGGAGAAAATACTTGACTGGCAACATGCTGTGTATTTTTACATGAACTTTTAATTCTCAAAACTTTCTATAAAATACTTGCCATGTTCTTAAGTATCAAGATAAGAGAATAGATTTAAAGAAAGTAAGAATTTGCACACTTTGTCCATACATGGCTAATCTGGAATTCAAGTCCAGCGCCTGTAGTTAACTCCAAAGGTGTGTCCTTTTCATTATAGACTGCTGGCAAAATACAAGTTGTAATGACATGCAATGTGAATATTTTGTTTTCTGTGAATATGCATGCCATATATATGTTATTGTAAACATTTTATTTTAAAGTATGACAAACAGGAAAGGACACAAAACTTAAATATGAAACTTTATAAATTGTCATAAAGCAAACATTTATTTACCCACCATTGATAACCAATGTCCAGGAGTAGAACATTGTCAACACCCTTGAAGCATCCCCCATACTCCATTGTAAAGATTATCATCTCCATCCATGTACTGTTCAGTGGTGTTAAATGCATTTGCATTATTGTACAATCATCACCACCATCCATTCCCAGAACATCTTCACCTTCCCAAACTGAAACTCTGTACCAATAAACAAAAACTCCCCATTCTTCTTTTCTTCTAGACTCTGCAACTACAATTCTATTGTCTGTCTCCATGAATTTGACCATTCTAGTTACCTCAAAACCATTCATGTATTACCAGGATGAAACTCAGTTCCTCAAAAGTCTTTGCTTTCTCTTATTTCCAGGCATTTTCCCTTATAATGCCTTTTGGTTGGTGCCCTCTTATTCTGCACATACTTCCACTGGCTAAATACCATTCATTCTTCTGGTCTCAATTTTAGTATAATTTCCTATGGGAAATGTTAATTTACCTAGGACTAGGTTAATTAACTCTGAAATGCATCTCACCAACTCAAGGTGCGATTTGGGGCTCATTGGCCTGTCTGAATAGCAGAGTTAAGGCCTAGTGGCAAGAGGAAGCACAGAACTTTTAAGAACTGGGAAGCACCTAAAGTGGAAGGAATAAAGCATGCATGGTGGCAAGCATTCTTTATGAGTCATAGAGAGAAATTCTACAGGTTTTGAAGTGCCATAAGGTTTGCAACTTTAAATGAAGAATCTTTTTAGTGGGTGAGCATGGATGGGGAAATTAACATGATCAGATTTGCATTTTGTTATTAACTCTCATATTGAACGTATGTTAGATACTTTCAACTTTCAGTATGCTCAATTAATATTTGACAAAGGAGGCAAGAGCATACAATGGAGACAAGACAGTCTCTTCAATAAATGGTGTTGGGAAAATTGGACAGATACTTGCAAAAAAATGAAACTAGACCACCAACTTACCATACACAAAAATAAACTCAAAATCGATCAAGGACTTAAACGTAAGATGGGAAACCATAAAAATCTTAGAAGAAGTCATAGGCAGCAAAATAGCAGACATTTGTCGTAGCAATATCTTTACCGATACAGCTCCTAGGACAATGGAAACTAAAGAAAAAATAAACAAATGGGACTACATCAAAATAAAAAGCTTCTGCACAGCAAAAGAAACCATCAACAAAACAACAAGAGAGCCCACTGCATGGGAGAACATATTTGCCAATGTTATATCCAATAAGGGTTTAATATCCAACATTTACAGGGAACTCATACAACTTAACAAAAGGAAGATAAACAATCCAATCAAAATGTGGGCAAAGGACCTCAATAGATACTTTTCAAAAGAGGACACTCAGAAAGCCGAGAGACATATGAAAACATGCTCAAAGTCACTAATCATCTGACAGATGCAAATCAAAACTACAATGAAGCACCATCTCACACCTGTCAGAATGGCTATCATCAGAAAATCAACAAATGACAAGTGCTGGAGAGGATGAGGAGAAAAAGGAACCTTCCTTCACTGCTGGTGGGAATGCAGACTGGTGCAGCCACTGTGGAAAACGGTATGGTGTTTCCTCAAAAAATTAAAAATGGAACTTCCATTTGACCCAGTGATCCCACTTCTAGGAATATATGCCAAGAAAACAGAAACAGCAATCAGAAAGAATACATGCACCCCTATGTTCATAACAACACAATTTTCAATAGCTAAGATTTGGAAACAGCCTAAGTGCCCATCAGCAGATGAGTGGATTAAAAACTGTGGTACATCTACACAATGGAATACTACGCTGCTGTAAAAAGGAAGGCATTCTTACCATTTGCAACAGCATGGATGGAACTGGAGAACATTATGCTAAGTGAAATAAGCCAGTCAGTGAAAGAAAAATACCACATGATCTCACTCATTTATGGATAATAACATTATAACCTGATGAACAAAATGATAGTTACAGAGGCAGAGAAACATCGAACAGACTGTCAAACTACAGTGGGAACACTGAGGAGGGTTGCGGGGGTCGGTGGGGGGGGAAGGTGAGAGATCAACCAAAGGACTTGTATGCATGCATATAAGCATAACCAGTGGGCACAAGACACTGGGAAGGGGAGTGAGGTCATGTGGGAGTGAGGTGAGTAGGGGAGGCCGGGGGAAGGTCAATGGAAAAAAAAAAAAAAGGAAACATATGTACTACTATTTGTAATACTTTAAACAATAAAATAAAATTTTTAAAAAAACTACTTATCTTTTGAAGTGAATAAGTGAAGCCATAAATGTAGTGTAAAAATCTAAAGTTAGCCCTGACTGGTTTGGCTCAGTGGATAGAGCATCGGCCTGCAGACTCAATGGTTCCAGGTTTGATTCCGGTCAAGAGCATGTACCTTGGTTGCGGGCACATACCCAGTGAGGAGTGTGCAGGAGGCAGCTGATCAATGTTTCTCTCTCATTGATGTTTCTATCCCTCTCCCTTCTTCTCTGTAAAAAATCAATAAAATATATATTTTTTAAAAAAATCTAAAGTTACAAACAGATGGATAGTGAAAAAGAAGGCCCCTTTCATGTCCTCAAGCTATTCAGCTTTCCCCTACAAATTGTTGTTTGCTGCTGTTAATTCTTTTAATGACTACTCTGAGTAACTGTAACTTTATATAACATATTTAATCATAGTTCTTAGTCTTATCTATTGACTCCCACAATGAGCAATGATGAAATTAATATCTACAACTTTCTCCCTCCTTTTCTATCTTCGTACTCTTTACTGCCTAATTTTAATTGAATATGTTATTTCTCTTGGTTCTTTTACTGTTTATAGTTAATTAAAGAGCTGTTGTAAATAATGCTGCAATGAACTTAGGAGTGCATATGTCTTTTGAGTTAGTGTTTTCCTATTTTTTAGTTAAATACCCAGAGGTAGGATTGCTACAGTTCTATTCTTAAGGGTATATTTTGACCTCTAATATATAGAAGATAAAGAAAATGTACTTTCTTAAGTTCAACCTTATTTCTCAGTTTTTGTCAAGATGTTTTACTTATATTATTTACAAATCATGATGGTTTTAACATTTACATTGTTTCTGAACCATAATTCTCATAGCGATTTTAATATTCGTTGTATATTTAAACGGATTCAATTATCATTGTCATCCTTTGATCATGGTTTCTCCGTTTATCTCTCATCTGAAATTCTGCCGGGAGCCGAAAATTCAGTCTTTAGCAGTTTGAGATGGGTTCATGATAGTTGTCATTCTTCAATATTGCACATTTAAATATTCTTTGTTGCCTTTATTTTTGAATGACAGCTTAACTGGCTATTTACAGGGTGTGGAAGGTGTGGCAAAAGTAGGTTTAAAATTGTGGGTACACAAAACATAGAGTTTATTCTTATATTATCATTTATTAATTATTATATTATTTTCTATACAAACAACTGTAAACCTACTTTTGCCTCATACTGTACTTATTGGCTAACTAGTAGCTCAGTGCATGAAATTCGTGCACTGGGGTGGGGGGGGTGAAGGGGGCCCCTCAGTCTTGCCTGCACTCACTCTAATCTGGGACCCCTCAGGGAATGCCCGACTGCCTGTTTGTGCCCACACTTTTAACAGATGACAACTCCATTTTTGTTTCTTTCTTCTCGTGCTAAAACCATTGGAATTAGTAGGTATTCAAAGTGTGTATACATTCTGGGGAGACACCCTGTATATCTCCAGTCAGCGGTGAAAGGAACCAACAGCAGATTTGGAACCCTAAGACAGGGAACCGCGCTCACCCCCTATATGTCCCCCCAATTCATTTTCCACCTTCGCGGGCAGCGGGAGAATCAATGTTTTCTCTCATCAACTTGAAAAAGCACGGCCTGTCACCCGCTGCCTGCCAGGAGTGTGCTAGGCCCCAAGCAAGTGAGGCTCAGTCAGGGCGGCCTTCGCTCATGGGCGCCAGCACCCAAAGTGCACATTCCTCCTCTGCAGTCACCCTGACTATCCCACTGTTTCACTGAGAGGACGGAACTCCTTGTCGCCTCTGGGTTCTTGATCTTAAATGCTGACCGCTGACTGAAGGCACCTCAGAGAGGACTGCCCGCGCCCACCAGGTGTGTCTGTCTGCACCTGCTCTCACCTCAGCACCTGCATTAGCCCCACAGAGGTGATCTCCTCGCTGCACTGGCCTCCGAGGGAACAGGGTGTCACCCCTCCGCCCTCTCACTGTCATCTCACAGGTGCCCACCCTCAGCACCCAGAACACCCAGACATTCTCCAAAGGACATGAGCATGCCGGAAGGGACGTGTGCACATCCTGTGGGGGACTTAGGCATGCTGGGGTTGATGGAAGTGCGGCAGAAGGGCGGGGGGAACTTGTGCATGCCTTGGTCTGGGACTGTTGCAGGCGCCCTGGGGGATGTTCGCATGCCAGGGAGAGAGGATGTGCGCACTGGAGGCCTGTGGCTTCACAGATTCACAAACCCCTGTGGCGTGGCCAGGAGGATGTCAATCTGGCCCGTCATGGTGGCGGTCCCTCTGCGATCACACACCTTCTGGGCCAGTAGGTGGGACTTGCGCAGCCACTCCTCTGCTGATGGCCTGCAGGCGCTACTTCAGCTCAGCCTGCAGGCTTCGCTTGGCGCACTCACAGCTGCCACCGCAGCCATGTGGGGAGTGCAAGCTGCCCTCCGCTGGCCTGCCTCCCCTGCCCAGAGGCTCTCCGAGTGCTGCCCACAGGCCTGGAGCGGCCTGGGTGGGGCGGAACACCAGTGCACGCTGCTCACCTGCCTGGAGTGACCGGGGCAGGGCAGAAGCCTGGCGTCCCGCCCCGCCCCAGCCGCTCTTTGCCTCCACTGGCTGTGCACTGGCCTGGAGTGACCAGATCTGGGTGGAAGCCAGGCATCCTGCCCCACCCAACCCCAGCTGCTCTGTCCCTGTGTGCGCTGCCCACAGGCCGGGATCTGCCGGGGCAGGGTGGTGAGGGTTGCCTGCTCACCATCTTTGTCAGGTTAATTTGCATATCACTCCTATTGGCTGGTGGGTGTGGCTGGTGGGCATGGCTTGAGCATAGCAGAGGGATGGCTAATTTGCATGTTTCTCTTTTATTATATAGGATGTTTTGTTTCTCAGAAGACTTTGTAGCCATAGCTCTACTATTTCAATACATAGCTTTGGAGCTAGCCTATCTTTTCTTCCTTCAGAAACTTGATATTTTACCTGAAAGGTGAAATAATTATTTCTTTGTCTTCAAAAATCAGTTCTATCACCAGCATGTCTTGGGTTTTATCATTCTGTGTCAGTTTTCCCAAAGACATGCATCCTTTTGATTTGTATATTTAAATATTACTTTATTTCTTCTAAGTTTTCTTAAATTATATCGTTAGATATTTTCCACACTGCATTAGTTTAATTCTTTTCTTTAGGGGTACCAATTATGCTTATGTTGGATTTTCTTCAACGCCTTCCACCTTTTTATCTTTAGTTGTTTGGTAATTTCTATTTTATTTTCCTACTTTTCTGAATCCTTCTATGTTCTCTTTTTGCTGTTCCAAAATGGCCTCCAAAAAACAAAATAACTTGAATAAGTACTTAACCCATTGTACGCCATAAGCGTCTGTAGATGCAAGCAGCAGACCTTCCCCACAAGCCACACGCGTCTATTAAAAAAAATGTGTTCCCTAAGTGGCAGCCCTGACCAACTTTAAAATCATTTTTTGTGAGGATTTTCAGCTGAAAATATTCAAGAACACCTGAATTGTAATATATTTATTTTTATAATATCCATTGCAAATTGATTTTCTTAAATTAAATTCAAAATATCGTGGCGCGTGGGGATGATTTCTGTTTTGGACACGTGGCAGTTAACTGGTTAAATAAGGTGGCAAAATTTTCAATTATTTGTATTGAGAGTTGATGGCAGAATATATTTTCATATTCTTCTTGTGGTTCTTAGAAGGTGCATAGTAAAATTTTTTCATAATGTCCTACAATCTGTTTCTAAAAGACATACTCAAGAGAATAATAACATTTATTTTAGACTTATGACTTTACTTTTTATATCTATATGTATAGTCATATGAGAAATATATTTTGCTAATGTAGTTTCTAATTATAAATAGGTGAATTGTATATTATTGTTATCCCTGATTAAAATTATTGCTTTAATATTTGAAAAGATTTAAGTCTTATTATTGTAAAGGTATATCTGTGATCATTTTTTTTCTAGTTTACATTGTAATGTTTATTTTTATATGTATAGTATATTTTACTCAATGTATCACATTATAATTTTTACTTTATTATTTATCAAACCATCTGTTAGTCTAAAATATTAGTAAATAATATAGTGATAATGAATTATTTTACACTTTTCATCTTATTCTTATTTTTTAAAATAATGCACAGTGGCATTTTTTATGGCATACTATTTACTCAACTAAATAAGATCCTTTTAAACAATACCAAGAGAATGCAATATCAACTTCTAAATTGAGACTGTTTATTGTTCTGTATGATTCCATATCATTAAAGTGAAGAACATTGAATAATTTTAAAACATAAGTATTTATATCCATTTCAAATTTCAATCTATAAATACTATCAAAGAAACTTATTGCCACTCTAAGAACAGTGTGAAACTAATGGAAGACGCCTGAGAAATTTTTATGCCCATGAATTTTTTTACAATTGCATGTAAATTCAAACTCATTTTTACAGGGCCAGCTTTTATATATTCTTTATAAAAGAAAAATAAATTGATTCAGTTATAAAACAAAAATACCTCTGAGTGTAACTCAGTAATGTGTGCATAAATATGGTCTTAGTACTGTGTCAGGAGAAGTGAATCCACTATGATAGTTACTGTCTATAAACTCTTAATTACTTTAAAAAATCAGAAATGAGATACATATGAAATATTGATCATCAAACAAAATCTGAAAAACATGAGTTTTTATTCCCTGGAAAACTCTTGAAAGGATTAGTTTATAACCAAAATAATATAGCTTTTCAGATAAATATTTGAAAAGAAGGTTGAAAATAGAGAATCAAAACAGTACATTTAAATCTGATCTTTTTAAAAAATTCTTTATTGTTTAAAATATTACATATGTCTCCTTTTTCCCCATTGACCTCTCCACAGATGCTCCCACCCCCCAGCACATGCCCCCATACCCCAGCACATGCCCTCACCCCCCCTACTGTCTGTGTCCATGGGTTATGCTTATATGCATGCATACAAGTCCTTTGATTGATCTCTTACCCACCCTCCGGCCCCTGGCCTTCCCTCATAGGATTTGATGCTTCAATGTCTCTGGATCTATTTTTGTCCATCAGTTTATGTTGTTCATTATAATCCACAAATGAGTGAGATCCTGTGATATTTATCTTTCTCGACTGGATTATTTCGCTTAGCATAATTCTCTCCAGGTCCATCCATGCTGTTGCAAATGGTAAGAGTGCCTTCGTTTTTACAGCAGCCCAGTATTCCATTGTGTAGATGTACCACAGTTTTTAATCCACTCATCTGCTGATGGGCACTTAGGCTGTTTCCAAATCTTAGCTATTGAAAATTGTGTTGTTATGAACATAGGGGTGCATGTATTCTTTCTGATTGCTGTTTCTGTTTTCTTGGCATATATTCCTAGAAGTGGGATCACTGGGTCAAATGGAAGTTCCATTTTTAATTTTTTGAGGAAACACCATACCGTTTTCCACAGTGGCTGCACCAGTCTGCATTCTCACCAGCAGTGAAGGAAGGTTCCTTTTTCTCCTCATCCTCTCCAGCACTTGTCATTTGTTGATTTTCTGATGATAGCCATTCTGACAGGTGTGAGATGGTGCTTCATTGTAGTTTTGATTTGCATCTGTCAGATGATTAGTGACTTTGAGCATGTTTTCATATGTCTCTCGGCTTTCTGAGTGTCCTCTTTTGAAAAGTGTCTAATGAGGTCCTTTGCCCACATTTTGATTGGATTGTTTATCTTCCTTTTGTTAAGTTGTATGAGTTCCCTGTAAATGTTGGATATTAAACCCTTATTGGATATAACATTGGCAAATATGTTCTCCCATGCAGTGGGCTCTCTTGTTTTGTTGGTTTCTTTTGCTGTGCAGAAGCTTTTTATTTTGATGTAGTCCCATTTGTTTATTTTCTCCTTAGTTTCAATTGTCATAGGAGCTTTATTGGTAAAGATATTGCTACAACATATGTCTGCTATTTTGCTGCCTATGGCTTCTTCTAAGACTTTTATGGTTTCCCACCTTACGTTTAAGTCCTTTATCCATTTTGAGTTTATTTTTGTGTATGTTGTAAGTTGGTGGTCTAGTTTTATTTTTTTTTGCATGTATCTATCCAATTTTCCAACACCATTTACTGAAGATACTGTCTTGTCTCCATTGTATGCTCTTGCCTCCTTTGTCAAATATTTTTCCATTTATTTTTTAATTTTTTTAAATTCCTTTATTGATTAAGTTATTACATATGTGTCAAATATTAATTGAGCATAATGGCTTGGGTCGATTTATGGGTCTCTGTTCTGTTCCATTGGTCTATATGTCTGTTCTTGTGCCAGTAGCAGGCAGTTTTGAGAACAGTGGCTTTATAATATAGCTTGATATCTGGTATTGTGATCCCTCTAATTTTGTTCTTCTTTCTCAGGATCGATGCAGCTATTCTGGGTCTTTTTTTTATTCCAGATGAATTTTTGGAGAGTTTGTTCTAGGTCTGTGAAATATGCCATTGGTATTTTAATGGGGTTGCATTGAATTTATAGATTGCTTTAGGTAGTATGGACATTTTAATTATGTTGATTCTACCAATCCATGAACACAGTGTGTTATTCCATTTGTTTATGTCTTCCTCTAACTCTTTTTTCAATGTCCTGTACTTTTCCAAGGTAATTTGCCTCCTTAGTTAAGTTTATTCCTAGGTATCTTAATTTTTTGTTGCTATGGTAAATGGAATTGTTTTTTAGTTTCTCTTTCTGTGAGTTTATTATTGGTGTATAAAAAGGCAATAGATTTCTGGGTGTTAATTTTGTATCCTGCCACATTGCCGTATTCAGTTATTAAGTCTAGTATTTTTGGGAGGGGGTTTAGGGTTTTCTATGTACAGTATCATGTTATCCGCAAATAAGGATAGTTTTACTTCTTCTTTTCCAATTTGGATGCCTTTTATTTCTTCTTCTTGTCTGATCGCTGTGGCTAGTACTTCCAGTGCTATGTCGAACAGGAGTGGTGAAAGTGGGCATCCCTGTCTTATTCCTGTTCTTAAGGGAAATGGTTTTAGTTTTTGCCCATTGAGTATGATGTTGGCTGTAGGTTTATCATATAGGGCTTTTATGATGTTGAGGTATGATCCCTCTATTCCCTAAAACTCACTTTGCTGAGAGTTTTTATCAAGAAAGGTTATTGAATTTTGTCACATGCTTTTTCTACATCAATTGATATGATCATATGATTTTTTTCCCCTCTCAATTTGTTTATGTGATATATAATGTTTATTGATTTGCGAGTATTGTACCAGCCTTGCATCCCTGGAATAAACCCTACTTGGTTAAATTTGATTTTATTGCTATCAAGTGTGGTACTTTACCAAGACTCAGCATAAATGAACAAGCAACTGTAGAGTACATATAATTTTTTCCTATTGAGCGAAGAATTAGCAAAGTCATGATTTCTCAATGTGGACACAAACATACCTGTAGAGACTGACAGAAAGATAAAAATAAGTTTTTATTCCCCCTCTCTCATACTGAATTGCTTATAGAACAAGAATGAAAATCCAAAAGGTAGTGTTTTTCACTGCATAAAGTAACATGAAAGTTCTGTGCTCTAAAGGAAATATAAATAAAGGCAAAAACATGTAGCATGAGTATGGCTATATTAATAATTTTAAAAGGAACTAAAGATTGCATAGAAATATGCATCTTGTGACTAGCCATGTGGCTTATTAACATTTGCTAAATATCAATGTATAGAAAACCAGGACTCTTAGATCATTTAAAGCAGTCTTGCTAGAAATCTCAGGGTGGTATTTAAGTCTGAGAACTATAGGTATCCTCAAACACAGTGTTTAGCTTCTGCGTAGAGCACTTAGCATATTTCTTTTTTCTCTATAGTTTTAAATGTGTGGGAACATGTGATCAGGGTCCTTTTTATATTCAAAATGGATCAGCTTCTGTCTAGAAAGTGTCTTATTGTCATGATGTCACCACATCTCAAGATTTGTGACCTTTTGCACCATATGGATTCATGGTAGTCCACGTCCTAGCTTACAGGCCAGAGTGCTTTTGTGCCCCCGCTAGAGGGTATCAAAGGCTTTTGGACTGGAATTTCAAGTACCAATAGATTTGGAGAAACAAAAAGTAATTTTTATATATCCTAAGGACCGCCAGATGTCGCAAAGGCATCATTGATGAAATGGTTTTTATCCAAAATGTGGCACTTA